>NC_083103.1:94736535-95037867 GCF_949774975.1 Lagenorhynchus albirostris
CGCTCCGCGGTATGTGGGATCTTCCCGGACCGGGGCACGAACCCGTGTCCCCTGCATTGGCAGGCGGACTCTCAACCACCGCGCCACCAGGGAAGCCCTGTGGGAGTGTTTTTGATATTTTCAGAAACAAAAGTCTAGATTGTTTTTTACTCCATTGTCTATCATTCCATTTTTTAAAAGTAATGAAAAATATTAATTTCATTTACTGATATTCTTCTTCTCTTTAAAAATAACTCCTTACATGTTCATTGTAGGAAATTTAGAAACATTTAAATAAACAAAATGAAAATATGCTATAATAATACTTCTATCTTGAGGCAATGTTTTGTTATTTGTTCTTTCAGGCTTTTTTCTAAGCAGATATCAAGATCTCATTATTTTATAATCTGCTTTTTTTTTCATGTAACAACACATGACGTGTGTTAGTTTTCTACTGCTGTGTAATAAAGCACCACAAAGTTCGTGGCTTAAAACAACACACATTATCTCATAGTTTCTGTAAGTCATAAGTTTGGACACAGCTTACCCGGGTTCTCTGTTTCAGGTGTTGGCTGGGGCTGTGGTCCCATCAGAGGCTCAACTGGAGAAACATTCCCTTCTAAGCTCCCTCAGGTTGTTGGCTGATGGTTGTAGGGTCCCCATTTTTTGCTGGTTGTCAGCCAGGTGGCACTTAGCTCCTCGAGAGTCCTGGTAGTCCTTGCCACATGGCCCTTTCACAACATGGAAGCTTCAAAACCAGCACTAGAGAGAGAGTCTCCAACCCTGAGATGGCCTAGACCCTCTTTCGAAGGCTTTCAACTGGTTTGGTCAGGCCCATCCATCCACGATAACTTCCCTTTGGACTACTTCAAAATCAACTGATTTGGGACCTTAATTACATCTGCAAAATCCCTTCACCTTTGTCACATTCTATTGGCTACAAGCAAGTCACAGGACCTAGTCAAGGGGAGCGGATTACACAGAGTGCGAGCATCAGGGGGTAGGAATCATGAGGCCCACCCTAGGGTCTGTCCACCACAATGTGTTTATCTTTCCATGTCATTATGTATTCTACTTCCAAGTAATGTTAACAGCCCCGCCACATTCTATTATATGGAGGTACCATAACTTATTCAACCAATGCTTTATCACCAGACACTTAATAACATAAACATTTAAATTCATTCTTTTTTTTTTTAATAACAAACAATGCTAGAGAGAGCGCCTTTGTACTGATATCATTATAAACAGTAGTATTCTTTCCTCAGAATAAATTCCTCAACATGGAATCGGAGGGTCAAAGAATTCACAAAAGGTTAGGCTTTTGATACCAATGAACTCACCTTCTGTATAGCAGAGGACAGTTCCCATGCTGTAAAGTGAAGCAGCAGTGGTTAGTGGTGGTAATGGCCTGGGTGAGGTACTCATTCTCACTTGAAAGTCAAATAATGCCCATGCTCTGGAAAGTGTGTGCTTGTGGTTGCACGACCTGCCTCGTAGAAGCTGGGGAAGGGTTTGTGTCTACGGTCTCACACATTCACAAGTCTTGATTGTGGGCGAAGCTGAGACTGAGAGCTCTTGGTGGCAACAGCTGCAGCTGCGCCACTGTCCCCAGCACAGTTCACATCTGCCCGAGGCCCCTGGTTTGTCTATATTCACCCAGAACGCATGTGACTTCCAGTGGTGCGAGCTGACCTGGAAGGTGCCCCACCTGTCCCAGAGAGGAGCCCAAATGTAATAACTTCCCAGCAGGCTGGGTCCCCAGATTTTGTGGGGCCTGAAGCTTAAACAATTTGGAGTCCTTCTTTAAGAAAAAAAATCGAATTATGAATACAAAGCTAGGTGCAGAGCTGTTGAGGGGCCCTGGGGTAACGTGTCATTGACTTGGCAGGAAATCCACCTCTGCTGACCACGACTAGGTTTGCCCTGCCTGGAGTCTAGTTTTGTTTATTTCCAAACATCTTAAATGAGACATGTTTCTTTCTTGCCTTTTGTAGGTGTATTAAAATTTAAGAATTGAGCAGGACTTCAATAAAATAGTCATTGGGGGCAAAATTTCTCTAGTTCAACCCTTCTCTACTCAAATCACTCACATGCATGGCAGGAGCACAAAAGTTTTTCAAACCCCACTAGCCTTGTTTGCAGTGCAGAGTCTGGTGTGATGGGGAGGGTGAAGGGGCAGTGGGAGGGGAGAGGGATTCTTCTAGCATTTATTGAGCCTGTACCAATCACTGTTCTAGGTGATTACATTGTCTTATTTCACCCTTTTGCCTGCCATGGTGCAGACACTCCTAGGGGGCTCAGAGCAGCTCCTATTTAAGGGGAAAAGATGCCAGGACACCACAAGTTGAAGTTCAACCATGAAACTGTTAGCAGAGAAATTTTGGCATGAAACCCACTGCACCAGTCAGTCTCCCAACAGGAAACAGATGGCACATTCAAAATAGGATAATTTGAGGAGGGTTTATTTACAAAAAAAAGACATGGGTGTTGGGGAACCACAAGGATAGGGCAGTAACCCAAGTTTAGCAGCAGCCAAGTATTGCCATCGAGACTGGAAGGGAGGTTGGGGGGGAATAGCTGCTGGCGTCCACAGGGAGAGAGATGTGCCTCAGGGCCACGGGGAGAGAAGACGTGGTCATTGGTTGCGGAACACAGCCAGCTCACAGAGAGGAAATAAATAACCTGACCTCAGCTCCTCTCTCTCTCTCTCTCTCTGATCTCCTGTGGGCCTCCACCAGGACACTCAAGACACAGGATGTGGACCACACAGATCAGCCTCCTGGGCCAGAGGCAATGTCAGGGGGTGGGTAGGGGGTTCTGGATGAGCAAACAAAAGGTAAATGTCACAGTCCACCCTTTTGGCCCTTAGCATCCACTCTAGACCTTTGTTCATGGGAAAGGCTTGTCTCTCCAACACAAGGGACTCATAAAGTCCCACCAGCTACTGTATCATCATGGGATGACGCCAGCTAGTCATGCTGTAGCTGAAATCACTGGTGTTCTTCAGATAAGGTAAGAAAAAGAAACAACTGAGGTTCATCAAATGTCCTGCTACCTCCCTATCTCTATAGCTGACCCCAAGGCCAAGGTTAGCTACCTTCTTACACCTTCCATTCTCTGTTTTCCTTAACCTCTGCTGGGTTCTTAGACCCACGCATCTTGCCTACAGGGAAATGGCCCCATATATTGGCCACAAGTTTGAGGCATATACTGTATCTTGCAGGATGGCATCCTACTCTTGGAGGATGCTGTCTCTCAGCAGATAATTCCACCATCTTATCAAGGCAGACCCTTCCAGGGTGCTCAATGAGACCAGGTGCAAATCATGAATCTCACTGTAATCAATAAACAAGGCTGGCAGTCAGTGCAAACCTTCCTGAAAGTCATCAGAACCATGGTCATAAAGCAACACAATTAATCATGTCAAGGAAGAAAAATGCACAACCCAAAAGTTGCAAGATATGTTTTATTCGGGGACCTTATTGAGGGCTATAGCCTTTCAGATAGCTTGGAGGAGCTGCTCCGAAGAGATGAGGGAGATATAGGCATGTTTGCTGAAAAGACAACAACAACAGCATGTAGTTGAATATAAAAATATTACTGTTGGGCTTCCCTGGTGGTGCAGTGGTTGAGAGTCCGCCTGCCGATGCAGGAGACACGGGTTCGTGCCCCGGTCTGAGAAGATCCCACATGCCGCGGAGCGGCTGGGCCCACGAGCCATGGCCACTGAGCCTGCGCGTCCAGAGCCTGTGCTCTGCAACGGGAGAAGCCACAACAGTGAGAGGCCTGCGTACCGCAAATAACAAAACAAAACAAAACCAAAAAAACCCCCCAAAATATTACTGTTAATCACAGAAAACAGCCATCTCAATGATTTTAGTGCTTTTCTCTATATGGGAAGATGCAAGAGTCTGGACTCATGGAAAGTATTCCTTACTTATGCATCTTAACTATCTAAGGTCATGTAGGGTCAGGCCATTCATGTATGGCTCTTCTCTTGCTCTCTGTACATCTCCTGCTCGACCAGTCCCTGCTTCACTCACATGACTATCCAATCCTATTAATTAAGGGCTTAATCAGTAAGTATCTACATGCTTGCCCCCTGCCCCAGCCTCTGGTTTCCCTGGTAACTGACAAGCCAATCTTACGTCAATTCCCCTTATAAATGGTAGCCTCCTTCTCCCCCGAGTGTTGAGGATTACAGCTATGGCCTGCCTCCTGCCTGCCTCCTGCCTGCCTCCTGCCTGCCTCCTGCCTGCCTCCTGCCTGCCTCCTGCCTGCCTCCTGCCTGCCTGCTGTACACAGTAGGGTGTCACTCCAGGACTTTTGCTTCAAACGTGTAAGATCCCTTATCCAATAAACCATTGATGTCTCTGTCGCTGTCTCCGGGTTCTTTCTTCGGTCTCCAGGCTGGGCGACTACAAGGCTTGCAAGCCTGCAGTGTGGAGCCCAACAATTGGCAAGTCAGCCTGGAGGCCGAGGAAACTCCCTTGAGCACTGAGATGTCAGGAAATAGGGACGGGAACGGAAAGTTGCAGGGACAATCCCATCCACTAGTACATGGTGCCCTGTGGCAGCTGACTACCATGGGAGATGTCTTTCTCTTCCATTATATTGACGATATCCTGTTAAGCTCAGAGTCTAGTTTTAAAGTAGCAGCCGCATACTGCTGGTTCATCTGACTGCATGTGGATGGCTGGCAAGGACCCGGATTATCTACAAAATACAAGCATACTCCCAACCCACCACCCCTAAACAATTACAGACACAGGCTTTAGTGATATTAGCTCAGGTACGGGTTTGTAAGTTGGACATGGCCAGTTACCCAGAAGGGTTTGGCTGGGGCCTGTTGCAATGGCAAAATAATAAGAGTACCCTTGGGCTTCTGGTCCCAGCTATGGACGGGGGCAGAGCAATGATACAGTGTGATGGAAAAACAGCTATGGCCGTCTACAATGCAGCACAACAGGTAGAAGATCTTACAAAAGGCCTACTCGAGTCGTCGAGCAATGCCGAAAACCACTATTCTGCTCTGGAATGGCTGTGTGCGACATACAGGACCCCCATGGACATCAATCGCGACAAAGGAATCCACTTTACTGGCCATGAGGTTCAGGAATGGGCTGATATAAATGCCGAACACTGGCTTTTCCACCTGCCCTACAACCCCACTGTTGCCGGGCTAATTGAAAGGACGAATGGACGACTTAGTCAACCACTGAGATGGATACTCTCAACATGTGGACCAGAGGCTAACTCAAGCCCTACAGACTACAACTGGACATCCCAGTGCTTACTCTATGTTAACCTGGAGGCAACTAGTCAGCACAGCCCAGGTTCAGCTGCTGACCACCGAAGGGCTGCTGTCAAACATACATCAGGACAATCACTCCCTTTTGTCCTTGCTACAGGATCTACAAAATGACCCTGGAACTGGCAGGTAAGTCCCTAGGAGTTTGGACTTGCTGCGCTGTGGGGACTAGGGTTAGAAAGGCACTTGCACCTGTCTTCTTCCTGGCCCCACCTAAGGCTACGAAGGTAATTAACCCGGGCCCCCTACGGGAGAAAGGCACCATTACAGTAAGCCTGGGGTCTGTTATAGCACCTCTCCACTTGGCACTGGCCGTGGGGACTGAGGGCGGACAGACGGTGTGGTACTGCAGGCCAGGACGAAAACCACAGGCAGGGATGGTGTTATCTCAGGGTGCTGTTACTGCTTGGATTTTGCTTAATGGTCATGATCGTCCCTGTATTGTGCCTGTTAAACATCTTACATTTTGTCCCTCGTCTGAGCAGAGGGAATCTGTTCATGGACTGGGTGACAGTGGCTTCACTGAGAAATGAGTTCGGTTGCTGGGTCTACAGCAAGATGCCATTGTCATCTGCTTTTGGACTTCCATGAAAAACTAACCCAATAAGTGCCTGGCTTCCCCTTTGTACTCTTTAGCTGCTGGTGTCTGTACTGCCTTTGTGGTATCTGGTTGCAGTGCCCCCTACATACCTGACCCCAGGAATATCACAGGAGAGGGGGAACCAAGATCGTAAGGGTCAGCCAGGGTGTGTAGGGGTGGAATGTACGGTCAGGCCATTCAGGATGGCTGTTCTCTTGCTCTCTGTACATCCCCTGCTCAACCAGGCCCTGCTTCACTCAGGTGACTATCCAATTCTCTTAATCATAGGGCTTAATCAGTAACAACTATCTACATGCTTGCCGCCTGCCCCAGGTGCTGGTTTCCCTGGTAACTGACGAGCCGACATTACGTCAATTCCCCTTATAAATGGTAGCCTCTTTTCCGCCCTCTGCCTGCCGTTCGCGGTGGAGTGTTGCTCAAGGACCTTTTGCTTCAGACGTGTAAGAGCCCCCATCCCATAAACCATTGATGTCTCTGTCATTGTCTCCAGGTTCTTTCTTTGGTCTCGAGGCTGGGCAACTACAAGCCTTGCAGGCCTGTGGGGTGCAGCCCAGCAGGCCAGTATCCTGTCTTTCTCCACCCTGAATTCCCTTCAGGGCACATGGTCAGGCCAGCTACAGTGGCTGATGGCTTGTGGGTGGGCAATGTTCATTGTTTACTGAAACGGCAGGCAAAATATTTTTGTCTGCAGTCATTGTTCCATGGTTTGACCAAGGATCAGTGCCATGCAAAGGACACTAAACACCTCAGGCCGATTCCAGGCCTATTGGAATTGACCTTTACGACACAGGCACAGTCCTCCATTACCAGGTCATGAGGAACTCCCTGAGGCCATAGGTCTATGTAGGCAGCACTTTAAAAGGTTACAGTAACTTAGTAGAGACCCTGTGATCATCTAGCTGTGGGCACAGAACCACATGGTTCAAAACACTGGATGACTTTTCAGGCTCTGTGGCTCATGTGGTAACTGCACCTACCTGTCTCTGAAGGTTAAACACCTGTCCTTTGCCACTCAGTCTCCATTATTTCCACTGAATTTAGGGAACCCAATTCCAACACCCCCACTGTCTTCTCCAGCAGCTGTGATGGAGTTCAAGGATGCTCGTCTCATCTCACCAATTCATTTCTTAATACCTTAGTGAAAGGCGCGTCTTTTAGCCTTCGCAGGTGGTACAGGTAGGGAAGGCTGAGCAGGTTGCATCTAACAGATCCATTCTAATTCATTCATTTCCTGGATCCTTAGGATTCCTTTATTGATGACCTTATTCCCCGGGGAAGACCTGGCATTTCGACCTCATTAATTGTAGGCAGGTGGTTCTCACAATCAACTGAAGGTTTTGTAAAACACAAATTGCTGGGCCCTTGCCCCCTTAGTTTCTGATTCAGGAGGTCTGAGTTGGGGTTTGAGAATCTGCAATTCTAAGAACTTCCAGGGAAGTTCTTAAGAACCCCTGCTGTAGGTCACCAATAAGTCCAGGCTTTAATTAGGCAATTTAACAAACGATCAGTGCTACTCGAGTTTGTTTCAGCCAAAATATTAGGTGACCGCACCCATGTGGTGGAGTTTGACTCGATCAAGCCTTCTATTCCATCCCTTCTAGTCCTACGTGTTGGTAATTCACTCCCATGTGTATCCCCCTAGGTTCTTGCTAATATAGATTAGCAAGATCTTGTAACTCTTTGATGTATATAGGGCTGTTCCTCTCTGAGTGGGTTACCTTAGGGTCTCATCTTGGGCCTGGAGGCGAAGAGAGGTGGTGCCTGAAGAGACAGCTTGTGAGACAATCAGCTATTGCGGATACAGCCATCTTACAGACTTTACACAGAGAAAAGTTTCCTCCTTGGTAGGGGGGATTGAGCAGGGTTGGGAAAGTTGGAGGTGATGTATTGAGGGGAATTTGGAGCCTCAGAGGTTTACTTCAGACACGAAGAAACTTTATTCACCCTACAACATTAGAATCTGCAAATGTCCCCAGCCCAACCTAATTCCAAGAGAGACATTAGTTTCAATAAATGAAACTAATGTTTTTACCATTCTATAATTTTATTGGACAATCAGCGATTAGTTCTCATCCACATTAACTGTAGATTTTTGAAAGTGGTGACAGGTATATAGGTACCAATGTATAGAGCTTGTTTGAATCTTCATTACATTTTCTCGACAACCGCACACGGGTAAGGTATGGGACATTCCTTATTCCTTTGGTCCAGACAGCTTTGAGCCTGACGTCAATGCGTACATGTGGAGTTCCCATCGCCTTCCAGATTTCTTTGAGTGCCGGAGGGGCATCCTTCTTGAAACCCACTCTGTGGACGTGCTTGTGAACGTTGATAGTGTATTCTCTGGTTACCACCTTGTTGATGGCGGACCGGCCCTTCTTCTTCTTGGCACCCTTCTTTGCAGGAGCCATCCTGCCGGGCCATAAAACAAACTTTTTACTTTAGAATAGATGTAGTTAGTTCTTTACCTATGCTGCACGGCATGCAGGATCTTAGTTCCCAGACCAGAGATCGAACCCAGGCCCTCTGCAGTGGAAGCGTGGAGTCCTAACCACTGGACTGCCAGGGAATTCCCTAGAATAGTTTTAGATTTACAGAAAAGTTGCAAAGGTAGTACAAAGAGTTTTCATGCACCCCACACCCAGTTTCCCCTATAATTAATAGCTTATTGTGTTGGCCAAAAAGTTCATTTGGGTTTTTCCCTTGCAGAAAAACCCAATCGAACTTTTTGGCCAACCCAATACATTTGTAACTGATGAACCAACATTGATCATTATTAGTAACTAAAGTCCACCCTTTAGTTACTAAAAGATTTCCTCAGTTTTTCACTTATGCCCTTCTTTGTTCCACGAGCCCACATTGCATTTAGTTGTAACACCTCCTTAGGCTCCTCTTGGCTGTGACAGTTTCTCAGACTTTTCTTGTTTTTGAGGCCCTTGGTAGTTTTGAGGCGTATTGGCCAGACATTTTTAGAATGTCCCTCAATTTGGGGTGTCTGATGTTCTTCTCATGGTTATATTGGAGTTGTGGATTTGGAGGAGGAAGACCACAGAGGTAAAGTGCTGTTCTCATTACATCGTATCAAGGACACATATGTCATCATGGCTTTTTACTGTTGATCCCGACCAGGATCACCCGGCTGAGTCATGTTTGTCAGGTTTCCCTGCCATCAAGCGATTCTTTTCCTCTCCCCTTTCCATAACGTCCTCTTTGGAAAGAATTCACTATGTACAGCCCACACGTAGAAGAGTGGAGAAGGTTCAAGGATTCTAGCCTGGTTTATGTATGCCCAAATGCCCCATCCCATATCTCAGGGGCTCCTCCCTCCCTACCAGTTTTCTGTAACGTGAGAGACCTGGTAGGTTGTGCATTCCAACTGGTGCTGTGGCTCTATAATCCTTACCGTCAGACCCAGGTCTTGGTCTTCAGCTGTTTGTGCCCTATGTCTACATATGACTCCTTCAAAGCTTCCCTTAAGGCCTTCTGGTTCTCTCTGCATGCTCTATTTTTTCTTAAGAGCTTTACTTAGGTATAACTGACCTACAATAAATTGCACATATTTAGGGTGCTTAATTTAATATTTTAACATGTATACACCTGTGAAACCATCATCACAATCAAGATAATGAACACATCTATCACTCCCAGAAGTTTCCTCATGTAACTTTATAACCTTCCCCTCCTTCCCACCTCTTCCCCAATAGGCAACCACTGACCTGCTTCTTGTTCCTGTAAGAGTGCATTTTCCAGAATTTTATTGTTTATTTTATTATTTTTTAAAAATTAAAATATAGTTGATGTACAATATTGTTAGTCTCATGTATACTACATGATTATCTGACATTTGCATACATTAGGAAATGATCACCATTGGAAGTCTAGTAACCATCTGTCCCCATACAATGTAATTACAATATTATTGACCATATTCCTTATGCTGTATATTCCATCCCATGGCTTATTTATTTTATAAGTAAAGATTGGTATCACTTACTTCCCTTCACCTATTTCGCCCTTACCACCTTCCCCTCTGGCAACCACCAGTTTGTTCTCTGTACCTATGAGTCTGTTTCCATTTTGTTTTGTTTTGTTTTTTAGATTCCACATATAAGTGAGATCATACAGTATTTGTCTTTCTCTGTCTGACTTATTTCAGTTAGCATAATATCCTCCAGATCCATCCATGTTGTTACAAATGGCAAGATGTTTTTCTGGTTGAGGAATATCCCATTCACCACATGTTTATCCATTCTTCTACTGACGGACACTTAAGTTGCTTCCGTATCTTGGTTATTGTAAATAATGTGGCAATGAACATTGGTGTGCATATATTGTTTTGAATTAGTGTTTTTGTTTTCTTTGGGTAAATTACCCAGAAGTGAAATTGCTGGATCATGTGGTAGTTCTAGTTTTAAAATTTGCGGGGAAACCCCATACTGTTTTCCACAGAGGCTGCACCAATTTAAAATCCCACCAACAGTGCACAAAAGTTCCCTTTTCTCCACATCCTCGCCAACAATTGTTATTCGTTGTCTTTTTTTTTTTTTTTTTCGTTGTCTTTTTGATGATAGCTATTCTGGCAGGTGTGAGGTGGTGTCTTATTGTGGTTTTGATTTGCATTTCCCTGATGATTAGTGATGTTGAGCATCTTTTTGGGTGTCTGTTCTGGCCATCTGTGTCTTCTTTGGAGAAGTGTCTATTCAGGTCCTCTGCTCACTTAAAAATTTAAAAAAATTTTTTATTTTTGGCTGCATGGGGTCTTAGTTGTGGCACGTGGGATCTTCATTGAGGTGTGAGGGATGTTTTGTTGCAGCGTGTGGGCTCTTCATGGTGGCGCACGGGGTTCTCTCTAGTTGTGGCGTGCGGGTTTTCTCTCTAGTTGTGGTGTGCAAAGTGCGAGGGCTCTAATTTGCGGCATGCAGGCTCTCTAGTTGAGGTGCGCAAGATCAGTAGTTGTGGCGTGTGGGCTTAGCTGCCCTGTGGCATGTGGGATCTTAGTTCCCTGACCAGGGATCGAACCCACACCCCTTGCATTGTAAGGTGGATTCTTTACCACTGGACCATCAGGGAAGTCCATGCCTTTTTTTTTTTTTTTTTTTTTGCGGTATGCGGGCCTCTCACTGTTGTGGCCTCTCCCGTTGCGGAGCACAGGCTCCGGATGTGCAGGCTCAGTGGCCATGGCTCACGGGCCCAGCCGCTCCGCGGCATGTGGGATCTTCCCGGACGGGGCACGAACCCATCTCCCCTGCATCGGCAGGCGGACTCTCAACCACTGCACCACCAGGGAAGCCCCATGCCCATTTTTTAATCAGGTTGTTTGCTTTTTGATGTTGTCTGAGTTCTTTGTATGGTTTGGATATTAACCCCTTATTAGATATATTATTTGCAAATATCTTCTCCCATTCAGTAGGCGACCTTTTCATTTTGTTGATAGTTTCCTTCGCTATGCAAAACCCTAGTTTGATGTAGTGTCATTTGCTTATTTTTGTTTTTGTTTCCCTTGCCTGAGGAGACAGATCCAAAAAAATGTTAAGACCTACATCAAAAAGCATACTACCTGTGTTTCCTTCTAGGATTTTTATGCTTTCAGATCTTACATTTAAGTCTTTAATCCATTTTGAGTTTATTTTTGTATATGGCTTAAGAAAGTAGTCCAGTTTGATTCTTTTGCATATAGCTGTCCAGTTTTCCCAACACCATTGATTAAAGAGGCTTTTTCCCCACTCTATATTCTTACCTCCTTTGTCATAGATTGACCATATAATCGTGGGTTTATTTCCAGGCTCTCTATTCTGTTCCATTGATCTGCTTTTGTGCCAGTACCATACTGTTTTGATTACTGTAGCTTTGTAGTATAGTTTGAAATCAGAGAAATAATACCTCTAGCTTTGTTATTCTTTCTCAAGATTAATTTGGATATTAGGGATCTTTTGTGTTTCCATACAAATTTTAGAATTATTCTAGTTCTGTGAAAAATGTCTTTGGTAATTTGATAGGGATTGCATTGAATCTGTAGATTGCCTTGTGTAGTATGATCATTTTAACAGTATTAAATCCTCCAATCCACGAGCACAGTATATTTTTCCCTCTGTTTGTATCCTCTTCACTTTCTTTCATCAACATCTTAGTTTTCAGAGTTAGATTTATTCCTAGGTACTTCATTCTTTATGATGCAACTATAAATGGGGCTGTTTTTTTAATTTCTCTTCCTTTCTTTCTTTTTTTTTTGGCCGCACTGGGTCTTCGTTGTGGCGTGCAGTCTTCTCTCTAGTTACAGTACGAGGGCTGCTCTCTAGTTGTGGTGCATGGGCTTCTCTAGTTGTGGCCTGTGGGCTTCTCATTGCAGTGCATGGACTTAATATCCCACATGCTGTGGGGCAACTAGTTCCCCCACTAGGGATTGAACCTGCAACCCCTGCATTGGAAGGAGAATTCTTAACCACTGGACCACGGGGGAAGTCCCTTAATTTCTCTTTCTGATAGTACATTATTAGTGTATAGAACTACAACAGCTTTCTGAATAATTTTGTATCCTGCAACTTTACCGAATTCATTTTTGTTCTAATAGTTTTTTGATAGCATCTTGAGGAATTTCTATGTCTTGTCACCTGCAAACAGTGACAGTTTTACTTCTTCCTTTCTGACTTGGATTCCTTTTATTTCTTGTGTGATTGCTGTGGCTATGACTTCCAATACCATGTTGAATAAAATTGGCGAGAGTGGGCATCTTTGTCTTGTTACTGATTTTAGAGGAAATGACCATTAAGTATGATGTTGGATGTGGGTTTGTCATATATGGAATTTATTATGTTGAGATGTATTCCTTCTATACCCACTTTGTTGAGGGTTTTTATCATAAATAGATGTTGAATTTTGTCAAAAGCTTTTTCTGCCCTATTGAGATGATCATATGATTTTTATTCTTCAGTTTCTTAATGTGGTGTATCACATGGATTGATTTGCAGATTTTGGGTTTTTTTAACTGAAGTATAGTTGATTTACAATGTTGCATTAGTTTCGGGTGTTCAGCAAAGTGATTCAATTATACATATATATGTATGTCTATCCTTTTTCAGATTCTTTTCTCTTATGGGTTATTACAAAATATTGAGTATAGTTCCCTGTGCTATACAGTAGGACCTTGTTGGTTATCTATTTTATGTATAATAGTGTGTATATGTTAATCTCAAACTCCTAATTTATCCCTCCCCCCGATTTGCAGATTTTGAACCATGCTTGCATCCTGGGATAAATCCCACTTGATCATGGTGTTTGATCCTTTTAATGTATTGTTGAATTTGATTTGCTAATATTTTGTGGAGAATTTTTGAATCTATGTTCATCAGTGATATTGGCCTGTAATTTTCTTTATTGTGGTATCTTCAGAATTTTATTTTTTGTATGGATGATACAGTATGTACTTTTTTTGTCTAGCTACTTTTACTCATCACTGCTATTTTGAGATTTGTTCAGGTTGTTTTGTGTATCAATAATTCATTTTTATTGCTGAAAAGTATTCCATTGTTTGGGTATATCACAATTTGTTTATCTATTTACCCATCGATGAATAGTTAGGTTGTTCCCACTTTTTGGCTATTACGAATAAAGCTGCTGTGAACATTCATATACAAGACTTCATATGGACAAACACTTTTGTTTTCCTTGTGTAAACATGTAAGAGTAAAATGGCTGGATCATATGGTAGGTGTATGTTTAACTGTTTTTGAAAACAGACTGACAATTTCTTAAATAGTTGTACAACTATACATTCCCACAAGCAACTGTCTTTTAGATATTAACTGTCTTTTAGATATTAATATTAGTCATTCTAATAGATGTGTAGTAGTAACACATTTAATGTGATCAATGAAAATGTTAGGTTTACACCTGTCATTTTGCTACATATTTTCTATTGTTCCATCTGTACTTTTGTACATTTAAAAAATTTTCAGCCTTCTTTTGAATGAACTGAGTCTTATTTATGATTCCATTTCATTTCTTTTTTTGGCTTATTAGCTATAACTCTTTGGTTATTTTAGTGGCTGCTTTAGTGTTTACAGCATGCATCATTAAAATGATCACAGTCTACTTTCAAGTGATATTATACCACTGTAAGTATTGAATAAGAATCTTACAATAGTATGCCTCCATTCCTTCTGTTCTGACTTTCTGCTATCATTAGCATATATTTTCCTTTTACATGTGTTATAAATCGCACACTACATTTTTATTATCTTTGTTTAACAATCAATTACCTTTTAAAAGTATTAAAATACAAATTAAAATACCTTATATGTTTACCCATGTAATTACCCTTTTCAGTGCTTTTTATTTCCTTTGTGTAGATCCATATTTCCACATGATATTATTTCATTTTGGCTTTTCCCTTTAACATTTCCTACAATGTGGGTCTGATGGTGATGAATTCTTTCAGTTTTTTATGTATGAAAATTTCTTAAGCCTTTATTTTTGAAATGTATTTTAATGAGTATAGAATTCTAGATTGACATTTTTTTTTATTTCAGTGCTTTAAAGGTGTTGCCCTATTGTCTTCTGTTAACAATTCTTTCTACTAAGAAATCTACATCATTTTTATCTTTGTTCCCCTGTACATAATGTGTCATTTTTTCTGGTTGCTTTTAAGATTTTCTATTTATCATCGGTTTTGAGCAATTTGATTATGATATACCCTGTAGTTTTCTTCATATTTCTTGTGCTCAGAGTTCATTAAGCTTCTTGAATCTGTGGGTTTATAGTTTTAATCAAATTAAAGATTTGGGGACCATTATTTCTTCAAAACATTTTTTCCATCCCTCCCTCCTCATCTCCTTTGGAGACACCTGCTACACAGATATTAGGTCACTTGAAATTGTCCTAGAGCTCACTGAAACTCTGTTCATTAAAATATTTTTGCATTTTGGATAGTTTCTATTGCTATATCTTCAAGTTCATTAATCTTTCAAATCTGCCATCAATCCCCTCCAGTATGTTTTTCATCTCAGTCATTGTAGTTTTCATCTCTAGAAGTTTAATTTGATTTTTAAAAAATGTTCTTGTCTAGCTAATTCTAATATCTGGGTCAGTTCTGACTTATTGATTATTCTCTATATTATGGGTCCTATTTTTCCTGCTTCTTTACGTGCTTTCTTGTTATTAATAAGCTGCCAGACATGAATTTTACTTTGGGTGCTGGATTTTATATATATATATATATATGTGTGTGTGTGTGTGTGTGGTACACGGCCCTCTCACTGTTGTGGCCTCTCCCGTTGCGGAGCACGGGCTCCAGATGCGCAGGCTCAACGGCCATGGCTCACGGGCCCAGCCACTCCGCAGCATGTGGGATCTTCCCGGACCAGGGCACGAGCCCGCGTCCCCTGCTTCGGCAGGCGGACTCTCAACCACTGTGCCACCAGGGAAGCCCGACTTTTTATAAATATTATTGAACTTTTTTTCTGGGAAGCAGTTATTTGGAAAGAGTTTGATCCTTTTGGGTCTTGTTTTTTAAGGTGTGTTAGGTGGGAGCATATCAGTACTATTTCTAAGTCTAATTATTACCCATTACTGAGGCAAGACCTTTCTGAGTACTCTACCCAACACCTCATGAATCATGAGGTATTCCAGTCTGCCTGGTGGGCACAGGCAGTATTCCCAACCCTGTGTGAGCTCTGGACACTGTTCCCACTAATCCTTTTGGGTGGTTCTTTCCCTGGTCTCAAGTAGTTCCTGCACATGCTTGGGCAAATCAATACTCAGCTAAATACTCGAGGGGGACCCTCTGCACATCTCTGGAGTTCTCTTTCTGTGCAGCTCTCTCCTCTCTGGCACTCTGTCCTGTGGTCTCCATCCTCTTGCTCTTCTCAGAATCTCAGCTCTGTTTCCTCAACTCAGGTAGTTTGCTGGGCTCCACTTGGGTTCCCTTCCCTGCATCGTGGCTGGAAAACTCTCTCAAGGCAGCAAGTTGGGTGATCGTAATCACAGGGCTCATCTTGTCTTTCTCATTTTCAGGTTTCACTGTCTCTCATTGCCTGGTATCTAGTGTCTTAAACTGTTGCTTCATATATTGTCCATTGTTGGCTGCTTTAGGAAAGGGAGTAGATTTGGCCACCATTACTCTGTCTTGGCAGGAAGTGAAAGGCAGAAGTCCTCTTCTCCCACCCCCACTGGCAAGTTCCTAATTGCATGTTTATAGCTTTTAATTTTTCTTCCCCTATATGGTCTATGGCCCTATATTAGCCAGAGTTCAATCAAGGAAGCAGAACTACAATGGATATTACAGAATGAGGAATTATTAGAGGAATTAGGCTTTACTCCAGTGGTTCCCAGTGTATGCTCCCTGGACCAATAGCGTCAAGCATTAGCATTACCTGGGGATTTGTTAGAAATGCAAATATCTAGAACCCACCACAGACCTAGAAGCTCTGGGGGTAAGACTCAGAAAGTTGGTTTCAGTAAACCCTCTAGGTAATCGAGATGCCTGTTGAAGTTTGAGAGCCACTGCTTAACATAATTGGAGGAGAGACTGGGGAAGTAATGGTCCAAATGAGGGTGTTAAAAACCAGGGGAAAAATCACTAATCATTAGTTTGGGTGAACTAGTTAGTGCTTTCAGGGAAGTCTGGAAGTGAGACAATCAGCTGCTTGAATGGGATCACACAGGGAACTGGGATAGAAGACCATGGAAGGCTGTTGTCTCTTCATAGCTACGCTCTGTGAATTCACAGCCAAGTGGTCTGGCAATAGGTCTGGGCTGCTATTGGTCAGCAGAGCTAGCAATAAAGAAAAAGAGCTGGACATAGAGCAAGAACAAGGATGTGCAGCAAAAAAAAGAGCAAGGGAAAACTGGAACTTTCTGGCATCTCTCTGTCTCTCCTCACCTCTGACCATGATGACCTTCAGATTGTAATGCCTGCTGCTTCAGTTTCACCTCCCAAATCTTGTGCAAATTTTCTTTTGGCCAACTCTGATCCTGAGCCAAACAGGGAAGGGGATTGTGGGAAATTTAATTTTAGCTTAGTCAAGTTAATACACTACAAATCTACCAAAGTGAACAAGACAGGAAATTCTAGGAAATGTAGCTCCAGATTAGCTAAATGGACAATTAAAAAACCCACAACATTTCATCCCATGTTAATATGACATTCAGTCACACCTCTTTTACACCATATTTAACTTCCAAAGTAAAAAATCTGCAAAATCATGCATCTGATTAACATACTCCTGTCCCTCAAAAAATTAAAAGCATGCTAATCATCTCCCAAAAGAGGATACACATTCCTATATGTCACTTTATTTTCAGGTGATGTTCAAGCCTTTTCTAGTGGGTCAAAACCCTCTTTGATATCTATAATACATCTTATCTTATTCAGTAGGAGAATGAGATGAGAAAAAAAGAGAAGAACTAGTTGATACATACCTGACAGATTTATAATAAAATAAGGAAGAAATACTCATAACTGTTATAGTCCTCATTTCTACAACTAGTCATGTGACCATAAATGTTATCTATAAATTCCTTCTTCCTTCTTCCACTACCCATTCCATATTTCCTTTGCCCTCTGCAAGTACCTTGGAGAGTCCTGATTCCTTGCCTGATGGAATGACCCAAACCTTCCTTCCTGAAGAGTCTGGACTATTACTAATCCAGCCTGCACTAAATTGTTGTAGTTTTCCATTAACTTTTATCACTTTATATGGTAGTATTAAGAGCAGCCCCAGGAGATCTACTGCACTCCAAACAAAGTCTTACTTACCTCTTTGTGTAATCACAACCCAATTTCCCCTTTCAAATTAGGATCAATAGTCACAAAGCTGCCCAATGGTTGGTTAGCATGAGAAGCCCAAAGTGGACAGAAGCCTGGTGTGGCAGGCTCACTTTCGAGTTTAATAGAACTTCTGCTGAGTTCTCTGGAGGAAACATTTCTCTCTTGGGAATTAAGACCTCTGGGCCAGCAGAACCCAAAGTTGCCTTATGACTTGATGAGTCAGGCAATGTCCAAGGGTAACTCAGGTTGCATGGTGACTTGGTAATGCCTGGTGGTCAAGAGTTCAGTTTCTACTAAGGCCCAAGAGCAAGCCAGAAGCTGTTTTTTTGTTTTGTTTTCTATAAATTTATTTATTTATTTTTGGCTGCATTGGGTCTTCGTTGCTGAGCGCAGGCTTTTCTCTAGTTGTGGCGAGTGTGGGCTACTCTTCATTTCGGTGCGCAGGCTTCTCATTGCTGTGGCTTCTCTTGTTGCAGAGCATGGGATCTAGGCACGCGGGCTCAGTAGCTGTGGCATGCGGACTCTAGAGCGCAGGCTCAGTAGTCGTGGCACATGGGCTTCGTTGCTCCGCGGCATGTGGGATCTTCCCAGACCAGGGATTGAACCTGTGTCCCCTGCATTGGCAGGTGGCTTCTTAACCACTGTGCCACCAGGGAAGTCCACAGAAGCTGTTTTTCAAAAGGGGAATAGTTTTCTGCAGAAGATAGCATAGCTTTTCTCAAAATCCTAAACGTCTGTGCTGTCATTCACCTACAGGAGGCTGCCCAAAGCTCTGTACAAGTCTATCTGCCACAGACACTTTGAGATCATTGGATCTGCTGGATCGTAAGGCCCCAGTGTCAGAGCAAACTGTACTGCAGCGTGGACCTGCTGCAGGGCCTTCTCTTGTTCTGGGCCATTGTTAAAAAAGACAAAAATTCAGATTTCTCAGCAAACGACTTGAAGTAATACACCCAAATAAAGTATATATTGCCTTCAAAATGCAAAGAGGCCCACTAGGCATTGTATCTCTTTCTTAGTGGTAGAAGGAGCCAGATGTGGCAATCTGCCCTTTACCTAGTAAGGGATATTGCAACATGCCCCAGTTTATTGGACCCCTAGGATTTCACTGGGGCGGGCAGGTCCATGATTTTTTGGTGGCATCTATTTCCTATCCTCTGGCATGCTTGAATTTTACCAAAGTATCCAAGGTAGATGCCGTATCCTGCTGTAATGTAGTGGGCCAGAGTGATGATAGCCTGTAGAATTCAGTGATGATCCGTCTCTGTAGACCAGCTAGAGAGGTAATAGAGCCCTGACACAGACCAATAAAGTGTGTTGCTGGTCCTGCCTGCTGAAAACCAACTATTTCATACAGTCTTTACTATCAGGTCTAGAGAAAGAAAGTGTTCACTATATCAGTAGCTTTATACCAGGTGGCAGGGAATGTGTTGATTTGTTCCAGCAAAAAACACACACATCTGGAACAGCAGTTGCAACTGGTATCATCACTTAAGTTTATGATAATCCCCTGTCATTTCCCACAATCCATTTGTCTCCTGCACAAACCAGGTATGTGTGTTGAAGGAAGCTGTAGTAGAAACCACTAATCTTTTTTTTTTAATATTTATTTATTTATTTTGGCTGCGCCGGGTCTTAGTTGCAGCAGGCGAACTTAGTTGCGGCATGCGTGTGGGATCTAGTTCTCCAACTAGATGCAGGATCGAACCTGGGCCCCCTGCATTGGGAGCGCGGAGTCTTACCCACTGGACCACCAGGGAAGGCCTATAAACCACCAATCTTGCATCTTTTAAATCTTCATTGGTGGAACTAATCTCTGCAGTCTCTTCAGGAATGTGGTATTGGTTTTGGTTCACTACTTTGGTAGTTAGAGGCAGTTCTAGTGGCTTCTATATAGCATTTTCTACCATAATATTATTCCATGGGTCAGGGAACTAATTTGGTGATTTTGCCTGTTGCTGAGGATGTCAATTCCCACTACGCAATCTAGACCTGGGTTTGGGGACCCAATATGTCAACTGTGAGATGGACCCAAGCCAAAACTCCATGGATCACTTGACCTCCATAAGACTTTACTCTGACCTGTAGCATTTTGGGGCCCCAGTAGTCCTCAAAAGTCTGGTTATTCCCTCTTCCCCAATATATAGTCACACTAGCAAATGGTCACAAGTCCTTTTGAGGAAGGCTTCGTTTTTATTCAAGAGGCTCTGTGTCAGCTAACTGTCTCGCACCTGGAAACTTCAGAGATCAACAGACTGGCTCAAGTCAGAATTCTGTTCATCAGATCCAGAGATTTTCTGTGTATACAAATCAAGTAAAACTTTAGAAGGCTGCCATCTATTTCAGTCCTAGGGACACAGTAACCAATTAGCTAAGGACAAAGCTACAGATAAAGGACCCTCTTCAAAACTCCCGGGGAGGCCTTCTTGTTCTGTTTGTATGTTAATTGCATGTTCATATTTTTAATCTTATGTATGCAATTGAGGCCTTTTTTTTTTTAACCCTGTGCCAAAGAATAAGTTTTAAAAGGCCTACCACTTTTATGTGTGTGTGTGGTTGGTGGACGAAAGGTACAAGGAAGTTATTATTTTTTTTATTGAAGTAAAGTTGATTTACGATGTTGTGTTTCAGGTATACAGCACAGTGATTCAGTGATATATATATATCTATAGATATAGATATATAGATAGATATACTCTTCCAGACTCTTTTCCCTTATAGGTTATTACAGAATATTGAGTATAGTTCCCAGTGCTATACAGTAGGTCCTTGTTTGTTATCTATTTTATATACTGTAGTGAGTATATGTTAATCCCATCCTCCTAATTTATCCCTCCCCACTTTTCCCCTTTGGTAACCATACATTTGTTTTCTATGTCTGTGGGTCTACTTCTGTTTTGTAAATAAGTTCATTTTTATCTCTTTTTTTTAGATTCCACATATAAGCATATCATATGATATTTGTCTTTGGCTTACTTCACTTAGTATGATAATCTCTAGGTCCTTCCATGTAGCTGCAAATGGCATTATTTCATTCTTTTTTATGGCTGAGTAGTATTCCATTGTATATATGTATCACATCTTCTTTATCCATTCATCTGTTGATGGACATTTAGGTTGCTTCTGTGTCTTGGCTATCATAAATAGTGCTGCTATGAACATAGGGGTGCATGTATCTTTTCTAATTATAGTTTTCTCCAGATATATGCCCAGGAGTGGGGTTGCAGGATCATATGGTAACTATTTTTGTTTTTTAAGGAAACTCCATACTGTTCTCCATAGTGGCTGCACCAATTTACACTCGCACCAACAGTGTAGGAGGGTTCCTCTTTCTCCACACCCTCTCCAGCATTTATTATTTGTAGACTTTTTGATGGTGGCCATTCTGACCGGAGTGAGGTGATACCTCATTGTAATTTTGATTTGCATTTTTCTAATAATTAGTGATATTGAGCATTTTTTCATGTGCCTTTTGGCGATTTGTATGTCTTCTTTGGAGAAGTATTTAGATCATCTACCCACTTTTTTTTTTTTTCTTTTTGCGGTACGCGGGCCTCTCACTGCTGTGGCCTCTCCCGTTGCGGAGCACAGGCTCCAGACGCACAGGCTCAGCGGCCATGGCTCACGGGCCCAGCCGCTCCGCGGCATGTGGGATCCTCCTGGACCGGGGCACGAACCCGTGTCCCCTGCATCGGTAGGTGGACTCTCAACCACTGTGCCACCAGGAAAGCCCCAATCTGCCCACTTTTTTTTTTTTTCTTTCTCTATCTGCCCACTTTTTGATAGGGTTGTTTTTCTGTTGTAGGAGCTGTTTGTATATTTTGGAAATTAATCCCTTGTCGGTCATATCATTTGCAAATATTTTCTCCCAGTCCATAGGTTGTTTTATTGCTGATTGTCACAGCCCCTTGATTTCCCTATGCCTCGTCCTTTACCTGCACTTAATCCCGTGGTACTACCAGTGAAAATTTGAATTGTGATGCCACTGTATACCATGAATTATTCATGTTCCATCCCATCCACCAACCCCCATAAGCAGGTTGTCATTGAGCTCATCAAATATAACTAACCCAATCCGAGAATCTCATTTTAAAAGTCTGTTTCCTGGGGCCACTTCTGGTACCAATTACTCTGTCTGGGTCCCAACAAGAAACAGATGGCATAGGAAAATTTGAGGAGAGTTTATTTACATCTGGCCTATTTACAAAAGCATGGGTGTAGGGAAAATCTATCAAGGGGAGAGGATGGTTACCAGAAAATGGAGGGAGAGAGTGACAGACTCAGCTGCAGAGATCTCCAGTTGAGAAACAAAGCAGCTGGAGGCATCTTACGGGAAGGGAATTAAAGGAATACAAACTCCTACCTCACTTTTTCTAATTTCCTGAGGGGGAATCCCTGGTGAGCAAACCGAAATGGGAGCCGGCGAGCAGAGGAAATATTTATGTGGTTCATACAGGTCAATCTCTGGAGACAGTAAAGTGAGGGAGGGTGGGACAAATCCAGAGGCAGAGAGAGAGCCGTACGCTGTTCCGCGATTAGATTAACAGGATAATGGAAATGCACCTAATGAACTAGGAACAAACTGCCCACACAGCATCTACAAGAAAAATTGATCTTCGGCCAGACTGTACACATCCATTCTTTACTCCTTAGATGAAAAGGTTGATGGCATGTCTCCCTACATTTCTTCATTGTAGTGAAAGAACTGAATTTACAGATTTCTCGACTGCTGTAGCTTCCTGTATTTTGAAATCAGGTAATGAGTCCTCCAATTTTGTTCTTTTCCAAAACTGTTATGGCGGCTTGCCTTCCCATATGAATTTTAGAATTATCTTGTGGCTATCTTGTCAAAAAGCTTGCTGGGACTGGAAGGAAATACTCTGAACCTACAGATGAAACTGGGGAACTGACAAAAATAGAGGTGTCATATTCATGGATTGGAAGACTATGTCTTCAGGCCTGATTTCTCTCATCAGCAATTTTGCAGTTTTCAGCATACATGTCTGGAACATTATTTTGTTATACTGAAGTATTTCTTTTGGGGTGGGGGGGCGAGGATGCTGTATCCAGCTTTGTGTCTGGATTTCTCCAATTATTTAGGTCTTCTGATTTCTTTCATTAGTATTTCTCAGTCTCAGAATACAAATTCCATTCATATCGTTAATTCCTAAGTAATTTCTGTTCAACTTTCTAAAATATCTTAACAATTCTAGGAGGTGACTGACTACTAGCAGTCCCCCGGGCATACTGTGGACCAACATCACTCTCCTTTCCAACAACTGATTATCTGTTCTGTGTTTAGGCTATGAAAACAGAGTGAAATGCAAACGGCGGGACAATGAATAAGGCTGGACAAAGGTGCTCATAATTTATTCAGAGGAGTAGTGCTGAGAATCTTACTGCTTTACCAGAATGTGAGTTATGTAAGTAAAAATGATTTCAAAGGCAAGTATTCCTAAACCGCACAGCCTGATGCTAAAGACACACCACACACACATCTGAAGTTCCAGTGGGCTTTTATTGTGATAAAGTAACAAAAATCAAGATTTTATCAACCAGCTTTTAACTTTATAAACTCAGCAGACGCTCTGGTCCATATATGTGTACATACAACATAACACATTCCAACAAAAACAGCCCCACTGGAACATCTGCCAATTAACAGAAAGCCAATTTTCCCTTTCCCCAAATGTTTTCAAAATTGAGTTCCCACTGTTCACTTCTCAGTGGAACTGGTCCCTTGTGGCTAGGGACATTAAATTCTATCCCATTTTGTACTAAACAAAAAATTTTTTTCAAGTTTTAATTTTGTTTCAAAAAAGGGACTAGCGACTTGGTTTTCTCCAGGGACCCTCCCTCACAACCACTGGGTAAAGTACAGCAGCCTGTACCTTAGCAACCCAACCCTACCCCTCCCTCCCCCGCCGCCCAGTATTGTCTACTGGAGAATTTAAACACACTTCTGTTGGAATCTGTCAGCTACGGAGGGGCAGAATCCAGGTGCCAGGCTAGCGCCCTCTTACCTCATGAACTGTTACAACCTTTGGACACTGAACTCTTTACCCCAAAGATGAGTTTTTAGATCAGAAAGGAGAGTGGGTTTTCTTTGGAAGTTTTAAAAAACTACCTTTAAGGATATAAAGTACAACTATAAGCTCACCAAAGTCCACTTAAATTCACCAAAGTTGACTGACGTCAGCTCCCACAAGGCCAATAATTTTGCTTGACAAAGGTTATTTTGCCAGAAAATGATTCCACAATAACAGCTTAAGAGACACAGAACGCTGAAAAAGGAGCAAATTAAAATAACATGGCTTAATTCCCAAGAACTTATTTCATCCTTTTGTTACTCATCTATAAGGTCAGGAGTGTGACTAAAGGCAGTTACTGATGAGGTTATGAGCTTCCAAAGTGTTTCTAAATCCTTAGTGCAGATACCCTCCCTTTTGGGGCAAAGTAACCTCCCTCCCACCCCTATTAAAAAAAAAAAATCAAGTGATCAGAATGAGATGTTTTGATTCCAACAATTTACACTCAAGGCTTTGTGCTGGGTTGTCTGGTTCTAACCCAAGCACGATGGTCTCTAACACAAAGCTCATGGCAAAGGAAAGATGCTCCCATCTCATTCTGAAAACAAATATTGATAACCAGTTGCCTCCCCCCTCCCCCCAGTCTTTGGGGCCAACCCATATTATGATGCTGGGACCAACTTGAAAATAATTTAGAGATTATATTTAGGTTTCTCTCTCCCTTCTTCCCATGGAAGATCATTTTAGAATAAATTTATTCCATTCCATTACTAAGGGAAAAGGCAAGAAAGTTTCTCCATCGGAATGTAAGGAAAAGAGAAGGACAGAGGCAGCAAGCTGTGCAACAGTCCACAACTCATTACACAACTATATAACCACTGGTTAAACCAGGTGCTGAATGTAATTTAAATATTAAAAATTGGGCAAATAGTTTTCATCCAAATGAACCAGTGGAAAAATATTATCATTACTTAAAATAAACACCCAATACTGCAAGGAACACAAAAACAACTTCCAATAGTAACAATGCTCCTTATTGTAAGGGCGATTAAAAAAAAAAAAAAAAAAGACTAGGCTTTGACCTAGTCCTTTGAGCATCTTTCCATTTAACAATTCCTATTCAAGAGACAAGCACCAAAACTGGACAGCTGCCTCTACAAGACTGTGTCCAATAGTGGTGTCCCAGATAGTTTTAAGTGCCACTCCTCATCAGAGGCTGTACTTCAGTAATACTTTCAATTTAAAGTCTGTGCTTTTAGAGGGACCCACAGGCATGTGGCACCAGGCAGAGCACAGTCTGAGGATGGCAAAAAAGACTGCGCTGCTTAGTCACCCACACACTCTAGCGAGACACAAAACTTCATTTATGAGCATTCCTTTTCTTCTATAATGAATGATTCCTCTTATCTCGCCAGAGGTGGGGGAGAAAGAGAGCTGCATCAGTACAAGGGCAAGATTTTTGGTCAAAAGTTGATGCCTTTTAAATTCCCTCCCCCCACCCCTCCCCGGAAAAAGGTTACTTCCTTAAGTAGGCCTTGTATTTAGTAACCAACATTGGCTGGATAGACACATGTGGCTTGGCTACCAGATAAATGGGTTATTCTTTTTGGGATTTGTACTGTGCAGCTCTTGCTACAGTTTTTAAGGAGTTAGGGCTATGTCTGATCAGGAGGCATCTGCAGGATTTTGATCCTCAAGGAATTCTGGGTGTCACAATTTTGCTTAGAACTAGGCAGAGTCAAAAAGCAACTCTGAATAACTGATTTCTTTTTCCAGATGAGTTAAGCATGAAAGTTTATGCAGGACACATCTTGCAATATTTTAGGGTTTTGGAAAACACTGGCATATGGAAATCAAATTTTTTTAATTTTATTTTTTCCTTTTTTTAAAAAAAAATCCTAGATGCCTCCTAATTGACCTAGTACACTGGGTTAAAAGGGAATTAAAAACATTAAAAAAACAGTTCACTGGTTTTGCTTCATCTCACTCCTTTTGCCTGGAGATCAGGCCAAACATCAAGCATGTTGGGAGGGGCACAATTTAAAGCAACACTATTGACTGCAACGCGTTTGCCAGCAATTTACAATGCAAAATGACAGATAATTCTTGTCACAAAGCAAGAGGATGGCAAGCAGCTTTCTGTAGCATCAAAGTTAACAGCTCTCAGGGGTTGCCCATTCCTGCAAGTTTATGTATCAAGGTGGGCAGAGGGCAATACACTTACACAGTACAGGAGAAGATCCACAGAAAGTAAGCCCCAGAACTGCTAATGTCACCACAGCTGGTACTGGCTAATATTCTGAAATGCAAATCCATGCTTTATACATATACTGCTCAAAGAAACTGCCACTCAATCAAACTGCCACACTGCAAGGCAAATTATTCTCTGTCCCCTTTTGCTGAGCTTGAAGTGTTTCTCAAACTTTTAAAAAGGGGGGAAGAAACATTATCAGAGAGAGTGTCTCAAAAATAACATCTTGAATTACAGGTTTCTGAAGCTTCCTTCTCTCTCTGTCAGGCCTCCTCCAAAGGTACTATATGAGACAAAGTGTGGCAGCAGTGATCCCAGACTTCTGGGTCCCCTTCCAACAGAGGATGTCCCTGTAGAGGTCTGTTCTCTACAGTAAGAAGCCAAAGTACTTTTTTAGAATTTAGTGTTGCGGAAAACTGAGCCCCTCTCATCTTTAGCTGCTCCCATAATCAATCTAATCCCCTTAATCCCAGCAACCTTCATCCAAAAAAAAAAAAAAATATATATATATATATGTATATATATATATGAACCCAGAAAAAAACCTATTTACAAAGTTTATACAAGTATACACACCCAATTTTCTATGGGACACGCTTTGCCACAGAGGAAAGAGGGTCAAAGGCTCTGACACGTCTACACATCAAGTGCCATAACTGCTAATGGAGGTGTATGTAAACCAGTCTTTAGTGTTCTGCTATAGAGCACAAAAGGCTTGTCATATGGCTCCTGCAATGATAGACTGCTCTTTCCTTTGGGAGCGATGATGTTGCATCTACTCAGCCCAGAAGAAATTTTTACTTGGGATTGTTTTTTTTTTTTAAATACATGTATTTACAGTGCGGATGAACTGCAGTTGCATATCAACTCCTCCACATAAAGAAAAAGAAAATGGTGTTTAACATTACTAATACGTTTCATCTTCCAGCCCTGGGCTTGAGTATCGGGTAGAAAGGGAAGAGAGAGACTTCAACTTGAAACCAAAACGGAAAGACAAAAATTTTAAAAAGAAAGAAAAAAGAAAAAAAATACTACTGTTGATTCCTTGGGCTGTGTCTAAAAGATGATATTCTGAATGGTCTCATAGCATAAGGCACTTTGCACAAATAAGTAATAAGCTCTTCAGGCTTAAAAAACGGATGAGTAACCAGGGAGAAGTTGAAATGCACTCAAGAGTCAGCTGTTGGAGAATTTTGAAATCGCAGACAAGCTTGTGTTCATCAAGATTCTTCTCTTTTTAGGGTTTATCCCCTTCTCTTCTTTCTCCTCCTTCCTTGTCCCCCTTCCCCAGAAAACATTTTTAAAAAACCAGCAGTTAGTGCAACTAATGTTCAGTCAGCACACAGTGCAAACAAGTGGAACAAAAAAGGTAAATTCCTTTTTAGCTTTTTTCTCTTCACCAATTAAAAAAAAGAAAAAATGTCTGAGCTCTTTTAAGTCTTCATAGTTCCAAAATAAAAGATGAAAAACCCACAAAGAGAAGAGCATCCCCCCAAAATCGATGTGTCACAGATCCAAACGAGCCTTCTGTAGTTTGTCAAAACCTAAAGAAAAAAGAAGCCTAAAATTAATGCCATGAAAGCAATACGAACTAGGATACATAGGTGTTCACAATCCCCATCCCACTGCTCTCTATAACAGCTTCTACTGAGCCTGTCTGCCTACTATAGAATTCACTCAGGATTAAGGAATTTCTGCTATGTATCCCAGAGACAGAATGAAACCCTGAAAGTTCTGGTAACAGGCAGCAGTCTCTATGACAATTAAAAAAAAAAAATTTTTTTTAAACCGTACATGAACTCAACAGCCTACCAATGTATTAGCAAACATGGGCTAGTTTTATATTTGTCCAAGGGTTTTGTGTTTGACATTTAAATTAGGATAAAAAGGTTAAAGTGAAGAGAGTAATTTGAAAAACCTAAAAATAGTAACAGGTAGAATGTTCACTGCTGATTTGGAAACTAACAGCTCTCAAATTAAATCAGAGTTTCCTTAGAGGAATGTAGGCTGTTTTAGGGGTTTTTCCCTATGTTAAGCCTTGTTTTAAGCATTTCTACCAGAGCCCAACAGTCACCAAAAGATGAGAAACCATCTGCAGGAAACCAGAGTGGGCATTTAAAATAAGACAGTTATCATCATAACCTGATTACACCTTTAGCAATAAAATTTTACAGGTAATTTAACATAATTTATTAAGGTTCCCATTAGAAATTAAGAGTGAACACTAACAGAGATGACCAAGTGATAAAGAGCAAAAATATTTTCATATTCAAAATCGCTAAGATTCTTTTTTGTTTCCATTATTTTAGAAGTCTGAATTTGTCTTAGGTACTGCTCACGTACTACATTACTTAGGAAGACTATATTCAAGTGAACCGCATTTATAGATTCGCCAATAAGATCACAACTACAACTTCAAGATACTTCCTGATTACTGTCATTTATGCCAAGAGGTATTTCATCCTTTACTGCTAATTATATATCGTGGAACATCAAATTTCCCCCAGGAAAGAGGACCTTGATTTCCCTTCTTTAAACATTATGCTCACTTTGCTATTTTGTCGGGTACACACATGCTTGTTAAGGTTTCTCATCTTCTACAGGCTCGCTGTGGTATTCTGCCACATACAGGCTCTTGTCAATGTTACTCGGGATAGGTTTGATTTCTGTTCCCAGCTGCTCCTCAATACTTTTCAGGTTGAAGCGATCATCATATGTGATCAAGTTGATGGCTAAGCCAAGATGACCAAAGCGACCTAACAAAAACCAATTTTAATTAATGAAACAGTTAAACATGGGAATCAATGTGCAAGCACTAGTCTATAAGTGGCAAATCCATACAGGATGTATGTTTTGGTTCAGTGCCCTTCTGAGTATATGAACTCACACACACGTTACAACGTCAGGTTTCACAGCCTCAAGTAGCACTGCTATTTTACCTTTGTAAATGAAAAAACGGGTGCTCATTTCTGTCAAAAATTGCCAGAATATACATACTAAACAGTACAGTTAGAGAAGTGAGCTTCTCATTTGTGAATCTTAAATTAAGCATAAAGTTATTTTAACTTTTTAAAATAAGTGTCTGGAAGAGTTGGAAATTAATTTGATATATCAAACAACTAAATTAGTTTTAATTCACTGTTCTAACTGCTACCACACTCTACAAAGGAACAAAATTTAGTGATTAAACTTCTCAAACAACCTCCACAAAGAACATCTCCTTCCTTTTTCCTCACCTGATCTTCCAATACGATGGAGATAGGTCTCTGCCAGCTTTGGGAAGTCAAAGTTTATTACCACATTCACAGCTTGTATATCAATACCTCGGGTAAACAAATCTTAAAAAAAAACCAAAAACACAAAACTCCATTATATCCTTCAATTTGGTGCCATAATACTCTTTAACATGTATTTCTAATGTAACCTAAGCTTCATTCACTTCATCAGTAATTCAAAAGCATTTGCAAATTACTGGCATTATCTGTCATGCACATTACCATAAGCAGCTTTCTGCTCAACAAGTTACCTTTTCCCAGTCCTGTAACAAAGTTTTAAAAAAATGGTCTAAGGTGACTGCGCAAATCAAGGATGACTGATAAGCGATATACTCATAAATGAGTCTCAGGAGTGTAATTTTCTTCAGTCTATTTTTGAGTATTTAATCCAAGGTTAAACAGAGAAAATTATTTTTAAAAATTTTGTTGTGTAACGTAGAATACTTCTAAAAAGACATAATCCTCTAGCAGTAATTATTTATGCTTTGTTTAGAATTCATTCATCCCCTTCTGCTAAATGATTTATAAGAGGCCTGAGGTAAGCTAATATGCAAGGCTATCCCTTCTAATTCTTTTCTAGTCCCACAATTATTATGCTAATTTAGACTTTGAAAAATACAGGTAGGGGGCTTCCCTGGTGGCGCAGTGGTAGAGTCTGCCTGCCGATGCAGGGGACAAGGGTTCGTGCCTTGGTACGGGAAGATCCCACATGCCACGGAGCGGCTGGGCCCGTGAGCCATGGCCGCTGAGCCTGCGCGTCCAGAGCCTGTGCTCCGCGATGGGAGAGGCCACAACAGTGAGAGGCCCGCGTACCGCAAAACAAAACAAAACAAAACAAAAACAATACAAAACTATGTGTAAACGAAACAAAATACTTACCAGTGCAAACAAGATTGCGGCATAAGCCATTTCGGAAATCATGAAATACACGATTCCGATGTTCCTAGGAACAAAGTAACGCATTTGATTTGATTAAAACTCACACAAGCCCCCAAATTGCCATGATTTTTTTCTCCTACCCAAAGTTCTTTATACCCAAATTATTTTTTACATGAATGAGAAAGGAGCCAAATTCAATACACATAAATTAAAAACAAAAGGTGAAAATAATTAACCATAGACTAGTTTCCCATGGGAATAAATATGAATACATATGTATATGCTGCTTATTATCTCAATTCTTAAAGGTATTTTTCGGGCTTCCCTGGTGGCGCAGTGGTTGAGAGTCCACCAGACGATGCAGGGGATGCGGGTTTGTGCCCCGGTCGGGGAGGATCCCACATGCTGCAGAGCGGCTGGGCCCGTGAGCCATGGCCGCTAAGCCTGTGCTCCGCAACCAGAGAGGCCCGCGTACCGCAAAAAAAAAGGTATTTTTCTTTTTTGCTGGAGTGGATTTTTAGTGATAATTTTCACCATACTTCTAAAATATTTCAAACAAAAGATGCCAAAAGTTTGGCTTGACCAAAACATCTACTATTTACCTTTTCAGTTATTATATACAAAAGCTAAAAATAACTACTTTCCAATTAAAAAACAAGAATGAAAACATACACTGACTCTAGCAAAAGCAATAAATCTAGCATCTGGTAAACATTTTTTCAACACAATGTTCTTCCATTCTGAAATATTCTCTTCAATTTAATACATTCATTTCCTGTGACAATTTTAATATTAGGGGCCTACAAGAAGGTATCTGATCCATGACACTAAGCTTCTTTGAAAACCATATGTGAGTTGATTAAGTTCTTAACCCGTTAGCCTACAGAAACTGCTTGCTTATGAAATTTCACAACGTCAGCACAAACACAAAATGTTGTCTTGTGATAGTTTTGAATTTATTTTCTGTTGAATTAAGTTCTGAAATATAGATTGCATCCTTTTCTACAGGCAAATAGTAAAAACAGATGTACCTGAGGAGGTACACAGAAAAATCAGAACCTTCTGCAATGATGGAAATGTTCTGTATCTGTACTTTCCAAAACTGTGACTGCTAGTCACATGTAATACGGCACTTCAAACGTGGTGTGACTGAAGAACTAAATTTTATTTTTTTAACATCTTTATTGGAGTATAATTGCTTTACATATCCCCTCCCTCTTGCATCTCCCTCCCACCCTCCCTATCCCACCCCTCTAGGTGGTCACAAAGCACAAGCTGATCTCCCTGTGCTAGGTGGCTGCTTCCCACTAGCTATCTATTTTACATTTGGTAGTGTATATGTCAGTGCTACTCCCTCATTTCATCTCAGCTTACCCTTCGCCCTCCCCATGTCCTAGAGTTCATTCTCTACGTCTAGGTCTTTATTCCTGTCCTGCCCCTAGGTTCTCCAGAATCTTTTTTTTTTCTTTTAGATTCCATATATATGTGTTAGCATACGGTATTTTTCTCTTTCTTACTTCACTCTGTATGACAGACTCTCAGTCCATCCACCTCACTACAAATAACTCAATTCCGTTTCTTTTTATGGCTGAGTAATATGCCATTGTATATATGTGCCACATCTTCTTTATCCATTCACCTGTTGATGGACACTTAGGGTGCTTCCATCTCCCGGATATTGTAAATAGTGCTGCAATGAACACTGTGGTGCATGATTCTTTTTGAATTATGGTTTCCTCACGGTATATGCCCAGTAGTAGGATTGCTGGGTCATATGGTACTTCTATTTTTAGTTTCTTAAGGAACCTCTACACTGTTCTCCATAGTGGCTGTATCCATTTAAATTCCCACCAACAGTGCAAGAGGGTTCCTTTTCTCCACACCCTCTCCAGCATTTATTGTTTGTAGATTTTTTGATGATGGCCATTCTGACTGGTGTGAGGTGATACCTCACTGTGGTTTTGGTTTGCATTTCTCTAATGATAAGTGATGTTGAGCATCCTTTCATGTGTTGTTGGCCATCTGTATTACTTCTTTGGAGAAATGTCTATTTAGGTCTTCTGCCCATTTTTGGATTGGGTTTTCGTGTTTTTTTGCTATTGAGCTGCATGAGCTGCTTGTATATTTTGGAGATTAATCCTTTGTCAGTTCCTTCGTTTGCAAATATTTTCTCCCATTCTGAGGGTTGTCTTTTCATCTTCTTTATGGTTCCCTTTGCTGTGCAAAAGCTTTTAAGTTTCATTAGATCCCATTTATTTATTTTTATTTCCATTTCTCTAGGAGGTGGGTCACAAAGGATCTTGCTGTGATTTATGTCATAGAGTGTTCTCCCTATGTTTTTCTCTAAGAGTTTTATAGTGTCTGGCCTTACATTTAGGTCTTTAATCCATTTTGAGTTTATTTTTGTGTACGGTGTTAGGAAGTGTTCTAATTTCATTCTTTTACATGTAGCTGTCCAGTTTTCCCAGCATCACTCATTGAGGAGGCTGTCTTTTCTCCACTGTATATTCTTGCCTCCTTTATCAAAGATAAGGTGACCATATGTGAGTGGGTTTATCTGTGGGCTTTCTATACTGCTGCATTGATCTATATTTCTGTTTTTGTGCCAGTCCCATACTGTCTTGATTACTGTAGCTTTGCAGTATAGTCTGAAGTCAGGGAGCCTGATTCCTCCAGCTCAGTTTTTCTTTCTCAAGATTGCTTTGGCTATTTGGGGTCTTTTGTGTTTCCATACAAATTGTGAAATTTTTTGTTCTAGTTCTGTGAAAAATGCCATTGGTAGTTTGACAGGGATTGTACTGAATCTAAATTTTAAATATTGTTTAATTTTCACTTATTTATTTAAATTTTAACTCTTTTAAATTGCCACCTGTGGCTAGTGATTACTGTATTAAATACTAGCCCAAATCTAAGAATACGGGGAAGGAAGGGAATAAAATCTCACATTTCTATTATGCTTGGCAACTTACAAACTACTCATTCATACATAATCTCAATCTTCCTGACAACCCTGTGAGGTAAGAATATGTACTATTAACCCTGTTTGTAGTTAGAAAACCTAACCTCAGAGAGGTTAAAATGAATGGTCCTTTGCCTGCTAAGGAATAATTTATTCTTAAACTCACGGCATTTGGAAGAGCATTAAAACAAAACAAAATCCAAGAAATACTAAGAAAAAGGTTTTTAAAAAAATCTATACAAGTTCAAGTTTTATACTCACCTGCCTCATTTTAGCATGGATATAGAAGCAAGAATAACCCAGTTGAGAAATCTTCTTGGCTAGCAATTCAACTCTCTGAGAGGAGTTACAGAAAATGATCGACTGGTTTATCTGAAGCTGAGCACAGGGGGAAAACAAAACAAAAGATGACGTAAGGAAGGAAAACAAAAACCTTCATTAACTTTGCCAAATCTTGAAAATATCATCTAAGACTTAGAATCTCATAATATAAGAGAGATGCAAAACTGTAAAAATTTTAAGTACTATTTCATTTACATAGCAGTTGAAGATAATTTTTATTGTAGAGTAAGTTTTATTGTAGCAGAGTATTTTTCATAAGGGCTGCATAATTGCCAACAGGAGTAAAACACAGCCAGTTCTCATTACTTGAGGTAGTTATGTTCTATACAGTTACTGGAAACACTGAATTACTGAATATAGGACCACTGCTTCCAGGGGAAATACAGGGTTAGGTTCCTGTGAGGAACACTTAACTTCTTCATCAACGGGCCAACAGATAACCTTGTTTTATGTGTGTTACTGATTTTATTTTTTTTGGCCCTGCCACACAGCTTGCAGGATCCTAGTTCCCTGACCAGGGATTGAACCCATGCCCTCTGCAGTGGAGGCGTGGAGTCCTAACCACTGGACCACCAAGGAATTTGGTTTAAACAGTGTTACTGTTTAAAGACACCTTATTTACTCATGGCCCACAGTTCTGTAACTCATGCCTTTATGAAGTTTATCTAATACATTATCTCTGCAAGGCACATCAGTCTTCTTGTACTTAGGAGCGCTGGACAACACTTCTGCACTATGCCTAGGGGCCATTTAAAAGAGTGAAATCAACAGAAAAGCACAGAAATGTGGGAAATGTGGCACTAAATAGACGGTGAAAAGGGTGCTCATTTATAGTATGAGCTGAAACAAGAAAGCGGGGAAACTGCACGAGGTCTCAAATTTTTCACGTATGTCTGCAAATGACGTCAAGAGCACCTGAGTACTGACTTTGGGGTGACAAGGAAATTTTGGCAAATTTGCAAAAACAGAATCTGCCTACAACGGAACAATTATAATTACTGAGAATAATGAGGATTATCTGTAATTAAGGTCAAATTATTTTAGAATCAAATTAGAAGTACCTGTGACTTGACAATCATACAGTATCAGCTTCAGATCAACAACTCAAACTACCTTTAGGAAAAACTAAGGAATTTTTTTTACATTGAAAATGCTGAGAGGGACTTCCCTGGTGGTCCAGTGGTTAAGACTCCGTGCTCCCAGTGCAGGGTGCCCGGGTTTGATCCCTGGTCAGGGAACTAGATCCCGCATGCTGCAACTAAGAGCCCACATGCTGCAACTTAAAAGATCCTGCATGCCACAACTAAGACCCGGCGCAGCCAAATAAATAAGTATTTTAAAAAAAAAAAAAGAAAGAAAGAAAAAGAAAATGGTGAGAAAACTGATACAACTGTTTGTTTTACTGAGGTTAAGTAGTAAGTAACGGACAACATTCAGCCGCTGAAGCCTAACAGACTTACCCTGGAGAAAAGTGTGTTGAGGCAGTGTACTTTTTGGCGCTCAGTTACATATGCGTAGTACTGGGTTACTCCCTTCAAAGTTAGTTCCTCCATCAGGTTAATCTCATAGGGTTTCTGCAAATGGGAATTCTGAAAAAAAGAAGAGTCTCATATTTAAATGAAAGCAGAGTCTATTTCTTAAACTCAGAATATATCCTCATACATTTCTGCCTGACAAACTCTTAAAGAATGGAGCCCTCTTTAAAACATTATTATCTGTCATGGAAGAAGTAAATTACCATAAAATGGGAGACATAACATTCAGATATACAGCTAAGTTACTATTTTGTACTTTAAATATAGAATTATGCTGTAATCAATTTATCTAGAACCAATGGCTATGTCTGACACCAAAAGCTAAGTGAACAAATAAGAATCAAATTACTTTTGTATCTTAAAAAAAATCAGTTAATTTATGCACAACAAACCTTAATTGATCAGCTGAAGAAAAAGCCCCAAACTTGAAATCAGTGTAATAAAGACTAGTAGTAAGATGTAATTATGGATAAAGATATACTCATGGACAACAGAATAGTACTGCTTCCAAGTACAGGTTTATACTCACCATGAACTTCTGTACACTAAGAGGGAAAGTAGCAGAATATAATAAAATCTGTCTGTTTTTAGGTAGCGTGAGAATAATATCCTCCATTATCTGCACAAAATCCTGTGACAGCAACTTATCTGCCTGTAGTACAAAGAGAAGACAATCTTAAACACAATGAAATAATGTCTAAGGTCTTTGGTTAATAAGGCATCATCCAGCAAGTTCATGGAATGCTCCTGGTTGTAAACAGTAAGTCCTCTACAACACTGCGTAGTCCAAAGGCACCAAGACACGTTACCAGTGATTCAGAAGGGGAAAAGTCTGTAATACTCATCCTCCAAGGAAAAAAAGTCCCAGACAGAAAAAATCCTTGTTCCCATAACAAAATTTTAATGTGACTTCCATTACAGAGACATTATAGTATAGTGGTTAAAAGTACAGGCTACAGAGTCAAACTACCTGGGTTTAAAACTTGTCTCCTGGGCTTCCCTGGTGGCGCAGTGGTTGAGAGTCTGCCTGCCAATGCAGGGGAAACGGGTTCGAGCCCGGTCTGGGAAGATCCCACATGCCGCGGAGCAATTAGGCCTGTGAGCCACAACTACTGAGCCTGCGCGTCTGGAGCCTGTGCTCCGCAACAAGAGAGGCCATGATAATGAGACGCCCGTGCACCGCGATGAAGAGTGGCCCCTGCTTGCCACAACAGGAGAAAGCCCTCGCACAGAAATGAAGACCCAACACAGCCATAAATAAATAAATTAAAAAAAAAAAAAAAACTTGTCTCCTTATCAGCTATGTTGGGAGGTTTCTTAACCACTATTTTAGTTTCCACAATTTAAAAATTAAGATGTCTTCTTACTGTAGTAACTACTTTATAGGATACCTATCTTATAGGATTCTTGCAAAAATTAAATGAAAAAACACGTAAAGCACTTAGTGCTAGCATGCAGTAACTAATAAATGTGCTCTCATTACTCAAAGATAAAAACCTGTTCTGAATAGATCATGACGAAACTGCTCTAGTAATCTAAAACACAGACCAAACAGGAAAATAACTTTAAAAACATCAACGCTGGTTTCTTATATGTGTAAAACACTGCTAGGTCCTAAGGATGCAGAGCTGAATAAGTTCTTAAAAGGCACTTATAACCTGGTGAGATAACACATTATAACAGGGACGAAAAAACAAACAATACAAAGCTGTATGTTAAATGAGGGGTTAGAGACATTACATGCTTCTTAAGATGAATCACAGAATGGAAAGAGACTTTGAATGAACTTGGCTTTGAGATTATTCAACAACTTCTCTCACTGAAAAATAAAAACCTCGCTTTACTAAGAAAAAGACACAAGGCTGATTTAGTCCTATAAATTCCTATCATCTATTGTTTTTAAAGGGTAAAACATGTTTTGTAAGCAAATTACTTTGAACCGACAAGAGTCATGCATTTATTAAAAGGTCATAGGGACTTCCCTGGTGGCAGAGTGATTAAGAATTCACCTGCCAATGCAGGGGACATGGGTTTGAACCCTAGTCCGGGAAGATCCCACGTGCCGCAGAGCAACTAAGCCCACGTGCCACAACTACTGAGCCTGCAAGCCACAACTACTGTGCCTGCGTGCTACAACGACTGAAGCCCGTGTGTCTAGAGCCTGTGTTCTGCAACAAGAGAAGCCAACCCACCGCAACAAAGAGTAGCCCCCGCTTGCCACAACTAGAGAAAGCCTGCGTGCAGCAACGAAGACCCAATGCAGCCAAATATTAAAAAAAAACAAAACAAATAAAAGCGCATAAACACAAAGAGGTTATGCTTCATTCACTGGCAGTTATGAACAAAGCCAGAGTAGTACAGAATAGTATATTTCCAAATGAAGAGACATTACCTCATCCAATACTATCATCTGGACATGATCAACTTTTGCTACTCCTTTCTTGATAAGATCCAGGATTCTCCCAGGGGTAGCTATCACGACATGCACTACACAAGATTAGAAAACATATTTTCGTTAATTTTAGTTGGGGCAAAAAGGATATAGTAAAGGCTTATATCATATATTTTATCAGAAATACTGCTGTAGAGGCAGGAATAATACAAAGAGGCACAGATGTGTTTTAGAATATGGATTTCCATTTCATCTTTGGTTGGCTAGAGAATACCTGTTAGTTTCAGTGCTACATGGGGGTGGGGCTACAACTTCCCAAATCACCTGCTCCAAATTTGTCTTGGGGCAACCCCCAAGGAAAAACAAAAGGTATGCCAAGCTTCTGATACAGTAGCTTGACTTTAATCTAGATCAAGGGTCTTCCGAAGACTGTAATAAGGATCAAATAAAATAATCATTTTAAATAACAGGACAGCACAAAGAATATAATAATTAAACTAATCAAATGATAATCATATGTAAAATTTTGACTAAAATTCTATGTATAATTTTATATAAGTGGATTTCATTCTTGCTGTTTTCTTTTTTCACTAAATAATGTACCATGGAGAACTCTTCATTAAAAAATGAATACAGGTCAGCTTCACTCTTTAATGGCCGTGTAGAATTCCCTTCAGACTATATCCAATGTATTTTAGCCAAACTCCCTTGACATTCAGGTTGCTCCAAGTTTTTCAGTACTACAAACCATGCTGTAGTAAACAACCTTGCATTTGTCCAGTTATTTCTTCAAAAAAAGATTCTTAAAAATATACATTTATAATTTTGAAATATAATGCCAAATTGCCCACCACAGAGATTATATCAACTTATACGCCCATGTTGCAAGACAGCCAACTTCTCCACAAACTCACATTACTGGTTACTAATTAGCCTTGCCAATCTGAATTAACCTTGTCAATCAGACAGGTACAATATCACTTTACTGTTTTTATGTACAATTTAAAAAATTAGTAAGGCTGAATATTCTTTCTATTACTAAAACAATTTGTTTTTTTTGCTTGAATGAAATGGTCATTTCCTTTATTCATTTTTATATTGCAATGTTTGTTCCTTATTAATTTAAAAAACAATTTTAATAAGTTACTGAAAGGAAACACCTGTGTGTGGAATTACAGCGAGCCAGCCACCTTACATCAATCATTTCCTACCTGTATCATCAAGCCTCATTATGTCATCCCGTAAATTGGTTCCTCCTGTGGTTGCCATCACTTTAGCCCCTCCCATGTGTTTGCTGACCTGGATGCAAATTTGACTGACCTGTAGAGCAAGTTCTCTAGTGGGAACAATCACCATTGCTGGAAAATAACAAATAACAGAGAAAACAGAAAAAAAAACAGCATATATTAAGAGTTTAAGAAGCTACAGAAATATTTCCCCTTGTAATTAAGACACTCAAATGAATAAATTTCCTAAAAATAAAAAAAGAGAACCTATTATAGTGTTCCAGATTTAGACTATTCCTCAGTAACAATGCTATACAATTCTTGTACTCTTCTTGTTTACAAACCCTTAAAGGGTTCTTTGAGTTGTCAATTATTAGCCCAAAGTTCATTAATATTTTAGTAAGAGATTCACTAGTTAAAATACCCAAATAAGAAACTCTTGCCACCCAGTTCTATTTATATCATATGAAAGTAAGTAACAGAGAGATGGCAGAAATAATAATTATAGATCAAGAAAGCTGGGGGAAAAAACAGCTGAAAATTTAAGAAAAAGCTTCAGAGATGAAAACTTAACTCTATTAGCTTACTCTGGGTACAGTTATGGAAATTTGTTTCTTCCTTACTGCCTAACCTCTTAAAATCCCCAAACCACAAGGCTTTAAAGAGAAAAAGTTCATGTTTCTACAAGGAACTCTGCAGACACACAGCTGTCACAAGAAACATTTCAGTTCCATAGTTTGTAAGTATCTATGTCAGATAATTTAACTTCTCAAGATCTTAGCTTTTCCTATCTATCTATAGGACGATAATCTTATTTTGCCTATCTCACTGGAATGTTGTCATAGCTGTGTAATATGTAAAAGAACTTTGAAAACTAGAAAATCTCTTTAAAAAAAGTTAGGAATCATTTTTACAAGACAACCAGGCCAAAAACCGTGAAAAGGATAAATACGAATTCCAGATTATTTAAGTTCTGACTAAAAAAAAGATGGTAATCGCTCCAAGATTTAAATCGCCATTTACAGTTTAAACAAACAACTAACCTTGTATATTGTCCTTCTTCAGGTCTAGCCGTTCAAGTAAGGGAATGAGGTAGGCACCGCTCTTGCCTGTTCCGTTTTTTGCTCTAGCTAAAATATCCCTACCAGATAAAGCAATGGGAATGCTCTCCTCCTAGAAGAGATAAGACAATGCAAATTACTTGTGAATAAAAACAGTACATAAGCAAATTCTTCTCTAAAACACACTGAAAGTATACATAGCTCTTTGGTATTATTTTGAAGCATTTTACAAGAATAAGTAGAGACCAAATAAATTAGCAGGAACAGTCCACGTCACCATCAGTATCAACTGACATTTACCAGAGCTGCTTATAAAATACATACTCAAGTAATAAAAAAAACTGTATATGTAAGTCTGCATGTGCAAATGTGTTGTCTAAGGAAGCTGAGCATCAACAACCAAGACGCGTAACTTGGGCTAACATCATGAATACATAGAGGAAAAAAAGCAAAGGACATTTCACAATTAAAAACTGGAGGAAAAGACAGCACAAACAATATTCAAAGGAAAGACTGTAATAAGATATTCTGAGACTAGTAAACCAACTTGACCACAATGAAAAATTGTAAGTTGGACAATTTATCCCTACACAAAACAGGAATCAGCTGGAAAAGTTTAACCTCGGGTCCTATTTGATTTTTTTAAAAATCGTATTACATAATGTCCAATGTCTGTCTCACAGCCAACTTCCGTCCTGAGATGTGCTCAACTGGAGTCTCAACTCTATTCCAGTTATCTTGATCCATGGTCACATTACCAAGGCTGACTTCTCATTTTCATATTTGGCTTAGTTGGTCATATGTGTTTTGAAGAAGATAGTATTTCTTATTAGGACAAATTTCCTAGACAATAGCAAAGGATTCCTAACGATTACTAAATATTAAATACACATATATGGAGAGAAATTTAAAAAGTAAAACAGGTATAAACAGAGAGGAAGCAGAACATTTCGATTTCTAAAACTAAACATTTTAATTTCTAAAACTAGAAAATTAGGAAAATAAATTAGGAAACGAGATTCACAATCACTAAAATAATTAGCTCTTTCTATGCTTGAGCTAATGACCAAAAAAAGTATCTCTAGCACTTTAAAACTGTTACTGAAGGACTTCCCTGGTGGCACCGTGGTTAGGAATCCGCCTGCTAATGCAGGGAACACGGGTTCAAGCCCTGGGCCGGGAAGATCCCACGTGCCTCGGAGCAACCAAGGCTGTGTGCCCCAACTACTAAGCCTGTGCTCTAGAGTCCATGAGCCCCAACTACTGAGCCCTCGTGCCACAACTACTGAGCCCCAACTACTGAGCCCTCGTGCCACAACTACTGAGCCCCAACTACTGAGCCCTCGTGCCACAACTACTGAAGCCCATGCGCCTAGAGCCCAGGCTCCGCAACAGGAGAAGCCACTGCAATGAGAAGCCTGCACACCGCAATGAAGAGCAGCCCCCGCTCACCGCAACTAGAGAAAGCCTGCGCACAGCAACAAAGGCCCAACGCAGCCATAAAAACCAAAAAAACCCCCACACCGTTACTGGAGAAATATCTAAATCATAAGCATCATGACTTTCATTTCCCACCATGACTCTCATTCTAGAACCCCAATCACAGGGGTCAGATGGGTTCCATATGGTCAGAATAACTAACACAGCTGCCAGAACAACTGCGAAAATGATCCAGTCATAATACTCTATTACCTTGTTCCTACAGCCAGCATTAAACAGTCTGCTTATTATGTATGGTAAAGCAGGTCAAAGAAGAAAACCTTGGTTTTGACCCTTTGGTCTTGATCTCTTCCCTCCTACTTTGAGTCAACTCTATTAATCTTTTGTTGTCCTGAAGGCCCGTTATCCCCATGAGTTCATTCTCTTCTATGGTTTTTAAACAGGCTACCTGCATACTACTCAGTTCTACAGCAGAAAAAAAGGCTAGGTAGTCTCCCAGTGACTTCCTGAATCAGGTTCTTTAAAAGGATAAGACTTCTGGAAACCATAAACAAGACGAAAAGACAGCCCTCAGAATGGGAGAAAATATTTGCAAATGAAGCAACTGACAAAGATTAATCTCCAAAATATACAAGCAGCTCACACAGCTCAGTATCAAAAAGACAACCCAATCCAAAAATGGGCAGAAGACCTAAACAGACATTTCTCCAAAGAAGACATACACATGGCCAACAAACACATGAAAGGATGCTCAACATCACTATTAGAGAAATGCAAACCAAAACTACAATGAGGTATCACCTCACACCGGTCAGAATGACCATCATCAAAAAATCTACAAACAATAAATGCTGGAGAGGGTGTGGAGAAAAAGGAACCCTCATACACTGTTGGTGGGAATATAAATTTATACAGCCACTATGGAGAACAGTATGGAGGTTCCTTAGAAAACTAAAAATAGAACTACAATATGACCCAACAATCCCACTACTGGGCATATACCCAGAGAAAACCGTAATTAAAAAAAAACACATGCACCCCAATGTTCACAGCAGCACTATTTACAACAGTCAGGTCATGGAAGCAATCTAAATGTCCATCAACAGAGGAATGGATAAAGAAGATGTGGTACATGGGCTTCCCTGGCGGGGCAGTGGTTGAGAGTTCACCTGCCGATGCAGGGTACATGGGTTCGTGCCCCGGTCCGGGAAGATCCCACATGCTGCGGAGCGGCTGGGCCCGTGAGCCATGGCCGCTGAGCCTGCGCGTCTGGAGCCCGTGCTCCGCAACGGGAGAGGCCACAACAGTGAGAGGCCCGCGTACCGCAAAAAAAAAAAAAAAAAGGAAAAGGAAGATGTGGTACATATATACAATGGAATATTACTCAGCCATAAAAAGGAACGAAATTGGGTCATCTGTAGAGACACGGATGAACTGAGAGTCCTACAGAGTGAAGTGAGAAAGAGAAAAGCAAATGTCATATAATAACGTGTATATATGGAATCTAGAAAATGGTATACATGATCTTATTTGCAAAGCAGAAAGAGATTTGGACGTAGAGAACAAATGTATGGATACAAAGGGGGAAAGGGGTAGGGAGGGAGGGACTGGAATTGACACATATACATTATTGAAACTATGTACAAAATAGACAACTGATGGGAACGTACTGTATAGCACAGGGAACTCTACCTAATGCACTGTGGTAACCGAAATGGGAGGGAAGTTCAAAAGGGAGGGGATACCTGTATGCGTATGGCTGATTCATTTTGTTGTGCAGTGGAGGCTAACAAAACATTGTAAAGCAACCATACTCCAATAAAAATTAATAATAAAAAAAAAAGATAAGACTTCTGAATGAAGTAAGACAGGGCAGAATTAGATTGGGGGTATCCTAATTCCTATTTGGGGTTTATCTTTTGACTTAAAGGCCATTCACTGACTTCTATTCCTCTACTCTGACAGGACTTATGCTCTACAGAAACTGTTTAAGGACAGGACTTTAACCAAGTAAGCTAGTCTGTAAGTTAAGATGCACTGTATTTCATCTCATATGGTGATCATTATGATTAGCAGTCAGGAGATCCAGTATATCCACACCGTCTCTTACTACTGTTTCCTGGGAAGATTAAGTAATATGAAGCAAGAGAATTCAAGTCCGACTCACACAGCTTTGAAACCCAAGAGGAAGTCATGGGGAGCAGCCAGGGAGAAGAGGAAGGAGGAAGGAAGCTAAATAATTTTTAAAAACTTACTGAGATGGACACTATGCTTAGATACTTAACATTAATTATATCCTTTCAAGTTAGGTACGTTTTGTTTTACAACTGACAGATGGATCCTCAGACTGTTTTACTGAAGGTCACAAAGCAAGAAATGCTAGAACCAGGATTTGAACTTCGGTTTGCAGAGAAATTGGTACCTCATATACCACTAAGTACAATGTACAGCCATTTTGGAAAACAGTCTGGCAGTTCCTCAAAAAGTTAAAGAGTTACCATTTGAACCAGCAATTCTACTCCTAGGTATATACCCAAGAGAAATGAAAATATCTCCACACAAAAATTCGTACACCAGTGTTCAAAGGAGTATTATTCATAACAGCTAACAGTGGAAACAACCCTACAACTGAAGAATGGATAAACCACTGTGGTATAGCTATACAGTGGAATATTATTCAACAATAAAAAGGAATGGAGTACTGATACATGCTACAATATGGATGAGCCCTAAACACATGCTAGTCACATGGTCAAAAAAGCCAGTCAAAAAAGAGCATATATTGTATGGTTCCATTTACATGAAATTGTCCAGAATAAGCCAATCCATACAGACAGAAAGTAGATTAGTGGTTGCTTAGAGCTAGGGGAAGATGAAGGGTGATTACTAAAGTTTCTTTTTGGGGTGATGAAAATATTCTAAAATTGACTGTTTTAGTTGTGTGACTGCACAACTGTGAATATACTAAAAAACAACGAATTGTATACTTAAAATGTGTGAATTGTGTGATTTATACCCTAAGGCCACCAAAAACAAAACAACCAAAAACAAAAACAAAACCCACCAAAACCCAAAAAAACAACACAAAAAACAGAAACCTTAACCTTAAACGACCTTAAGGTCTGATTCTGCCACTTTAGCTCTCCAAAGTCCATGTTCCACTGTAAGGTCTAGGGACTGAGCCAGTATGTATTTATTGTGTTTTTATAACCCTACTATCCATCCATTCCCCTTTCTTAGTAGCACCGTAACTCTGAGGAATTACATCCTCCCCACCCCAATGGATAGTCTAGCCAACTTCCTCAGCTGTATGGAGGACAATGACTGAAGCCAAGCCTGGCTGAATCCTCCCTTCTAAGAATTGAAATTGCTATAGTGCATCCTATAACAATTTACAGCTTCCTGAGCCCTTTAGGGCTGCCCTGGTTCTTGGCCAATGCCAAGTGTGTTTCTCCAGACTTCTCCCTAATCTTGTGAATTCCTGATATTCAATAAATTTCCTTTTGCTTAAGTAACCCAAGTTGGTCTCTGTTGCCTACAACCAAAGAATGGGATACCTTCCAATTTCCTAGTACTGAGAGGCATTTTACAAAAGTATAGTACCTGAAAAGGCTCCAAATTGCCCAGCTAGCTGCTTTTAGAGTAGCTGCTTCTTTTTACTTCCTAGGACTAGTTGAATTTAAGAACCTTAATTTCAGGGGGAAAAAATATGGGTACTGTGGAGGAGATAAGCAATGGTGACAACATCTACTGCTACCCAGAAAAAAAGGAGACGGAAGATAGTAATTTCAAAAAGAACATCTCCACCTTAAGGAACACACCCCAATTTTACCATAGTAACCAATGAAGACATGCATTTAAAGACTTTGAGAATTTAGGAAAATAATTCTTTTGGCAATAAATCCATGTTAGCAGGAGGAATGAATTATAAAAGAATTAAGAATGCTCTAATTCTTAACTATAAATTTAATAAACGACCAATTAGACTTGGTTAACAAAATAATTTCTCAAAATAATTTGAGATTCCTGACTTGATATGAAATTTGGTTGCCAAAAGAAGGAACTTCCATGTTTCCCTCAATAATGAACTATTTGTCATTCCATCATCTTCTTACCTAAAAAGTCTTCAAAAGTTGTGCCTAAGGTCTGGAAGCAGCAAGAGCTGTCACCAATCATCCCCAAGTAATATAAGGTTTCTCAATGTTAAGCAGAATAAGACAGACTCTTAGGTCCTCCAAAGAAGTCTCTATTCCTGTAAAGCTAGGCCTCAGAATGGCATGGTTATGCTACTGGGCACAGCATTCAGACCAAGAACTAGAATCACAGATGGCTGTACCAAAGAAAAATGTGTGGAAGCAATCTGTAGTATATCTGGTTCCAGCCTGTCAGTGTAAAATTATATCGTCTCAAAAGATTTTAAGTGCCTCATTTTCTAATAATCTTATAGCCAAAGTGCAACTAAGTCAGATCTCTTAAAAAAGATTCAAATGTATATGACACCCATCTGGTCAAGAGGATTTTATATCTGGAGAGAAAAAAAAAAATGCCTGGATCAAACTGTAAAACTAAGTACTATAAAGACAATAGACACGTTTTAGTAAAAGAAAAAAAAATAACAAAAAAAAAAAGTGAGGAAAAAAGGTATACAAGAAGAGAATAGAAGAATGCCAGTCACGAGGCTGGATTTTACTAGAGGACTTCTAGATTTCTTTTGGTTCTAAAGGCCTAGTATTTATGGTTTGTTACACTGAATGATTCTAAGAAGCATGTTATCTTGTGTTTTCCATGGATCCTCAGGCAAAACAATAGTGCAGGAAAAAGCAATGTGAATGATAGTCTCAGGTATACAGAATAATACTTTATATTCATACTCTGCTTGCTATTTCAAAATACACCTTGGAGCATTGTGGATTCGGTTCTAGATCAGTGCAATCAAGTGAGTCACACAAATTTTTTTGTTTCCCAGTGCATATAAAAGTTATATTTACATTATACTATAGTCTATTAAGTGTGCAGCAGTATTGTGTAAAAAAACAATATACACACCTAAATTTAAAAATAATAACCATCATCTGACAACACAGGGTTGCCACAAACCTTCGATTTGTTTAAAAAAAAAAAAAACACAAAACCAGTAAAAACCCAAACGCAGTATCTGCAAAATACAGTAAAGCAAAGCACAGTAAAACGAGGTATGCCTGTACACAACCTTCGATCCTCACAATAAAAACCCTGTGAGGGAGATCATTTCTACTTTACAGAAAAACCTAGATGGTAGACTGGCTAAGTGGCTGAAGAGTTAATTATCTATATGCTATACCAAACTGAGAATGCAAATAACAAAGTGAATTTTAAAATTTAATACGAAAGTGTGAAACAGGAGTCAGCAAGGGTCCATTAAGAATTAACTCTGCCAAATGAACCAATCTCCTTTTTTGATAAAACTACTACATAAAATAAAACCCCATGGGGCCTTCCCTGGTGGCGCAGTGGTTGAGAGTCTGCCTGCCGATGCAGGGGACACGGGTTCGTGCCCCGGTCTGGGGGGATCCCACATGCCGCGCAGCGGCTGGGCCCGTGAGCCATGGCCGCCGAGCCTGGGCGTCCGGAGCCTGTGCTCCGCGGCGGGAGAGGCCACAGCGGTGAGAGGCCTGCGTACCGCAAAAAAAAAAAAAATAAAACCCCATAACATTTATTGGGTATTTGTCACCTATTAGCCACTGCAGTAAGGATACTAACATGAATTACCTCACTTAATCTTTACAACAACCCCACGGTATACACTATTATATCAATTTTATAGGTCAGAAAGCAGAGGCTTCGAGACATTTAAATAATCTCCTTAGAGAGGAGTGGAGTTGGGATTCAACCTGCGCAGCCTCACCTCAAAGACAGTGCTCTAAAACACTTCTCTAGACGAAGTTCACTTACAGATATCCATTAACCATAATTCCAACAAAGCAATACAACTGAGGGCCTATTTCCTGCCATGCACCTTGCTAAGTACTAGAGATACAAAGTTGAATGATACAGTAGAAAAGTGCCCATAAAATGTTTCACTCCTATAGATAAAATAGATTAACATGAACTATATTATGGAAAAGTAGATTCCTAAATATTTTTGATATCTGCACTCAAATTGCCTGATGAGGTATAACTTTATCTTGATACTTTCTCTAACCACAACAAACTCCTTTCAGTTTGTCCACAAAGGCACACTCTCATCCCCAGGCAATCACCATTCCAGTGTTCCCCACTTGGAACATGGATCACTTCTTCCAGGTTGTTCCATCTTCCCTAGTAGCTACATATATGTGCAATTTCAACTACATATATGTGCCCATTACATTACACTGAAATTACCTGTACAATAAGCTGTCCTTTCCACCAGACTCTGAGTGCAGGAACCCTATTTATCTTGTTCATCATAACACCCTCAGGGTCTAACACTTTCTAGGTCACTTGATACATGTTTGTTCAGTGAAAAAGTACTCAATGATGTCACAGAGTTTGTCCTGAGTACAGCTTGGATTCAACAGCTTCAATTTAAATATGTGAAGACAACAATCACATTTATCAAATCTGTACATGTATAACACATGTTTAGGTCTACAGGCATGTATGTGTATACATACATATATTTCCTTGCTCTTTTCACTGAAAGAGTGCACCTAGTACTTAGCTCTTGGTCCCTAATACTACTCCCCACTAATTGGAATCAGAGTTCCTTGGAGAAAATAGCTGATTCTGAGGCTGGGGAAGGGTGGCTCTACAGATAAGCTTGACATCGTGATACACCAAAAAGGAAGTGCTCAAGAAAAACGAAGGGGGAAGGGAAGGGTGAATAGGTGGAGCACGGAGGTCAGTGAAACTACTCTGTATGATACTATAATGGTGGATACATGTCATTATACATATGTTCAAACCCATAGAATTTACAATACCAAGAATGAACCCTAATGCAAACTATGGACTTTGGGTGATAATGTGTCAACACAGGTTCATCAGTTGTAACAAATATTGCTCTTGTGGGGAATGCTGATAATGAGGGAGGCTATGCATGAGTGTGGGCAGGGATTTACGAAATATCTCTTTTGCTCAATTGCTATGAACTTAAAACTGCTTTATAAAATAGTCTATCAGAGGGAAAAAACAAATGAGGCACATTACAAACACAAAGGAACCGGCCTGAAGGAGCTCACGCTGGCCAAATACAGGACAATTCGAGCACAAAAATACCACTAAAGGGACTTCTCTGGTGGCACAGTGGTTAAGAGTCTGCCTGCCAATGCCGCAGAGCAACTAAGCCCATGAGCCACAACTACTGAGCCTGCGCTCTAGAGCCCATGTGCCATAACTACTGAAGCCTGTGCGCCTAGAGCCTGTGCTCCGCAACGAGAGGCCACCACAATGAGAAGCCTGTGCACTGCAACGAAGAGTAGCCTCCCCTCACCACAACTAGAGAAAGCCCGTGCACAGCAACTAAGACCCAACACAGCCAAAAATAAAAAATACATTTATATATATAAAAAATACCATTAAAAAAAATTCATGAGTCCACACTGATAATATATAGATACATAAGGAGGAGTTAGGGGGAAATTTTTTTTTTTTTTTAGGGGGAAATTTTTATGAAGAGTAGTATATCTGCATTGCCTTAAAATGCTCCCCAAAGACTGTTTATTAGTTTTAAGGTGGTGGGGGGGAGCAATAATTATACAGTAGAAAAATCAAGACACCACTTTGAAAGGGTAATCAAAATTAAAATCACCCTTGAGGAATAGATGAACACTATACCTCCAAATGTGACTTCTGCAGTATTCTGGCTAAGAATGCATAACTTGAATCTAATCACATGGAAATATGAGACAAACCCCAAATGAGGAATGTTCTACTGGAGAAAAAAAAAAAAAGGAAGGGGGCCATATTTTTAACATGTCAATGTCATAAAAGACAAAAAAAGAACAGGGAAATGCTCACTACTAAAAGAGATGTAACCATTATATGCAATACCTGATCCTAGGATGAATCTTGTATGGAAGAGAAAAAAAATGCTTTAAGACAAAATCTGGGGGCCAGTTAAAAATAAGACTACAAATGACAGATGAGATAGAAATACTGCATTAAAGTTAAATTGACCGAACATAACTGTACTATGATTATTCAAGAGACTATCCCTATTCTTAGGAAATACACACTGAAATATTTAGAAATAAAGCGCCATGATTTTGTAACTTACCATTTAAAGGTTCAGAAAGTGTGTATGCCTGTGTGTACATATATATATGTGTGTGTATACAAACTGGAGAGAACTGTTGTTTCACTGTATCATTCCCGCAGATCAGAAAGTGTGTAACGCTTAACTCATAACATTATACATATGATAAAAAAGGGGAAACATACCTGAATAGGAGATGGCTTTTCCCAGCCCATTTCAAAAATTCCCATCAGCAACTCCCGTTTCAAACAGTAATCTTCAAACTCATTTCCTTTTGTGGAGGTCACATCCTGGTCAAACAAAAACAAACAACATCAGAAGAATGAAGTACAATTGGGTTCCTTTGGTAATTAGCATGCTTAATAAAGTGTTGGAGAGACTAATTCTTTACCCCATTTAAAATATAAATATGCGCAGATTAGTTCTGTCTTGATCTATAGTTCAACTGAAAAATAACCACTCTCTTTAACACACACAAGCCATTTAAAAACTATGTTTTGGGGAAAGACCAGCCACCCTGTGGTCATTTTTCTCTAAGGACTGATGGAATACTGTTATTTCTATATAAGTATCAAACCACGAGATATGAAATCAAACCCTAGCTCCACCATTCACTGCCTACAAATATCCTAGTCTAAACCAGGGTTTCTCAAGTCCAGCACTATTGACATTTGGGCCAGAAAATTCTTTGCTGTAAGGGGCTGTTCTGTAGCATCCCTTCAGCTGTGATAACCAGCTATTGCTCCAGCTATTGCTAAATGCTTCCTAGGGGACAAAAATTGCCCTTGGTTGAGAACACTGGGCTAAGAGAACTAACCTCTCAACTTCAGTTTTCTCATCCACAAAATGTGGACAATACCTACCCTGAAACTTACTGTGCTGCTGGAAACAGAGAATTTTGAGAAAACGCCTTGAAAACCATAAAAGCATTCCACAAAAGAGATAAGATATATATACGTATAAACACGGTATTTAATATATAAATTATATATGAAATACTGTATATATAGTAATAATTATTATATTGTATACTGTATATTAACTATTACATTATATATTGCAATAATGTGTATACATACACATTATGACTAATTCCTCCAAATAGTGGAAATTTTGGGCAACTCATCATACATGAGTTATACAATTTCAACCACTTCAACTTACTTAAGAGTAAACACAGTGCCTGTTATCATTAAATAACTACTTCACTTTTAGAGTTTCAGGATCATTTTTCCACTTCAATGTTACAACCAACTTACCGAAGTTTTGATTCTTAGATCCTTTGGAGGGAGTTTTAAAGTCTTTTTCCAGTCATCACCAGGTCTAGAGAGAATACAGTAAAATTGAAGTATCAGAATTCACAGCATTAGTATTGTAAAATACAAAGATAATTCATCTCGATTATAATTCTAAAAAGCACACTAAGTTGAACATATTGCCGTTTACTTAAGAATACAGGTAACAAAAGAGATAAACAACTTTAGAAAAACTGTTTTCTTACAAAGCACAACAATCTAGGGAGAATTTTAAAAAATCAAGAATAGAAGGGAGTAAGGTATCCATCCTCTTAAGAAAAGCAGAGTTGTATACAGTCCAACCATTTTCAAAACTAGTAACCCATATGTTTTGTTTGACCTATATAGCGTGTGTGTATGTTTTTTGTGGCCTCTCCCGCTGCGGAGCACAGGCTCCGGACGCGCAGGCTCCGGACGCGCAGGCTCAGCGGCCATGGCTCACGGGCCCAGCTGCTCCACAGCATGTGGGATCTTCCCAGACCAGGGCACGAACCCACGTCCCCTGCATCGGCAGGCGGACTCTCAACCACTGCGCCACCAGGGAAGCCCATAGTGTGTGTTTTAAATTAGTGGCCAACATTAAAAAATTAGGAGATTTTGTGTAAAAGTCCAGATTCTGGATTTTCTTGAAAAAATCTGGAAGCTTTAGTAACACTGGTTCCAAATTTCTGCATGGCAACAGTTTGATAGAGCTTAGTAAATGGAGTTTAAAATCAAGTGGTTGATGCCTTTTAATAGGGCAAGTACCCTCTAATCTGGCAGTCCCCTATAGGCATCTGAGTTTGTAACTCTTGGTGACTAGTTAAAGCCAAGGAATCTATAAAGTTTCAGACTTGAGTTCAAGCCCTGACTCTTCTACATATTAGTTCTATGACCTTGCAACAGTTACTTTTCTAAACCTCCATTCTCTCATACATAAAATGGGATAAAAATTACATAAAATAATTTCTATAAAGCACTCAGCACAGTGCCTGGCAAAAGAAGAACTCGATATTAGCTGTTAGTAAACATCTCTCTTAATCTTTTTTACTGGGGATGCCTGAAACCACGAAAGAAAATAACAAAGAAAATGTAATAAAAAATTTTCTTTTTGGTCAGGTAAAAACTTCAAATAATATAATATCCAAAGCATCTAAGAGAAAAAAGACTGTCAATAAAGCAGACAATGCTTTCAACTGTGTCTTTAAAATAAATAAGCTTTCACTGATTTAACTGTAACAACTCATATAATTAGAGCACCTCAAACATCTCAAGAGTCTTGATTTAGAAAGATAAGCACATTATTTTACTTAAAGCTAGGTCCCACATAATCCAAGATACTGTAACACAGGCAACTATTTGCTAGCAATCCAAGGGTACTAAAGCCTTTCACCCCAGTCTATACCATAGCAAAATTTGGTATAAACAAAAATGTCAACTGAACATCCTAGTAAGCCAGCTTGCCACATTGCCAAATTCACTAAATCGTGGATAAAAATGCAGGAAGATACAAGGCAAAATCTGCCTACAAAAAAAATTGATTATCTTAGGAGGTTAAAAAAAACTTTTTAACGAGAAAACAAGTGACAGAAATAGGTATTAGAAGAGCTCTGAGCCATGGGATCTAGAAGTCTTCATAAAAGAGATGACATTTAAACTGAGATTTAAAGATCCACAGAATTGAAAAAAAACCATTAATCCTAGGAAAAGCAAAAATAAGGTAAAATCTACTGTTGTCTCAAATCTGAGTTCAAGTACAAAATACTCTCAAAATGAAATGAGGGCTTCCCTGGTGGCACAGTGGTTGAGAGTCCGCCTGCCGATGCAGGGGACACGGGTTCGTGCCCCGGTCCGGGAAGATCCCACATGCCGCAGAGCGGCTAGGCCCGTGAGCCATGGCCGCTGAGCCTGCGCGTCCAGAGCCTATGCTCCGCAACGGGAGAGGCCACAACAGTGAGAGGCCCGTGTACCAAAAAAAAAAAAAGAAAGAAAAGAAATAATGTAGCTTTATGTTTCTATCATTAAGAATTAAAAATAGCCTAAATACTGCTAGCCTATTCATATTTTTTCAAGACAAGCTGCAATTTAGAAAATATTCTTGATTTCTATACTAATTAAAATATTCATCTCAAAAATAATAGAGGGCTTCCCTGGTGGCGCAGGGGTTGGGAGTCCGCCTGCGGATGCGGGGGACACGGGATCGTGCCCCGGTCCGGGAGGATCCCACATGCCGCGGAGGGGCTGGGCCCGTGAGCCATGGCCGCTAGGCCTGCGCGTCCGGGGCCTGTGCTCCGCAGCGGGAGGGGCCGCAGCGGTGAGAGGCCCGCGTACCGCAAAAACATAAAAATTAAAAAAACACTTAAAAAATAATAATAAAATAATAATAGAATATGTATTAATGCCAAATCTCCCAGTGACCAAACCAATTCTGTTGGAAGTTAGGGCTATTTTTCTTTAGTAAGTACTTTTTAAGCATGGAAAAGATCTAGGTTATTGTAATAAAACACAAGCTTTGGTTCCTTGAAAGAGTTTTATCATCTTATGAAGATTTCTAGAGGTTAAATCAACTTACATGGCTAGATTTTTAACAAAGACAAATCTCAAATGGGTCAAGATTCCTGAATGTTAATTTTCTATTAACTGATTCTTTGGAGTCATAGTTACCACTCAAATACTTTAAAGTGTACACTTAAAGATGATAGCCTACACACTTTTAAATTTAAAAGAAAAAATATTCTGTAGTAAGATGAGGCTCTTATGTTTTTAAAAGTCATCAAAGGGGTATGGGACTCTTCAGAGATGTGTTTATAAGAGTTCAAAATCCTGAGTTCCCTATGACATAAACTGCTTGTTATTTTGTGTGCGTGTGTGTAAAAGGAGGAGAAAGTATATTTGAAAAGTAAATAAATAGGGCAGAAAAGCAAAGTGTCATAAACTAAAAAAAAGTTATGGATGAATTTTCTATGAGTATGTTTGAAGTTCAGAAGGCTGGGCAAGTCGTTAAATTTAAAATGTGAAATTGGCTATAACAGCCATTCAAACTAGGATAAGGTCAAGTTCTAACACTAGGGAAAAAGCCATACTGGCAAAAACAAGATGAATCTGAGCTCATTATGAAAGCCAGAAATGTTTCAAAAAATAATCTATACAAAATTAATATGTATTAATCTGTGCCAATCTGTTACTTAATAAACCTGAATTAGTTATGAAAGAAATACATTCTTCTATTGCAAATACCTGCTGGCCATAAAACGAAGTCATCTGTCCTCTATTTGCAATCAAAATGGTTAAACTAAGGTATACACAAAGTAGTCAACAACTAACAAAATAAATCTCCTTGGTCCCCCAAATGTGTTTATTATTTATTCTAACACTTACTTAATAGTGGTGGTCATACTCTGTGCTTGCTGCTGAGTGCCATTATTGATTGTGTTGGTGTTTTTCAGCTGGTTCATCTGTTGCTGTGTCTGTGTGCCCCCTCCTCCGGGGCCACCACTGGGCTTCACAGGGCCCCTCAGCTGACCATTTTGACTGGACAGACCCATTATAACAGGGTTCTCTGTTCTGGCCGTGCTCATGCTGTATTAATTGTAAAGATGTCTCTTTCAAACTTCAAAACTTTTGAAAGTCAGTAGAGAAACTGTAATAACAGTTTATTAGGCTCTCCAAAACGAAGAGATAAATATAAGTCTTGCTCAATATATGAGTCCTTTATTGCAATGCAGGCAAGCACCTGTAAGTCTCTGAACGGTAAGCAGCAGTAACTTGCTCTCATGCACGGAATCAACTCTTTATTTTTTAATAAAGCCCTCTAACAAGGTTGAGTTATATATCTGAATTCGCTCACTTCAGTCTGAAACAAAGAAAAAAGTTAAATTAGCAAACAGAGTAAAATTAGAAAAAAACTTTTTTGTTTCCCTTTTAAAGAACTCCCTTAGAAGAACTCTCTTCTTTTAAATTAAAGAATTAAGAATACAGCTGCACTGAGACCAAATCACTAGCCAAGCCAGGAAAAACACAAAAAGATGAATTGCCTCAAAAACCAAACCTGCACCGAGACCCATCTCAAACATTTTAAACTGTCAGTTCAAATCAACCCAGAGAATACAAAGTAGAAAGATACTGTGATTAAGTTAGCATTAGTTGTCAAATGACAATCTCTTCCCTTGTTTCCACCCTGATGAATTCTCTGAAGTCCCTGCCACCTCTTAAAGTCAATGAGTCATTACATTCAATTGCATTACAACTCAGTGAAGTATCGCACAACTTAATGTAAATCTACAAATGAACAAGGCAAGACAATTCATTAATTTTTTTTCTATTTCTTACAACTGAGAATCCTTGAAGAGTTGAGCTTTTGGCTTCACCTTATGCTTTAAGAAGAACACATTTATGCCCTTGTGAATTTCAACGACAGAAGTTAAACTTTATAAAGAAAAATACATTTTCTTTTTTCCCTTAAGTTTTTGCCCTTTAAAACAGTAACTGAAGCATGTCAAGGGATATAAATATGTCTACATGTCAAAATCTTCTGCTTGAAAAACAGCCAAGAAAACCTTTAGCTACCTTAATTAAATCTGAATACTAAAACTGCTACGTTTTTAAACATAACACTTTTCAAAAAGTATATCCCAACTTGAAGTAGCATTTTTTTAAATTACAAAAACACAAAAAGGAAATGAGCTGTGTTAAAAAAATCTGTTAAAGGGTAAAGATACTAGTAACTTTAATCAAACTTTCCAGGAAACCCAGAGTACTAATTAAGTTAATTAAAAAAAATTTTAAATTATTCCCCAAATAAAATTATTTTTAAAGGAAGTACATGAAAACGTAATTGAAAAGCCAGGGGGAAAAAGGCCAGAAAATAAAGGGCTGCTCTGTTTGCTTTGTTCTTTAACTCCTTTACATTTCTTACCAAACATACACTAGCTTATTAATTAGCGTTTCTGCCATACACCAAGGTTTCTCAAACAATAAAATTTTTTTAGAAAACCTCTTTGATGTCTTTTTTTTAATTGAAAATAAAGTTGCTCACAAGCAAATCCTGATTATCACGTACACAATGCTGTATATTTCCAAGTCTCCCAGAAGCTCAGTGACCTCTTAAGCAGAGGGTGGTTAAGAGCCATCCAATTTCAGTGCAAGGTAGTAATTGGTTTCCTGTATTGACAGGTTTATATTATGATCAGTGATATCACCTACTTCATACCAGAAGACTTACTTATTTGCAAACACTAAGAGGATGAAGGTGGCAACTTCTAAAAATTAAATGGTATCATTACTGTCCATCATGCACGTAAGACCTCATACCTTCCTGCATCCAAAATGTGACTATGTGATAACTGCTCCCCTCTCAATTAAGCTAAAACCAGCACTGCAGCTCTACGTCTCAGGAAAAGAAATATTCCTCCTACCCCTTCCCAATTTAGATTTGCAAGTTATATTTCTACATTTTCAAAAATACGAACGAAACAAAGACGAGTTGGGAGGAACCCCTAGCGGAGTTAATTACAGCACTTCCCAGATCGTAGTTAGCAATTGACAGTTTCACACCCAAAACAGTATCGTCATGTCCAAAAAGACCTTTTGTGTGCGAATGCAGCGCAGTTTCTCTAAGCTTGGTCTGCAAGTTGGAGTGACCGTTCTATTTTGAAGGGGCGAGGGGACTGTTGAAGAGAAAGGGGAGTGAGCGATAAGGGAAAGAATCAAGCCAGTGATTTGAGCCCTATAACCGTAGGCAAATAATTTCTGGTTCCCCTACCCTTCAACACCCCCCCACCAAACCCACACACTTCGAGTCAGCTCCCTGGGCCCATAAACACAAATGGGTTGGGGCCCTGAAATCGTATCTGCGCAACAAGAGCAGGGAACCAGCTCCGCGGGTAGGAAACAATAGGGGCTCCCGCAAAAGGCCCCAAAGAGAAACCCTTAAGTCAGACGGCCCCTCCTTTCTCCATGACTCTGGGGCTCCATAATCACCCCCTTGTTATCGACCTGCAAGGCCTTACTCCCTCAAGCAGCCGGTCCTCTTCGAAACCCAGCCTTCCGCTACTGCATATCCCTGCCGCCCCCTATAGGGCCGCCTCGTACCCTATAACCTCCACGATCTCCCTAAGTCCTTGCCGCCCCCTACGATCCCACCTTCCCTCGTCTCCCACAAAGCTCCTCCGAGGAATTCTCCCGCTCCTCCTCCGGACCCCGCCGGGCACAACAGTGCTCTATCCCACTCCTCCCGGGCGCCCCCGCCCCACAGCTGCCGCCCGCCTTCCTCCCCCGGGCCCGACCAGGCCTCAGGCCTCCGCCTCAGAGCGCCCCCCACGCCGGCCGGGGGAGGGGGTAACTCCCCGCAGCCCCCGCTGCACCACCGACCTCCAACCCCTCACCTCACCCCACTCCTCGCGGCTCGGGCCCGAGTCCTACCACTGAGGCCACTCCCGCTCTGTACCCTCGGTCCTTTATTGTTGACTCGAAGCTCCCAAAATGGCGGCGGCTCCTTCCTCCTCGGAAACCTCCGCCCGCCCCCACCCGGCCCCTCACTTCGGCCGCCCCCCGCCCCGCCCCGCCCCCCGTCCCGCTCCATTCCGGGGGCCTGGGGGCCAGTCTGCCGGCGCTCGCCCGCTCCCCGAGCCGCGCAGCCCTACCTCCGCCGCTGCCCGCTCTCAAGGCGCCGCCGAAGCCGCCGCCCGGGCCGAGCTAACTCGGCTCCCCGCCCCCTCCCTCGGCCGCAGCACCCCCGCCCCTTAGCTCTCCGCATGGCTGCCGCCGCGACTCCTCCTCCGCGCAAGATGGCGAGGGCCCAGCTGCAGCCGCTGAGCCCGCCGCGGCGCCTCTGCCTCTCCTGCTTCGTGGCAGGAGAAATCCGGGCCGAGGAACCTCCCTGGGGCGAAAATGGAGGGTAGTGCTTTCCCACCGACTGGGGGCCCGCGGGGGCCCAAGTTGAGGGAAGTTGAAGGGAAAATACGGGTCCCTTTCTGAAGAGAAAGGAGGGCTGCTTTTTCCACAGCTGAGGAGAAATCGGGGAATGGTGGCTGGGAAGAGTACCCCCAGAATGGATGTCGGGGGCTTGGGACCCGAGGAGGATCTGCTTATTCCTGACCAAGGACCGGGTAGCGGCTCGGGGACGGGAGAGCTGACCTGACATCTCCCGCGGGCCGGGGAAGCTGCTGCAGGACCAAGGGGGTCGCGTCCGTTCGAGCCCCGCGCCTCCGTGCAGGAACGCGCGGAACCACTGGTCCGGAGGCGCCGGCACGCGCCCGGGTGTGGGAACCGGAAGGGGGGCCGGCCGGGACCGGTGCGGCGGGGAGAACCGGGGAGGACGCGGGGCGGACAGGGGGCGCTGTGCGCGGGCGGGCAGGGGCGGGGGTGGAGGACGCTGTAGGAGGATGGCGCGGGGGTGGGGTGCTGGGTGGCGGGGGGTGCGACACGGGCCGGAACCCGGAAAGCGAGCTTCGGGAAGGGAAGTGGGAGACTGGGGCAGCGATCCTCCTCTCTCGGCCCCAAAGGGCAGTCCTCAAAGAGAGGGAACCAAGGAGGCCGAGCCCCCCCCACACCCCGAGGGAAGGAAACGCTGCTAAGGAGTCAGTTATAATGGTAATAGGAGTTGTGTACGGAAATGGGCAATCAGAGGACCGAGGGTGATTCTTTCTCCAGCCTGACCCTCATCAGAAAGACACTTATGTATTTGTTCCCATAAATACTTTCCATATCCTAATGTCTCCGTTTATCCTTAACAGAAATAACAGGAATGCAATCTTGTTCCAGGTAAAACAAAAATCGGAAGCTTGAAAGTTATCCAGGTCAAGGGAAAATAAAAACCTGGGTCTCACCCAGTTGACAGACAATATACAGGGCAATGACGGGACCATATGTTGACAACAGAACTCCGACCCACAACCTCTGCTGCAACCAACACGGGAAGCCAAACCACAGCCTCTGCAGTGATCAGCTTAGAACGAGCAGGAGTCGGTCATTGACTGCCAGCTTCCCAAATTTTTGCCCCTGTTACCAACTCGGGACCAATCAGAGAAAGCCAAATATGTTTCCCCCCCCAACCAATCACGTTAGACGCCCGGCTTCTAGTTAGCCCGCCTCCAGCTTCCCCGAGTTAACCTCCAATCAGAGCATACCCTGAAGCCTACTCCACCCACCCCCTTTTTTTTTCTTTTTTTTTTCCACTGCCGGCCTGTAAGTCCCAAGCTGAGTGAAGGTGGCTGCCTCCCTTGCTGTAGCAAGCTTTGAATAAATAGCCTGTTCTCACTTGGTGGTCTTTGTTTATTTACACACAGCCAATGGAAAGGTGGTAGAGAAGTGTGAAAAGGCTGTTCTTGAGATTTAAAAGAAGGTTCCTTTAACAGTTTTTGAATTAAATTTGTAGCATGGGGTCTCCCACCCAGCTTTTTAAAAACCCACTCATCTAAGGGAATAACCGGCATCTTGTGCCCATCCTGGTGAGAGAATGGCTAAGTGGTTCTTTAATAAAATGTTGAGGTATGAGGCCCCACTGCCTTTCCATGTAGCAGGAATGTGGAGGGGAGAAGGGCAAGGAGTGGGAGGGAGAGGAACCTAAGGATTTAAAATAGGCCACAGCCTGCCTCGGTCTCTTTCCCTAGACCACTAAAAAAATGAGACCAGCCGAAGGAGAAAGGTTTGTGTTCAGAAATAAACCTTCAAAGGGGGCCTGGTTGAAGTCATGACAAAATCCAAAAGTGAGGAGGCCACCAAAAGTAGAATATGGTATAGCTGCCTATTCTCACCTAGGAATCCTGCCAGGGCTAACACCTTTAAAGATTCTGCATAATGTTTTTATAAGATAGTCAGATATCCTTCCAACTGAGTTATTTATGTCAGCCCTTATCAGTTTTTCTGGTGAGAAGTATGGATGGTATAGAATTAAACTATGAAAACTTGGATCTTGGTTCAATTTTAGTGATTGATGGATCCAGTATTCAACTATGTCAATACCTTTTTTTCTCCCTAGTTCAAACAGATTAACAAGAACGATAGAAAATATGACACTTTAGAAATACAGATGAATTATTTGATAATACACACAGTATCCTTATATTTATAAAATGTAAATTTAAAAATATTACATAAATCCAGCCCTTTGACCTTATTGAATATAATAGTTTGGGTGATTCGTGGTAAATATGGTTTTTGGAGAGCATGCTATCCCCAGTGAGGTCACCTAATAACTGTAGTAAAGTGTTTCCCAAAACATCTTGGTCATTTTCATTTTGTTTTTACTCACTCTCACTTCCCCCACCCTACTTTTTTTGAACTATGAAGCTGTTAGCTAGTGTTAGGCCTGGATTGTTGGCTGGCTCCTAGAGATTCTGTCTGTAGGAAAGATATCTTAAAAAAGAAAAAGATTCACAAATAGAGTTGAGGTTTTCAGTATCTGTTTAAAACACAACAGGATTCGTGTGTGTGTGTAAGAATGAGATGTGACTAAAAAATACTACTTGGAATTCGATCACAATAAGGGTCCTCCCAGCGAATGTTGTTTGCCAGCCTCACATCCTATCCCCGGTTATTTAGCTAAAAATAACTAGAAGGAAAAAAAAAAAAATCACAGGTTAATTTACATTTGATTTCAACTTCACTTTATAATATTTAAAATCTAGAATTCTGAGTAATTTGAACCTGGAATATATACATCTGTGATGCTATCTTAAAAACCCAAATATTTTCAACAGCCTAAAATGGATTTCACACTTTTGACGTTCTACACGTTTTTTTAAAGGAAACATAATAGCTTTTTTTTTTTTAAAACTCAAACTACAAGCAAATGTGTTCATTACCTAGAAGAAAAAAAGTTCACCACACCACATCCTCAAGAAAATGATTATGTCACACCTGGCTAAGCTTTCTAGTACAGCATTTCCCCTCCTTCACAATTGGCGCATAATGTTCTGATTTTCCAAAAGAAGGTTCAACAGATAAAGTTCTCTTCCAAATACGCCTGAGCAACATCTGGTAATTACTAACCAAGACTAAAGGCTAATGAGCCCAAGGAGCCAAGTACCATTTTCTTTGGATTTCAGAGCAGGTAAAAGTTGCCTCTTCAGTTTATATACCTGAAGAACATGAAGCAGCGTCAGCCTACTGAGGGCTTAGTAAGACATCCTCAGAGAGGTGCAGGTACTACACTGAAGTTAATGCCGACTAAGCCCATGTCTTTAATCGCTGAGAGACCACACCGGCCACATTTTGTTGGAATAAATGTTCCACTTCCAGAGTAAACTCAAGTTGAAAAGTAGGAAAGCAATATTACAAATAAGGAGGGAAGTGAGTGGGTTATACACATTTTCCCCAAACTACCAGGTTTGGTTCGCAGAATTTATCTTCCCTTTGACAGATAACATCTCCCCCTTCCCAGGGTACCACAACCAGCTAGCTAAGCTCACTAGGTGTCTTTTTGGCCTCATCAGGTCCCAGCATTATTTGTGCTCTGGTCATCATTCAGAGAATTCTAGCTATTCATTTTGCCTCTTCAGTTTTCCTTACTGTGCACCAGCAATTTTAATTTTCATTAATTTGAAAACAACATGGGCTGGGAAGACACTGAAATCCGGAAACTAGTTCTTTAGGTATAAATTTAATTTGGTCTACTCAAATCAGGAAAGAACTGACACCGTCCCCATTGAAGATGGCTTGGTGCTCTTGGGTACTTTCTGAGTTAGGTCAGGGACAGTTGCTAATGAGTGATGTTGATGGGGGTCCCTGACAATCCTGTGGAATTGTCGTGGTGTTGGTATGTGTACGGTGCCTCCTTTGTACCCAACACCTTGTAATAACGTTATATTTCTGAATAACCTTATCTGCAGGGGTAGCAACAATCATGACAAAGTGCCCAGCCCTGCTTTCCAGCCAGTAGTCAATCTGCAGAGCCTTCTATTGATCCTTGAACATAGAACTGTGATCTTAGGTACGATCCCTGGAAAGACAGCTTAGAGCTGAGGAGTGGGCAGTCTGCAGTCCTGAGCGCCATGGGTGGGTTAAATCACATCTGTGGCTACCAGGACAAGACAGGGAACAAAGGAAGAAAAAAGTATTTCAGTGCAGAGGTCTCCTCAGTGACCTTCCTAGATCTTTATCTGCTTGATAAATTTTAAGGTTACTCTTTATCACATCAACCACCTCCTAAATAACCCCTTAGTATCTCCCAGTTCCTTTTTACCACATGGAGTCTACATTCCATTGACAGATTGGGCCTGTCAGTGTGCCTATCCAATCTGATTTCCCACTCTCCCTCCAATGCCCAGGACCCATTCCCTCACCTTCCATCGTTTCCCTCAGAAACCCTCTCATCTCCTTTCCTCGAGGCCCATCTCAAGCCCATTCAAACCCAGCAGATTCCTACAGGCTCTTATCTTCCCTCCTTCCCACTCCCTTGTTCCTGCCCAACCAGAGCTCAGGTTCTAGAGTCAGTCAGATCTGGGTTCAAATCCCAGTTCTGCCACTTGTTAAATCCATAAACTTGGGAACCTTTCTTAACTTCTGAGCTTCGGTTTCCCCATTTATAAAATGAGGATAATAAATGAGGACCTAGAGCTCTGTGAGAGTAAATGAGAATTTGTATAAATCACTTTTTTTTTTTTTTTTTTTGTGGTATGCGGGCCTCTCACTGTTGTGGCCTCTCCTGTTGCGGAGCACAGGCTCCGGACACGCAGGCTCAGCGGCCATGGCTCACGGGCCCAGCCGCTCTGCGGCATGTGGGATCTTCCCGGACCGGGGCACGAACCCGCGTCCCCTGCATCGGCAGGTGGACTCTCAACCACTGCGCCACCAGGGAAGCCCAATCACTTTATTTTTGCAGTTGGTAGCTAGCACTCAAAAAAAATTATGTGGTGTTGCTATTATTATTTTATCGACTTGCATCAGAACCTCTGCTTTTCCTGTCAGATTAGACAATCTGTGGTTGGCCAATTCTTTTCCCCCAACCTCTATCTCCTCTTACTTCTTCAGCCTAGTGCTTTACCAACCTCAGTAAACAAGAGCCATGCTCTAATTTCACAGCTTCTGCTCCAGAAAAGTTGGTGCTGGAGAGAGCCCTGTAACCAGGCTGATTGGCTCAACAACAAATTCCTGCTCCCATACCTCAGCTGAGCCCTTTCTGAGGCCCTCAAACCTCTTTCTGGTGGTTCTCAATCAGGGCTGTTCATTAACAGCAACACAGGCACTTTTGAAAACACCAGTGCCTGGGCCCCATCCCAGAGGAGTTAAATCAGAATCTTTGGGGCTGGGGCTCCAGCATCATTTTTTGTTTTAAGGCTCCCAGGAAGAGCCTAATATTCAACCAAGGGTGAGAAAAGCTGTTGGACAAATTGTTTCCCACGGTAGCGTTCCAAATATTTTCTTCTATCCATAAGCCCACCTTCAAATCAAAGATGTTCCATAGAAGCTTCACTGACTTTCCACCTCCCTCGACAGACTTCTGTTGATCCTGTCTTGGAGGATGAAGTATCACACCTCCTATCTAAGACTATATTCACCTTTACATCTATCCCTTTTTAAATAAGACATTCTATCGGTAACCCCCTTTCCCTTACATTTTTGATATCTCCCTCTCTACTGGTTCTTCCCCTTAACCTGAAAGTGGATTCCTGCCCAGGTTTTTCTCGATTCTAAACAACAAACAGAAACAATCTTCCCTCACTCCCATTACCTGCTGAGTGAGAGGTGGGGAGGAGCTAGCATTTACTGAGGGCCTCCTAGGGATTGGCACTATGCTAGGTGACATTCTAGCATAAATCCTACACATTCTTGCTCTGGGGTATCACTTCCATCTCTATTTCTCCAATATTACTACCACTGTCCCAATCCAGGAGTTTTTTCTCTTGCTTGGACTATTTCAGTAGCTGCCTGGATTTCCTGCTTCAACCTCTTCCCCTCTCTAACCCACCCTATACACTAGCGCCAGAGTAATTTTTGCAGTCATATCACTGTTCTGTTCAAGACTCTTTAATGATTCTCTATTACCTACACAATAAAACTGAAATCCCCTCATCTCTCTTCACACTAAGTAGGAGGCCCCTAAACCTCCTCACCCCAAACCCCATGAGTGGGAGGTTGGGCCTGCTGACCTTCAGATCACTGCTGAGATAAGACCATTTTGGTGATTTGTTTTTTCTTTTTGTCTTTCAATTTCTTGATTCTTCTCATCGTTCAAGTTTCAGCTTAAATGTTACTGCCTCTGAAATGTCTTCCCACTAAACATGCTTCTTTTTTTTTTTTTCTTTTTTGGCCGTGCCATGCGGCTTGTGGAATCTTAGTTCCCCAAGCAGGGACTGAACCCGGCCCTCAGCACTGAAAGCGTGGAGTCCTAACCAATTGACCACCAGGGAATTCCCCTGGCCATGCCTTTTAAAGTAGTCCCCTTCCCCACCCCCCCACCCCCACCCCCCACCCCCCCCACCCCCACCCCCATCTCTTTACCCCCTTAAGCTACCTGAAATTATGTTGGTTACATGCTTATTGCCTGTGCCCTCCCAAGCAGCAAGCCCAAATTATCTATTTCTAGCCTTGGGTTTCGCTGATTCAGCCCCCTGGCTCCTTTGTGCTTGGCCACCACTTCGAGCTCTCTCCTTGCCGAGGTGATAACAACCTGGACTGTCCAGAGCAGTCTGGGTTTAATGCCTGGGTTGTTCCACGGTAATTATTAATAGTGCTCCTGTTTATTCTCAAAAGCATCCCAATTTGGACAATAAATTATACAGTCACTGTTGTGTAAAGCCCTGTATCATAGCCATTTGTACACGTGTCTTATTTCTAAGCTCAATGAGGAGAGGAACAAAGTAATGTTCCTATTTCTTTCATCAATAACACCTAGTATTTTGTATAAATATAGTAAAAGCCCAGGAAGTGTTTGTTGAATAAGACTGGATGATGTATTAGAATGAGATCATGTATGTGAAGAGTCTAGCACAATATCTAACACACTGTAAGTGTGTTAGGCTAAAGAAAAGGCCAATAAATGTTACTTTCCTTTGCCCCCAGTTGACTCCAAATGTCATGTCTCCCAAGCTCTTTGATTATAGACTGTGCCACACCATTCAGTACCCTGGTACATACTAGCTAGTTTGCTTTTATTGAGTTTTTTGTGATCTTATTTCTTCTACTAGACTGGAAGCTCTTTGAAGGTAAGTATCATGTCTTATAATTCTCCATTCCACATAACAAAACTAGTTCATATTTATAAATTGGTTGATAACTGAGATGCTCAATACTTATTGGCTGGTAATTTGTAGGAAAGAGTGAAGTGATGACAATGGTAGGAAATATCAGGTTAGGTGCCCACAGTCAGTGGCACCAGGGTCAAAGATCACCTTCCCTATTTGTAGATGCATGCCTCTGTGTTCTTCCAGCCAGCAAAAGGAGGAGCTTCGGATATCTCCATCCTAACAATTTCAGTAAGGTTTTCAGGGTACAGGTTCAAAAGATCAAATAATGGTTATGCAAAAGCATAGTGTGTTTTGGAAGTAGGGGAAGAGTGAAAACTATGCATAGTGTTGAGATCTAACTTTGGAATAAAAAGACCTTGAATTCCTAAGCTATTTAACCTCCCTAAACCTGTTTTCTTATCTGTAAAATCAGGATGATACCTCTGCCTCTGGGGTGATTATGAGAAGAGTTTATGAGAAATACATGTAAAATGCTTAGCATAGGGCCTAACTCATTGCAAGCCTCAATAAACAATAGCTATTTTTATAGTGAGTGATCTAGGCAGCTAAAGGTTTCGATGCTAAAGGTTGGGTAGCTAAAAATATAACCGCTATCAAATTTTTAGTTAAATCTTGTTTCTAGTGTGAATGACAAGCTGTAATTCTTTACTTGTTCATTCATTCAACCATTTATTCTTTTGTTCATTTATTCACCATTCATTCATTTATTCTATACCAGATACACAATAAATGCTTATTAAATGCTGTTGAATAAGGGTGAGGGGAAGAAAGAAATAGGCGGAGAGATTAAGAGGTACGAACTTCCAGTTGCAAAATAAATGAGCCACAGGTGTGAAACGTACAGTGTGGGGAATATAGTCGATAACGATGTTCTTTGTATGGTGACATATTGTAACTAGACTTACTGTGATCATTTTGAAATGTATAGAAATACCAAATAGCTATGTTGTGTAACAGGAACTAACATAGTGTTGTAGATCAATTATACTTCAAAAACAACCAACCAACCAAACCCATAGAAAAAGAGATCAGATTTGTGGTTACCAGAGGGGCAGGTTGAGGGAGGAGGAATTGGATGAAGACAGTCAAAAGGTACAAACTCCCACTCATAAGATAAATAAGTACTAGGGATGTTGTGTACAACATGATCAATATAATGAACACAGCTGTATGGTAGATATGAAAGCTGTTAAGAGAGTAAATCCTAAGAGTTCTCATCACAAGGAAAACTTTTTTCTATTTCTTTAGTTTTGTATCTATATGAGATGATGGATGTTCACTAAACTTATCGTGATAATCATTTCATGATGTATGGAAATCAAATCATTATTCTATATACCTTAAACTTATACAGTGCTGTATGTCAGGTACGAATAAAACTGGAAGGAAAAATAAAGCGTACAATTAAAAGTGTTGAATGAATAATAGAGTAATAAGTAATGTGTGGGGATGCAGACATTTTTGGAGATATGCTCTCAGTGATATCTCTGGATGAGTATAAAATGCCCTGTGACTAAGGTCAGGACATCATGCTGGTTGCTGAAGGTGCAAATCCAGGTACTTCACCTACAGAGAACACAACTAAGAATATATAATATTCCTTCAAGTCTTCTAACCTATTACTGACTCACAGCAGATGACTGCCTCCTGCTTCGTGGAAAAAATCAAGTTTACAGAGCTCAGTCTTTTTCAGTTTCCCTTCTCCACCTCTAGACTCATCTTCCAGAGAACCTGTCCTTACCTCCTTCCCTGACATCCCTTAGTTAATGTCAGTACCCCAGGCAGAGTGAAGCACTCCCACCTCAGTGCTACCATTGTGCAAATTTCTATGACTGTGCAGATCCCTTGCTATCAGAGTTAATTTGGTTGTAGGTTTGCCTTTCACAATGATTGGATCTATCTATGCCTTATTCTTTGTATGTCCAACACCTAACATAAGGCCTAGCATTTGGTAGGTGCTCGGTAAGTGTTTATTGAAAGGGCTCTTGGACTTTCCTGGTGGCGCAGTGGTTGAGAGTCCGCCTGCCGATGCAGGGGACACGGGTTCGTGCCCCGGTCCGGGAGGATCCCGCATGCTGCGGAGCGGCTGGGCCCGTGAGCCATGGCCGCTGAGCCTGCGCGTCCGGAGCCTGTGCTCCGCAACGGAGAGGCCACAACAGTGAGAGGCCCGTGTACCGCAAAAAAATACAAAAAAAAAAAAGAATCTGCCTGCCAATGCAGGGGACACAGGTTCGAGCCCTGGCCTGGAAAGATCCCACATGCTGCAGAGCAGCTAAGCCCATGCACCACAACTACTGAGCCTGTGCTCTAGAGCCTGTGAGCCACAACTACTGAGCCCATGTGTGCCACAACTACTGAAGCCTGCACTCCACAACAAGAGAAGCCACTGCAATGAGAAGCCCACGCGCCACAACGAAGAGTAGCCCCTGCTTGCCGCAACTAGAGAAAGCCTGCGTGCAGCAACGAAGACCCAACGCAGCCAAAAATAAATAAATAAATAAATAAATAAATAAATAAATAAATAGTCACACAGTATGGCTCATAATGGACAGGGCAAATGTAAAACATTTCGATGATCACAGAAAGTTTTACTGAAAAAAAAAAAAATCCTTCCAAAAGAATTACATAGTATCTCAATTTCTACTTCCTCAGCCTAGATCTTTCCCTCATCTCTTATATCCAATCCATCACCAACCTCTAAAATATTTCCTGAATCTGTCCACTCCTTTACCCCATTGCCTCCAATCTCAACCAGATAGAATTGTCTTTCACTGGCCTGTTTACTGCTGTTGTGTCCTAACTTGGGCGCCCTACTTACTCCTTGTCTTACCCCAATCTATTTTCCACTCAGGCTTAGTGATATTTTTTCATGTAAATGAGAGCATCAGTACCCTGCATTGTTAATAGCTTCCCAATATGCTGAGAATATGCTCCCAATTCCCTGCCCTGGTCTGCAAGGACCTACATGATCCGAGTCCTACCTACCCTACCCCTCCTACTTCAGTTCCTGCCACTCTCCTAGTTGCTCATTCTACTTGAGCCACAGTGGCCCTTGGAAGTTCTTAGATCAGCTAAACTCTTTCCCACCTCAAGACCTACTGTTTCCTCTAACTGAAGCACTCCTCTCCTCTCCTTACACAGCTGGCTTCTTGTTATTCTTCAAGTAAATATCATTCCTCAAAGACCCTCCCGCACACACACACACCGTGTCCCTTATCACAGGATCTTGTTTATTTTCTTCATACTTCTTATCATAGCTCTAATTATTTTATTTCTTCATGATGACCTGTTTATTGTTTGTCTTTCCTGTTAGAATATAGGAGAGCAGGGACAATGTATATTGTCTTCCCCCTTGTATCCCAAGTGCCTAGTACAATCCCTAGAGCAAAGAATATACCAAACAAACATTTACAAGTGAATACCGTACACGACTGAGTGCCCTCACTATTTTTGAGTGCAAACTGTCTAGCTCTTCTGATTCCTTCCTTTTAACTTGCAAATGGGTATGACTCCCCAGACAAAAGACAGACTAAAGACTAAAGACTTACCCTAGACTTTCTCTTCCCCTTGCAGCTGCAGCCCTGTTTCTTCTTCCCTTACTTTACCAAAGAGTAGATTGTCTGTCTAGACCTCATCCACTCCCACTCTGTGAAACAGCCCTCACTAGTACCATGAATGACCTCTTTGTTTTGAAATCCACAGACATATGCTCCAGTTCTCAGCCTACTTGACCTTTCCACAGCCACACTTCCTCAATTTGGTTCTGCAGAACACTAGTCCCTAGAGTTGCTCTGGTAAAAAAGTGAGTTCATGTTCCTCCTATTAGACGCTGCTGTAGTACCTTGTGCGTCAACTCTGTAGCATGTAGCTCAATTGCAGTTAATTTGTTTAATTAGTTAATATCTGACTTTTCTGAGAAATGCACGTTCTTCAGGGCAGGAACCCTTATCTGTTTTGTTACTGAATAGCCCCATAATTCCAGCACGTAAAAGGTGTTTAATATTTGTCGAACTGAAAGAATGAATGAATGAATGAATACATTTCCCTCTGGGAAATTCACAGTGTGAATATGTACATGTAAAATCCTGCAACAGAAAAAAATTGTTCAAATTTGTTTAGCACAGGATTTTCCAAACTCGATCACCAGTTGCTCTCTTTGTTCTCTCACGTTCCCAGTAGTAGAATACTGTCAAACATCCCAGGGGAGTTCATAAAACACACACATGGGAACACGTTACTCTCCAGTGTTAGATATTGTTGAGTACCCACTATTTCTCCATATCTTCCTTCCTTGGCTCCTAGGATTCCACTTTTCCTGGTTCTCTTTCTTCCTTTGAAGATGATCTCACCCATCATGAGGTCACCAGGCATTTAGTGTGTTAATAACCACCAAATGCATAACCCCCAGGCTTGTGTCCCCATCTAGTGACTAGGTACATCTATTCTGGCTGCCTCACTAGCCTCTCATTCTGACTGTGTCCCAACCCCCCAACATCCCTGCCCTTCTTGCATTGTGTATCTTGGTTAATGGTATCACCAGCCATCTAAGCCAGAAACCTAGAAGTCTTAACCTTCATTCCTTACCCCTCTGAATTAAATTGATCAAATTTATTTCAGAAATACTGTTTACAGCTTAGCTCCTTTGTCTACACCCACTGCCATTATCTTGATGTATACATTTATTATCCATTGCCTACATTATTGCAACAGTCTTCAAGTCTGCTTTTAGAACTGGCTTCTTGAAACAATTTTTTTCTACATCACTCCCCAGCTTGAAGATTCTGCTGGTTCCAAATTTCCATAGGGTAAAATCCAAGCGTCGCAGATTGGCAAACAGGTGCCTTCTCCCAACCTCTCCAAACTTAGCTCCCACCTCCCCTCTCTCTTAATATTCCCTTTTCCTTCCTCCTCAAGGCCTCATCTGAGGCCTCAGCTGAGCTTAAAAAACATTAACTGTACATCCACTATGTGCCAGGCCTGACATTTGACTCTGGGGGAGCAAATATGAATGAAAAGGAATTTACACTCTAATAGTAGCAAAGATAAACACATTAACAAAATAACATAATAATGCATTCTATAATAAAAACATGTACCAAGCTTTAAAATAAGAAAACATGTACTAAGCTTAAGAGGAGTACAGGGAGTAAGTAATTCTGCAAGGGGGTAGGGATGCAGTGCTTCAGGGAAGCTTTCAAGATGAAATTCTGAGCAAGATGCTGAAAGTTGAGTAGGAATTGATCAGGTGGACTATGGATTAAAGAGCATTACTAAAAAAAAAAAAAAAAAGAGCATTACTGACAGAGTCAACAGCAGGTTGACTAGGATGGGGAGTGGGGTCCCACAAGTAGCTTAGGTGTGTAGGTGTGTGTTGGGAAAATAAGTGACTATAGCTGAAGCTGGAGGGCCTGTCAGGAGTCACTCTATAAACAGCCTTTGTCAAGCATTGAAGGTTATACATTAACCTACAGAGTCTGAAGATGAGGGTGACTTTATGGGACTATAGGAACATTACTCTCTGGAAATTCCCTGGCAATCCAGTGGTTAGGACTCCATGTTCTCACTGCCAAGGGCCCAGGTTCAATCCCTGATTGGGGAACTAAGATCCCATAAGCCGTGTGGTGTGGCAGAATAAAATAAAAGGAATATTACTCTGACAGCTGAATAGAGACGGATTTTTGAGGGGCCAAGGAGATCTGTTAAGAGGTTCCCCATCAAAAAAAAAAAAAAAGAGGTTCCCCATCGTCTCTCATTTAGACTACTGAAAACACCTCCTAACTGATCTCCTTGGTCCTTATAATCCATTCTCTACCCAGCATGAGGGTTGACAAAGAGAGACAGATTTGGGAGATCAATAGTAAGTTAAACGACAGAACATGGGAATAGATTGGATGTGGGGAAGAAAGGTAAAGGAGGACTTCCCTCGTGGTCCAGTGGTTAAGAATTCGCCTGCCAATGCAGGGGACACGGGTTTGAGCCCTGGACCAGGAAGGTCCCACATGCTGCAGAGCAACAAAGCCTGTGCGCCACAACTACTGAGCCTACGCTCTAGAGCCCACAAGCCACAACTACTGAGCCTGTGTGCCACAACTACTGAAGCCCGCATGCCTAGAGCCCGTGCTCCACAGCAAGAGAAGCCACCGCAATGAAAAGCCCACACACCACAACGAAGAGTAGCCCCCGCTCACTGCAACTAGAGAAAGCCCGCGTGCAGCAACGAAGAACCAACACAGCCAAAAATAATAAATAAATAAATAGATAGATAGATAGATAGTTAATAAAAATAAATTTAAAAGAAAAAGAAAGAAAGGTAAAGGAGGTGGAAAGAATGATGTCTACATTTCTAGGCCTGCAGACTTGGGAGGTTGGAAGCAACAGCCACTGTCAGAGAGAACCTAAGAGGAAGATTAGGTTCATGGTGGGGATGGTAAGTGATACTTTCAGAGATGGCTAAGTTGAGTACTGAGTTTGACATGCCTCTTGGGCATTGTCTTAGTCAGTTCAGGCTGCTATAACAAAATACCATAGTCTGAGTGGCTCATAAACAACAGAAATTTATTTCTGTCTGGAGACTAGAAGTCTGAGATCAGTGTCAACATGGTCAGGTTCTGGTGAGACCCTCTTCCAGGTTGCAGACAGTTGACTTCTCATTGTATCCTCACATGGTAGAAAAAAGAGCTAGCTAGCTCCCTGGCATCTTCTTATAAGGGCACTAGTCTCATTCATGAGGACTCCACCTTCATAACTTAATTACCTCCCAAAGGCCCTACCTCCAAATACCACCACACTGAGAGTAGAATTTCAATATATGAATTTTGGAGGGAAGCAACCATTCAGTCTATTGTAGGCATCTATCTGGAGATATGGAACTGAAAGTCCGAGGAGAGGTCAGAAGTGGAAAAAGGAAAAATGTCTTCTTCGTAGAGGGAGAGTTAAAACAACAGGAGTGGGAATGATGTCCCAGGAAAGGTAGGTGGGACTGAGGCAGAAGGACAAAGGATAAACTCAAAGAAGAGCACATCAGGGGAGTCAGGCAGAAGAAGAGGATGTGGCAAAGAAGTCTGAGAAGAAGAGACAGGCCAAGGAAAACAAGGAGAAAGTGGGGAGAAAGGGAGAGGGAACTTCAAGAAAGAAGTAGTGGGACTTCCCTGGTGGTACAGTGGTTAAGACTCCGAGCTCCCAACGCAGCGGGCCCAGGTTCAATCCCTGGTCAGGGAACTAGATCCCACATGCATGCCACAACTAAGAGTTCGCATGCCACAACTAAGGAGCCCGCCTGCTGCAACTAAGGAGCCTGTGAGCTGCAAATAAGGAACTGCCTGCTGCAATTAAGACCCGGCGCAACCAAATAAATAAATAAATATTAAAAAAGAAAAAAGAAAAGAAAGAAGTAGTGCCAAGTGTCACAAGAGTTCAGCAAGATGAGGACCGAAAACTACCCTTGGATCTGACAATTACAAGGTCATTGATAACGTAGGCCAGAGCATTTTCAGTAGAGTACTAGGCAGAATATAGATTTCAGTTGGATAATACTAATGTTTATTGAACATTTATTATCTGCAGGCCTGTGCTAAGTGTTTTATATGAATGATCTAATTTAATGCTCACAGAAACCCTCTGAAGTGAGGCAGGCACTGTTATCTCTTTTTATGGGCAAGGAAATTGATGCTTAGAGAGATCAAGCTCTTTGGGTTACTAATAGCAAGAGTCAGTTTGGATATTAACCCAAGTATTCTGACAGTAAAATCCATACTCTTAATCACTATTCTTTACCCTATCTTTCAAATGAATGGAAGGTGAGGAAGTGGAGACAAGTCTTTTAAGAATCTGAGCTGAGTAGAGGAGAAAAATAGGGTGATTCTGAGAAGGGAAAATAGGGCTGACAATTATTGTGAAGGCATGTTTATGTGCTCAGTGATATGTATTAAAAAAAAATAGAGCGCTAAATACTGATAAGGTAGTGACTTCTCTATATTCCCTGTAGGGGATGTGTGGTACCACAGCAAGTCAGTATCTGATTTTTCAGTATGTGTTGAACAAATGATGACAGTGAGCAGGATGGTTTGAAAGTAGAGGGGCTTTCAGAGAAGGTGGAAGGACAATGGTGCAGAGATGCCAGATAAAATATAAGACACACAGTTAAAAATTAGAATCTCAGATAAGCAGAGAATAAGTTTTTAATATAAATATGTCTCAAATATTGCATTGGGACATAGACAAGAAAATAATTTCTTATTTACCTGAAATTCAAATTTAACTTGGCTTCCTGAATTTTTATTTGCTAAATCTGACAACCCTACCTGGGAGAAGCTATGGGATGCCATGAGAATGCTGCTCTGTCTCCTGGCTGTGTGCACAACAGATCATGAAAGAGTGAGTGGACTACTTACAAGGGGACTGTGAGAGAGCAAGTGCCTGGGGCAGGCTAGGACTTGGTCCAGGAAGGCATGGATGGCTGTTTCCTGAACTAGACTAAAGATGTAGCAACCTAAATGGTTGGGAGCAAGGTTTCAGGATCAGGCAGACTTGTATTTGAATCCTGGATCTGTTGCTTAATAGCTATATGATTTAGACCATGTTTCTTCATTTTTCTGAGACTTAATTTCCTCACCTAGAAAATGTGTATTATCATGATAATAATATCTACATCCAGAGTTATTGTGAGGACAAAAGGAGATTGTGGGGGGGTATATAAATATCTATATATTTATATATAGCTTATCCCAGGGCCTGACCTATCATTAGCTACTAAATAAATGTATTTATTAATTCAGAAATATTTATTGAGGGTCTCCTATGTGTCAAATACTGAGATACATTTTGGAGACAGAACAATAAACAGGTAATTAGAATATTGTGTGATAGAAGAAGTAGACAGAGTTCCCTGTGAGAGCCAGCAGGAAGGGCAAATAACTGGTAGGGCTCCCCAAAGGAAATTATGTCTAAATTGAAACTGAGGTGTGAGTCAGAATCAGCCAGATGAATGGGAAGGGGAGAATGAGAATAGCACACGAAAAGCCCTGAGGCAAGATGCAGTTTGGCAAATTTGAAGTGAAAGTATTCAGTAGTTCAGGTTGGAGAACAGAGTTATGGGGAAAGATGAGGCTGGAGAGAGGTGAGCAGGGCCAGATCATGAAGGCCTTGTAGGTCAGATAAAGTTTGTAGTTTACCCTATGGCAATGGAAAATGGTTAAAGCAGGGGATCAGAAGCTCAAATGCCTTTAGGGGAAGGCAGGTGGCCTAAAAAATTGTCCTAGAGGAAGTGATGGGGCCTGCAAAGACTTCCAGAGTACACACTCACCTGAAAGCATTCAAATTTGAATTTTAAAACCATGACCCTGGGGAAGTGCCACGATCACATTTGTATTTTAGAAAAAGAAATTAGATGCATAAAATGGAGCTGGACTAGAGGCAGGAAGATCAGAAGGTACAGGTGAGAAATGAAGGTTTGAGTGAGAATCAAGTGTTGAGGGAGAGAAGGAGCAGGCTCTAGAGATATTTAGGAGGAAGAATCAAGAATTTAGCCTTGGGGATAAATTTGATGTGTGGCTAAGGGATGATGAAATAAAATTCATATTTTATGGCACGACAAGGAAAATTTAAACATAAAACTTTTCTTTGTCCATTTGAGCCTCCTCCTTCCCCTTTAGTATGTATCGTACATGTGCATTAACCAGACATCCTTAGGAGATAACATTCTTTCTTGATCTCATCAAGGGTCGCAACTTGGGAGATAGCCTTGCTTCTTAAATCTTGTAAGGGGCCACGATGACCCACAATCTGGATTGTGTACTGTCAGTAATACCTCATTTAATGTAGAGCCCTCTGTCTCAAAAACTTATATAACTGTACTTTGACCTTTAACAGGCTGAACCATTCTCAGAGATTTCAGAGAGGCTGTTCCCAAGTTGTAATCCTCAATTTGGCTCAAAAAAAATTTTTCCATTTCTTTCTTAGATTGACTGATTAATTTTTTGTCAACAGGGAGAAGTCAAGATTTCTTTATTACTGTTATTGCTGTTATTGCAATGAGAATTGTATAGGACACAGTGAAAGAGATGGCAAAGAGGTCAATGGTAAGAAGAACCAAACAGAAAGAAACACAAAGAAGTAAAAGGATGAAGGATTAAAAGAACACGCAATCCAAAAGAATTGTATTTGGGCTTTTGACCCTCGATACTGAGTCATGAAGGCAAATTAAAAGCCTGAAAGTTCAAACTGGAGTTCCAGTAAGAGATGCCAGATTAAACACACACTTAATTCCACTTCCTTTCAAAACTCTACTCAAATGACAGAAAAGAGACTTTTAAAAAACACTTCTTAAGAACAAAAAGGACAGGAGAGGAGATGAATGGTAACCGGGTTAGCAGAGCCAGGAAACTGGTGTCCTAACTGACAGAGAAGTCCAAGAAGCAACTATATTTTCACCCAGAACTTTCAAAGGCTCAGGAACTGCTGACACGGGTACCTCTGGAAGTTGCGGTGAGAAGGGACTATAAACAGGAGGTTGGTTGAAAGTCCGGTTAAAATGCTGTTAGACATCCAGACCCCCTCGCTGACTCCAAGCTGCTGGGCAACTGCTCCTCCCTCTTCCCTCATTCCAACAGAAAGCTGGAGGTTTAGTTTCTGGAGCAGATAAAAGAGACAAGATCTAAAGATGTAGCCTTTGGACATTCCTCAGTGAAATAGCCCTGCAAGATCAGTAAAGTGTCCAAATCATAAGCAAACACCCCCTCCACCTCCCCCCACAGACAACCAGGAATCACTAGGTATCTGAGAATGTCCTCTTATATGAAAGAGAGACCAAAACAAACAGAAAAAAGCTACTTAAAGAAAATAGACTAGGTAGAAACCTACTTCCTGTCTTCCTGTCTTCCATTCCTCTTGACTAATTTAGTCCCAAAGCCATTAAACCGGCACGAGCAAGTAGGTTATCTATGAGGGGCTGGGGGAGTATTAGAGCAGGGTGAGCAGGACTTCTGTGGGGTGGGGGTCAGGGGTGGTGGCATTGGCAGCCAAGTATGGGGAGTTGGAGTCTAAGTAGAGTGACAAGGAATCCACACAGGTATTGAGCCCAAGTGGGATAAAGAAAATATTTGCAGAGGGAGTGGGAGTGGCAGCAGCAGTAACCTACCAGTGTATTAGAGCCCAGATGAGTCAAAGAGGCCATCAGGCATTGAGGGGTGGGTGGCAATAGCCCCAAGCTTGGTGTCAGCGCCTGGGCAGGGCAAGGAGGGTGTCTGACCAGGGGAAGCAGAGGCAGCTATACAGCTCGGGAGGTCAGAATCTGAGCAGAGTAAGGAGTCATGTCCACAACCCGTGTGATATGTTGGAGCCCAAGTGGAGGGAAGATAGCATCTGTGTGGGGTGGGAGGCTGTATGTGACAGTGGCCCAAAACAGGTTATGGGTACCTAAGCAGAATAAGGAGAACAACTGGGGTCCAGGGGAGGTGAGTGTCTGCAAGTGGGGTTTTTGATACACATATTCTCTAGCTTCATCCACTGAGAGAGAGTTTGGAAACAGCATTACTCCAATGGCAATGAACACCTCTACTGCCCAAATCTTAGTCTCTAAATACCATCCTCTACTAAAAGAAACCAGGGACCCTTGGAGAAATGATTGATTCCAGGGTTGAGATAGGGAAAGTACAAGATAAACCTGGACCACGTTTCTGTGTCAGAAATAAAAAGGTGCTTGAAGAGTGACGGAGACATATCAAAAGAACATAGAAGGAGCTTGATGGGGACTTTCATTAACAAAATTTGAGCATCGGTGGCGCAGTGGTTGAGAGTCCGCCTGCCGATGCAGGGGACACGGGTTCGTGCCCCGGTCCGGGAAGAGCCCACATGCCGCGGAGCGGCTGGGCCCGTGAGCCATGGCCACTGAGCCTGCGCGTTCAGAGCCTGTGCTCCGCAACTGGAGGCCACAACAGTGAGAGGCCTGCGTGACACACAAAAAAAAAAATTTAAAAAAAAATATATAAAATGATAGTCAAAGGTCATAATCCATTGAATAAAATAGGAAGATATATGTCCATACTGATATAAAAAATGAATAAATAAGTGAATGGGCAGAAGAGAAAATTTTTCCTTACTATAGAATGACAACTAAAAAATTAAGGAATAATAAATTGGAAAATCGCCGTTTGGCAACCATCATAGTAAAAATTCATTCAGTCAAAAAAACTAGTGACTAAAAGTTTGATGAGGAGCAGAATATATACACAGTCTCAAAGTACCTCCTCACAAAATTCTTACTAATTACACGGAGCAAAAGAGTAACTTCACAATGGAGAAACCTAGCAGACACCACTTAATCAAGTGATCAAAAACAGTCTCAATAATGGGACAAATTGAAACCAGTTATTATCTGACAGGAAGTAATAAAAAGAACACCGCATCACTTTTATGCTATTCTTGTCCCCCAAAAGCATAACCTGAATTCAATCATAAGGAAACTCAAGGTGAGGGACATTCTACAAAATAACTGGCCTGTAAAAGAATTGTCAAGGTCATGAAAGCCAAAGAAACAGTGGAATAATTGTTCTAGACTAAAAGAAACTAAAGAGACAGGACAATAAGTGCGATGTATGGTCCTAGATTGGATCCTTTGTTATAAAAGGCAGCATTGGGACAACTGGAGAAATTTAACTGGGGTGGTCTGTGGATTAGACGGCAATCATGTATCAGTATTAATTTGCTGATTCTAATGATTTTGTTAGGTAGAAGCATGGCCTTGTTTGAGGAAATACATCCATACTAGTATTGGTGATGATGGGTATCATGTTGGCAATTTACTCGCAAATGATCCAAGAAAAAATTTCTTTAAACTATTCTCACAGTTTTTTGAAAATTTAAACTTCTTTCATGATAAAAACAGAAATTAAATTAAAAATCTATCACTAATATCCTCAGAGAAATAAGGGGATCAAATTAATGAACAGTATGCTATAAAAAGAAACTCATAAGCAAGAAATAACTGCTGTAAATTAAAAATATGACAGCAGAATTTTTTTGTCTAGTTACGATCTGTCACCATACTAAGATATTACGTAGTTATTGACTACATTCCCCACACTGCACATTTCACACCCGTGACTCATTTATTTTACAACTGGAAGTTTGTACGTTTTAATCTCCCTCGGCTATTTCTTTCCTCCCCCCCCCCACCCCCTTCACCTCTGGCAACCACCTGCGTGTTCTATCCGTGACTCTGTTTCTATTTTGTTATGTTTTATTCATTTGGTTTGTTTTTTAGATTTCACATATAAGTGAAACCATACAGTATTTGTCTTTGTCTGATAGCAGAAATTAAAAAAAAAAAAAAAACGCAACAGAAAGTTTACAAGACAAAGTTGGGGAAATCTTACAGGAAAAAAAAAAAAGACAAAGATAGATTATAAAGGGGTAAAAATCAAAAACAAAATAAGCCCCAAAATAATTGGATTAGACCAGGAGATCCAGCATCTAAACAGGTACTCAAGAAAGAGAACAGAGAAATCAGAGAGGAGAAAGTTATCAAATGAACAATTAAAGAACATTCCCCAGGGGCTTCCCTGGTGGCACAGTGGTTAAGAATTCGCCTGCTAATGCAGGGGACATGGGTTCAAGCCCTGGCCCAGGAAGATCCCACATGCTGAGCAGCAACTAAGCCTGTGCACCACAACTACTGAGCCTGCGCTCTAGAGCCCACGAGCCACAACTACTGAGCCCGCACACCACAACTGCTGAAGCCTGTGTGCCTAGAGCCCGTGCTCTGCAACAACAGAAGCCACATCAATGAGAAGCCCACGCACCACAACCAAGAGTAGCCCCCGCATGCCGCAACTAGAGAAAGCCTGCGCGCAGCAACAAAGACCCAACGCAGCCAAAAATAAATAAATAAAATTTATGAAAAGAAAACATTCCCCAGAATTGAAGGACTTACCACATTGAAATGTCCCACCTAGTGCCAGCACAGTGAATGAAAACAGACCCACAACAAGGCACATTACATCATCAAGGCACATCAGAAAATCAGGGATAAAGAGAAGAACAGGTCCCAGAAAGGAAACAAAACTCATCAAAAGTAGGCCACATAGAAAGATTTAGGAGCAAAACTAATCAAAAATAGGCCACAAAGAAAGACTTAGGAATCAAAATGACTTCAGACCTATTAGCAGTCATACTAGAAGCTAGAAGGCAATGAAGAGATACCTTTAAAATTCTGAGGAAAAATTATTTATAACCTAGTATCCCAAATATAGCCAAACTATCAATGAAGTAGGAAAGCAAAGACATTTTCAAGCATGCAAAGTCTCCAAAAATTAATTTCCCAACTACAGGAAATTGTAGTTGTATTCAGGAAGCTACTAAGGGATGTACTTCACCAAAATGAAGAAATAAATCAAGGAGGAAAACATGGACTGGAAAGTCACAACACAGAGAAAGGTGAAGGGAATCACAGGATGATGGTGAAGAGAGATCCTGGGCAGATACTGTGCAGCTGGGGTCACAGCAACCAGTCTGGATTGGAGTGGGTCCAATGGCTCCTGGAGAGATGTTGCCAAATGAAAGCACTAGAACCCCCAAAGCACTTAATGTATTGAGTGAGGATGTAATGGCTGGGGGAAAGTTTGGAGATGAATTAGAAAACTAAGCATTCAAACAAAAAGGTTAATTATTAACTTCCGGGAAACAAAAAGTTTTGCAAGAAAGGAACACTAATCATAGTACATTATATGACTCACTTGTGAATAGCATTTACATAGCCTTAATGACTTAATAATCTTAATAAGACTAAGTAACCAAAATTATGATATAATTATATTAGGGAAAGGGGAATGGCACATATAAACCAGTGGTGATGATGGTGGTGGTAGTGATGGTGTGTGTAAAAGAGAGATAAATCTTCATCTTCATAATGGGGAAGCCAATAGATAATAATCTAAAACAGAAAAATCGGTAAGTAGCAGTCTAAACATGTTATTCAAAATATGCTGGAAAATACAAAGGAATCAGTTAAAAGAGCAAAAAGTGAGGCAAGAAAGTGGGGTGGAGGGAACAAGAGGCTACATTTTTTGTTTTTTGTAATAAGTCTTTCAGACTCTTTTCTAGAACGAAAACTAAATAATAGAAAGAAACCAAAAAAGAGAAAGAGAGAGAGAGGGAATTGCCTGGCGGTCCAGTGGTTAGACGCTTTCACTGCTATGGACCCAGGTTCGATCCCTGGTGGGGAACTAATATCCCACGAGCTGTGCATGTGGCCAGAAAGAAAGAAAGAGACAGACAGAGAGAAAGAGGGAGACAGAGAGAAAGAGGGAGGGAGAGAGAAAGAAAGAAAAGAAAGGAAGGAAGGAAGAGGGAGGGAGGGAGGAAGAAAGAAGGAAAGAAAGAAAGGGAAGGAAAGAAAAGAAGGAAGGAAGGAAGAGGGAAGAAAAGGAAGGATGGAAGGAAGGGAGGAGAAAGAGACTTTATCCATTGGGGAAAAATGTTCAAATTAAAACTCTGTTGAAAACTTGTTTTGAGAGTCTTTATTTTTGAAAATCTGTCCCCCAGGAAGTCCTGGAGCCCCTACTGACTGGAATCTTTCACTGAATGGTGAGAGTTTCTGACATGCTGCGGGGTGCGTTAGATTGGAGTCTGGCCTCAGCAAATCTGTCCCCAAGTGCTCATGAAGCATTGATCACCCCATGATGTCTTAATTGTGGGCCCTTTCTCAGAGCATACTTTCTCTTGTTTTATATGCAATTTTAACATATTTGGCTATTTGAAAAGGAATTTAATATAGCAAAAAAATTTTTTTAAATTTTTTAAAAAGCTCCAGATTAAGAAATGTGAAAGTGTGAGAGTGAGACCTGGGTTGAAGTTCTTTTTCTATTTACAATGACGTGTATTCATTTATGGAATAAGTCATTAGTTTCTCAGCCTGTAAAACCAGTAATAATATCCCTATTATCTCAGAGTGTTGATGGGAAGTTTGTATTTGTCAGAATTCTTTTGGTTACAAATGAGAGAAACCCAGAAGCCCAAGTCAAGCCAGTTTAAACACAACAAAATAGAAATGAAAATGGATGTGCATGGTGGACTGGGTGCAGGCTCTCATACAAGCTGAAAAGTCCAGGATTCAGATGTTCCAACGATGTTGTTTGCAGGTCTATCTCCCTCCATCTCTCAGCTGTTTTTCTCTATGTTAGGATCTTTTCATAGGCCATAAGATAGACTTGGGCAGCTCCAGGTTTACCTGATTTTATAGCATTAAGATAAACTTCAGGTGAACTGCTTTCTTGATCACCCTGACAAAAATCCTATGACAGATTCAATAGGCCCAGCTAGGGACATGTGCCCATCCCTGAACCAGTCATTGATGAGAGAGATGGAATATTATGATTGGCCAGGCCAGGCCCTAGGGTTATGACTGACAGACAATGATGTCAACTTCAAAGGTCAGATAAGCACTTTATAATTGCTGAAGGGTGGTTCAAATGTAAGTGACAATTATCATCTGCCTGTAGCAAATTAGAAACTGTATTATAAGGGAAGACAGTCTGTGATAAGTAAGCCCTACCCTAAGAGCAAAGGGAAGTGGGCGCCAATAGCACGGAAAGTGACAAGAAAAACTATAAGGGGACTACATAAAACCTTTAGGGGACTTCCCTGGTGATGCAGTGGTTGAGAATCTGCCTGCCAGTGCAGGGTACATGGGTTTGATCCCTGGTCCGGGAAGATCCCACACGCCACGGAGCAACTAAGCCTGTGCGCCACAACTACTGAAGCCCACACGCCCTAGAGCCCGTGGTCTGCCACAAGAGAAGCCACCGCAATGAGAGGCCGGTGCACCACAATGAGGAGAGGCCCCCCGCTCGCCGCAACTAGAGAAAGCCCGTGAGCAGCAACGATGACCCAACGCAGCCAAAAATAAATTAATTAATTAAAAAAAAAAACTTTAGAAGTGCAGCATTCTGAGACATTTGGTGTACAAACAGTTTTACAAATTTTATTATACCCTATTGTTACCAATTTAGAAAATTTTTCTATACGTTAAAAAATCAGTGCTTGCCTACATGTTTAACTTGTCAATCTAGAATGACTTTTCTCCAAGTTCCCAGATAGCTGGTGATTTCACAGGGACTTTGTCGTAGAGGAAAATTAATCTCATAGGGAAGATGGTGTCGATTTATTACAAGACAGTGTATTATGAGAACTAAATCAGTCATTTATACAATAAGTTCTTCACAATAATTAAGTTTTCACTTCCACTCTCAAACACAGAATATTGATTGGGTGGGTCTGTTGAAGTAGGGCAATACTCATGTTTTCACGTTAAACTTGCTTGGCCAGAACTTGCTACCCTAAAAATATACTCACTTTATCTACATATAGCATGTAAATACACCTCTCACAGGAGATCTGTGTTCAATCTTCTGAGTTCTCTTTTGCAGTTTCCTCAATAGTAGGGCGTGTGTTGGTGGGACCTGCTCCTGGCAGCACAAAGCACAAGAAGGTTTTTCATGCTGACAGTGCTTATCACAGAAGATGAAATGTTTCACCCATTCTCCCGTATCACAGACAGCTCTGACATTAGGTCCACCAGTTGCTACAGGACATTCCAGGAGTTTCTGTTCAGAGTCAGATCTCCTCCCCAGCTGATCTGTATTGCATCCCATTAGGAATGTCACCATACTTCATGCAATGTCACCATACTTCACATCACGTCCCAAGTTATGACTCTATTAGGAAGAAGAGGGAGAATGAGGAGAAGGAAAGAGAAAGAATGGTTTCTTTCTCTTAAATGAAACACATAGTTCATTTAGGAACTGTCCAGACTTTGATTGCTCCCCTCAATCCATTGCCTCTAATTCTTAATTTTACTTACGTCACTCATTGTTTTGGGTCACTATTTTGTATGCATTTCTATGCATCTCACTAATTCCTTGAGGCTTTGTGCTGTTTATCTTCCTACTCGTATTACTATTTCCTTATACAGCTATTTAATAGGAAACAAAATGTCAATACCCAAGGTATTCTTAATTCCAATCAGTATAGCTCCACAAAGAAAATGGAAGCCTTTGCAGGAGGCAATCCCACTGGTGAGAGGTTAGTTCGCACAAAGAATGTATAAGTTGGCAGGCAAATAGCTATCCATACACTCAAGAGTGCTACCACATCAGGAGAAGGAGATTGGGAGAGAAAGTTAATGGGGCAGGGAGGAGGTGGGTAGGTAGGTTGGTAGAAAAAGGCGATGGTTAACTGCAGTGTTGTGGGAAGTGGCCATGAGAGAGAAAGCAGAGGGGTAGAGCTCAGGGTGGAATTCAGCAGTCCAACTAGAAGAAAGTAGTTATGTTTGTTTATGTTTCCATGGCAACCAAAGTACCTTAGAAACAGGAAATAGGCCAGGTGGAGAAATAAAGTGAAGTGCAAATCCTCAAATTACAACATCCTTAACTCTGCCAGAGGAGAGCTTCTTGCAGAGTTTCTTTGTATTAGTTTTATAGAAATCACTTGTTTTTAGATTTAATACCTTAATTTTTTTTTCTGCAAGGCACCTATTTGTCTGGGGTAATGTACACTGACTTCATTTCCATTCAGTCCTGGAATTCTAGAAAGTAGATATAACTCAAAATGGAGATGCCTGGAACACCCTTCCCCCATCTTTTTTACTTCCTTCTTGTAAAAGGTCAGGATTCACCTCCTCTAAAAAGTCTACCCAGACCAGAGAAAAATTAGTCATAGCCATGTGACTGCTGACATGTTAACATAAATATATCCTTGTCAACTCAGAATTAAACTGTAATCTCCTAGTAGGGGACTATATATTTTCAGGTGGCCTACACTCTTTCCCTGGTCATCCATGCTTCACACTGCCACTGGAATTATCTTACACATGCTCTTTAATGGTACTCCTTCACCTGCAGAATAAGGGACCATACTCTTTAGGAACATTCAAAACCCTCCTCAATCTCCTTTATATTCTCATCTCCTATTATATTCTTCATCCTTCTTCTCCATCTACTTATTCTCCAAGTCTCAGTTCAAAGCCACAACCTCCATGAAGCCTTCTGTTTAGTTATTTTCATGTCTGTTTCTTCCTTTAGAATGGAAGTTCCATGAAGGCTGCTTCCAATTTTAAAATCTATCACTCTTCCGTCTTTCCCCCATACCTATAATTCATTCACTTAATCAACAAATATTTATTGATTGATTGCTCTGTGCCAGGCAAAGAGTGTGAATGAGTAATTCTCCTCTTGTTATAATAATATTGACAATAATTAAAAAAGAGAATAATAGTTAATGTTTATTGAGCACCTACTATTGTATCACGTGCTGTGAGAAGTGTTTTACACTTTTTTTTTTTTGCCTGTCAGTTTTACTTTTTTTCTCTCTTTTTTAACATCTTTATTGGAGTATAATTGCTTTACAATGGTGTGTTAATTTCTTTTAATAAATTTATTTATTTATTTATTTTTGGCTGTGTTGGGTCTTCGTTGCTGTGCACGGGCTTTCTCTAGTTGCGGTGAGTGTGAGCTACTCTTCGTTGCAGTGCGTGGGCTTCTCATTGTCGTGGCTTCTCTTGTTGCGGAGCATGGGCTCTAGGCACGCAGGCTTCAGTAGTTGTGGCACGTGAGCTCAATAATTGTGGCTTGTGGGCTCTAGAGCTCAGGCTCAGTAGTGTGGTGCATGGGTTTAGTTGCTCCGTGGCATGTGGGATCTTCCTGGGCCAGGGCTTGAACCCGTGTCCCCTGCGTTGGCAGGCGGATTCTTAACCACTGCGCCACCAGGGAAGCCCAGGTGTGTTAATTTCTGCTTTATAACAAAGTGAGTCAGCTCTACGTATACATATATCCCCATATCTCCTCCCTCTTGTGTCTCCCTCCCACCCTCCCTAACCCACCCCTCCAGGTGATCACAAAGCACCGAGCAGATCTCCCTGTGCTATGTGGCTGCTTCCCACTAGCTATCTATTTTACATTTGGTAGTGCATATATGTCCATGCCACTCTCTTCATCCCAGCTTACCCTTCCCACTCCCCGTGTCCTCAAGTCCATTCTCTACGGCTGCGTCTTTATTCCTGTCCTGTCCCTAGGTTCTTCAGAATCTTTTTTTTTAGATTCCATATATATGTGTTAGCATACGATATTTGTTTTTCTCTTTCTGACTTACTTCACTCTGTATGACAGACTCTAGGTCCATTCACCTCACCACAAATAACTCAATTTCATTTCTTTCTATGGCTGAGTAATATTCCATTGTATGTATGTGCCACATCTTCTTTATCCATTCACCTGTCGATGGACACTTAGGTTGCTTCCATGTCCTGGCTATTGTAAATAGAGCTGCAATGAACATTGTGGTACATGACTCTTTTTGAATTATGGTTTTCTCAGGGTATATGCCCAGTAATGGTATTGCTGGGTCGTATGGTAGTTCTATTTTTAGTTTTTTAAGGAACCTCCATACTGTTCTCCATAGTGGCTGTATCAATTTACATTCCCACCAACAGTGTAAGAGGGTTCCCTTTTCTCCACACCCTCTCCAGCATTTATTGTTTGCAGATTTTTTGATGATGGCCATTCTGACCAGTGTGAGGTGATACCTCATTGTGGTTTTGATTTGCATTTCTCTAATGATTAGTGTTGTTGAGCATCCTTTCATGTGTTTGTTGGCAATCTGTATTACTTCTTAGGTCCCTATTTAGGTCTTCTGCCCATTTTGGGATTGGGTTGTTTCTTTTTTTGATATTGAGCTGCATGAGCTGCTTGTAAATTTTGGAGATTAACCCTTTTGTTTTACACTTTTAAAAATTTTTTATTTTGAAACCATTGTAGACTCCCAGAAAGCTGAAGCAGTAGAATACAGAGTCCTGTTTGCCCTTCATCCAGCTTCCCCTAATGGTGACATCTCACATACTTGTATTACAATATGAAAACCAGGAAATTGACACTGGAACAATACTTTTAACTAGACTACAGACCTTATTCAGCTTTTGCCATTTTTAGTATGCATTCATTCACAGGTGTATAGTTGTATGAAATTTTTAAACCACACAGATTCATGGAACCACCACCACAATCAAGATAAAGAACTGTTCTATCACCACAACAGAACCCCCTTGTGTTATCACTTTATACTTGTGAGCAACACACAGACACACACATACACCATCCCTGTCCCCTAACAACCGTCAATCACCTCATCATCTCCATAGTTTTGTCATTTCGAGAATGTCATATCAATGGAATCATACAGAGATTGACTTTTTTCATATTTTACATTTATTTTTTATTTTTTATTGAAGCATGGTTGATTTACAATGTTGTGTTAGTTTCAGGTGTACAGTAAAGTGATTCAGATATATATATATATTCCTTTTCAGATTCTTTTCCATTATAGGTTATTACAAGATATTGAATATAGTTCCCTGTGCTGTACAGTAGGTCCTTGTTGGTTATCTATTTTATATATAGTAGTATGTATCTGTTAATCCCAAACTCCTAATTTATCTCCCCCTTCCCTCTTGGTAAACATAAGTTTGTTTTCTATGTCTGTGACTCCGTTTCTGTTTTGTAAATAATTTCATTTGTATCATTTTTTTAGATTCCACATATAAGTGATATCATATGACATTTATCTTTCTCTGTCTGACTTACTTCACTTAGTACGATAATCTCTAGGTCCATCAATGTTGCTGCAAATGGCATTATTTCATTCTTTTTTATGGTTGAGTAGTATTCCATTGTGTGTGTGTGTGTGTGTGTGTAGATATATATGTATACATATCTCACATTTCTTTATCCATTCATCTGTTGATGGACACTTAGGTTGCTTCCATATCATGCCTATTTTTAATTGTGCTGCTATGAACATTGGGGGGCATGTATCTTTTCTAATTAGAGTTTTTGTCTTTTCCGGATATCATATTTTACATTTAAATTCATGATCCATTTTGAATTAACTCTTGTATAAGATGTGAGATTTAGGTAAAGGTTCTTCTTTGTCTTTCTTTTGACAATGAATGTGCAATTTCTCCAGCACCATTTATTGAAAAGTGTATCCTTCCTCTGTTGAATTGCTTTTGTCACTTTGTGAAAATTCAGTTGGGCATAGTTGTGTGAGTCTATTCCTGGGTCCTCTGGTCTGTTCCATTGATCTACGTGTCTATCAGTCCACGCTGTCTTGATTACTGTAGCTTTATAGTGAGTCTGTAGCTATCTCATAAGCTTTAACATGAGACAGAGTGATTCCTCCCACCTTTCTTTTTCAAAATCGTTTTAGCTATTCTAGCTCATTTGCCTTCCCATATAAATTTTAGAATAAGCTTGTCCATACCTACAAAAAAATCTTGCTCGGTTCTTGAATTTTAATATTTTTAAAAGTTTTCTTCATGTCACTAATTTTGTTTTTATTAACATTTCTTTTTATTACTTATTCTATTGTATGTCACACAGACGGTCAGAAGACTTTAATTTTCTTGCATTTCTAACAGATAGGCCAGCCCACTTTTGACATAGTGGTCACCAAACTGTTCCATACATTATCTTTACATGTGTTCTTTAAAGTTCATAGTAACTCTAAGAGGAAGATATACCAGTACTATCTCCATTTTACAGATGGGAAAAATGAGGCATGGATAGAATAAATAATTTGTCCAACATCTCACAGCTGGCAAGTGGTGTAACTAGGATTTGAACCTAAGCAGTCTAATTCTAGAACACACACTCTTATCCTCTGTGTATGCTTCTTTTCTTTGAGAATAATTATTTCATTCAAAACATTTTAATTGAGTGCCTATTATGTGCCAGGGACTGTTCTATATGCTAGGGCTATAGCAGCATGAGTAAAATAAAACAAAATCCTGCCCTCATAAAACTTATTTTAAAAGATGGGGAGAAATTATGGCATGAATGCAATAACTATTGTTTTGTTAAAGCATTACTTTATTATTGCATCTATATTAGGGGCATAGCCACTCTTGGATACGGGGGCTGGGATCTCACCCAAAAGATATGCCTATTCACTGAATCGTTTACCATAGTCCTACCAATCTGGGGTCGGGAAAATCCCTTGGTTGGGAGACAGGAACTAGCTAGAAGACCCAGGGGGGTGGTAAGCTAAGCCACCAAGGGGACACAACTGTCTAGACATTACCTCTTGTGTGGTGGGAAATAAGACCACACCTGCTCCCAGTAAGTGTTCAGGGGACAGAAGAAACAGGAACATATGCAAAGTGCCTGGGTATTTGCCCGGTCTGAGTAGGTTACAGATCATTCAAACCAAGCTCATGAGTGAGTTAGCTGTAGAATGATCAGGAAATCAGACTGTTCTATACTATTTTCTAAAAAACATTTTATTGATGTGTACTGAACATATAGAAAAGTGTAGAAATCATAAGTGAATACCTCAATGAATTTTCACCCAGGTAACCAGAACCCAAATCAATGAAATAGAACATTACTAGCCCCCCAGCTGTCCCTGTGCCCTTGGAGTCACTAGTTCCAATGACAATCACTATCTTGGCTGCAAACACCACAGATGGGTTTTGCCTGTTTCAGAACTTTAGAGAAATAGAATAACAGACAGCAGATCCCCTTTTGTGTCTGGTTTAACCCTCAACATTGCGCTGGTGAGATTCACGCATTTGTTACCTGTAGTTGTAGTATGTTCGTTGCGGTGCTGTGTGGTATTCTACTGTGTAAAGATACCCTAATTTGTCTATTCTACTGCACATGGACATTTAGGTTGTTTCCAATATATGGCTATTACAAATAGTACTGGTATTATCATCCTAGATATGCTATGTACACAAAAAATGCACATTGGGTACATTTCCTAGGAATGAAATTGCTGAGTCCTTGCATATATGTGATTGTGATTAGCTTTAGTAAATACCAGCAAACAATTTTCCAAAGTCGTAACAATGTTTCATTTTGCTTTCAATGATGTCCTTTTCTTCTCTCTTATTTTTTTAGTAAAATATTTTATTGAGAACTCTGACCAGTTTCACTGATAAGCAAAAATTTTATAATCTATGCTTGGGCCAGAGTGTTAGAGAGGAAACAGCAAAGACATAGGAAACCTGATAAACAACAAGGTCCTACTTACAGCACAGAAACGAACACAGCGTTGTAAATCAACTGTACTTCGATTAAAAAAAAGACTTAGCAAAGCTGAGGGAGGGGGAACCTGGGACAGAGTCACGACTCAGTTCAGCCAGTTATTCTTATCTAGATATTCTCTTTCAAGAGCTAAGCTTTGGAGGTTCTGGTTTTGTTTAATAAAGCACAATGTTCCCTTACAGAGCTGAAATGTTTTCCAATGAATATGAATTAAATTGCCTCATTATATCTTTAGGTTAAATAATTAAACTGTAAGCTTAGGTGGAAAGAGAACTTGTATATTTTCCAACATAACAAATGTTCAATAAATGTCTGGGTGAATAAACAAATAATTAAATGAATGACTTTCCTGAGACTTCACAACTGTGTATCACGGACTGATGCAGCACGCTCGGTTCATTATGCAGACATCAATCCTGGGTCTCAAAATCAACGGTCCAGGCCTTTCTCCCGAGTCTCTACTCCAGGTACCATGAGACAGTATCTGAGTTTTCTTGGCATTATGCATGTAGGATCAATCAGCTGGACAACAACCGACTCAGGTGGTAGAGCCTGGCCCCACCCTCATAGGGGTCATGGTCAAAGAGCAGAGGTGTACAGAGAGAACATATGAAAGAATATGGACACACAGAGTAATGCAACTGTCGCTTAACTGTTCACAAATGTGAATGGGGCTCATTTACATAATCCCCTGACAGGCCTTATGAGGCATGTTATTATGATCTGTGTTTCATATGATAAGACAGTTCAGAGAAGTGAAGTGAATTGTCCAAGGTCACAACTAGTAAGTGGGAAAGCCTAGGGTTAAACTTAAGTCTGTCTCAATCAAGATCCTGGGATTTCAAAAATGATGTATGCACAGGTAATATAAAAATTAAAGTTGCCTTGGCTCTCAAGTACATGCGGTGTTTTTGCATCTGATGTCAATCAAGTTACATACATTTGGTGCTTACTAGGTACTGAAGATATATGTGTAACTTAAGCTAAGAGTAAAATCAATTTACTTTCTCTAAACAGTCCTTCAGCTTCCCTGGTTAGGAGGTAGCTGGACCTTGAATGAAAAACTGTGTTTTTTTTTTTTTTTTTTTTTTGCAGTACGCGGGCCTCTCTGTTGTGGCCTCTCCCGTCGCAGAGCACAGGATCCGGACGCACAGGCTCAGCGGCCATGGCTCACAGGCCCAGCCGCTCCGCAGCATGTGGGATCTTCCCGGACCGGGGCACGAACCCGTGTTCTCTGCATCGGCAGGCGGACTCCCAACCACTGCGCCACTAGGGAAGCCCAAACCTCTTTTTTGATGATCATGGGAAAGATGAACAGGAGCCTGAGTGAGCAGGTCTTAGCCAGGGTTAAGGAAGGCTCTCCAGATGGGGAGATACACAGGAGTCTGAGGAAGGGAGGAAGATGACTTAGCAGAAAAAGGCAGGAAAGGTAATTCAAGAAGGAAGCCTGAATTTTTTTTTTTTCCCATCAGAGCTTTCTCTGCTTTGTTTTCATGACAGCTATTCACTTCTTGAAGGCCCAAGAAAGCAGAATAAATTTGAGGATTGTTGGCAGATCCTTGCGTCGCTGGACTGCAGAGAACATAAACACTCTGGGTTACAGATGACGTGGCTGGCCACCTCAGCCACTATTCTGCCCTCTGGATCTGGGTGATGCCAGCTCCTTGGCAACACCGCAGGCCGCTAGGACCCTGGGCTGGGCTGGGGGAGGGGCAGAGCACCAGGTGACACGGCTACACTGCAGTACAAGGCAAAGGAGTGCTAAGAGACCCGCTGTCCCGCAGTCCTGCGGCAGATCAGTGGACTGGCTGCAGGAATCCTGGGAAGGAGGGGGGAGAGAGAGAGAGAGAGAGACAGGGGGGGAATCACTGGTGCATGGCTCTAGCCAGGAAGGAAATGCTATAAAATTCTGCTTCCTGGCTCAGTTCCCAGTCTAGCTAATGCTTGGAACTGTCCTGTTGCCCAGACAGTTTCAATTTTTTATTATGTGCAGCTCCTGCCTCAGTATTCTTTTTTTTTTGCCCCTCAGTTTCGGATGGCCCACTGCAGCCCCTACTCATGATTCAGACTGAAATAGCGGCCTGCTTTGCATTCCAGTTCAAGCTACATTTCAGTTCTTGTTTCTTTGAAAAGGTCCTGCCAGGGAAGCAGAATGAAATGTCAGGTTCCGGTCTGGTATTCCCCCCTTAACCTTCACCTTGTAGTGTGACTTCAGTGGGATTCCCACTCAGGCCCAGAATTCCTGCATGTTAATGGGCTGGTCTGATTCAGAAATGGCTGGATGACATGATGATGTCACGGCCCTCTGAGATCATACTCTTTCACGTTCGTTGGACCAGCTGAAATCCAGGTTAGTTAACCCATCCCAGTCTCCCTTAGGCCATGCCTATTACACACAAAAAGTTATCAAAGAATTCTCAATTTCTTCCTACAAAGTAACCAGATTTTCACAATGATCTGGTCCACAGACTCACTCGGCTGACAACTGGCTAGTCCTTATTGATATCTAAACCATACCTGTCCTAAGACAGTTTATGCTTAGCCTTTCTTTTCCTGCCTTGGGCGAAAATAGATAATAGCTTTGCATCACTTTTGCAGTCCCCCCCATCCCAAATCCTTTCCAAATACAGGACCACTTAGATCTTTATCACGGTCCTAAGGAGCTTAAGTTTATGGTTATATGTGAGACATTGGGAACTTAAACTTGGAGATTTTTAAGTATGGAAATCCTCAAGACCTTAGTGCTTTGCCCAAGGCTACATTTGCCAACTTTTCAGTCTGTTGGAGCTGGTCAGAGAGGGCTAACAGCCCTTTCAGAAATGAATATTTGTACTCTGACCCCATTTTTTAAATCTCTACATTTTATGAAGAAAAGCCCCTTTCTAGATATCTATATATTGTTTAATATCCTCTTTATTTAGAAAACCTCTTTCTGTAGGTTCTGAGCGAATGACCCACGTGTGTTAAGAGGTTGGTCAAGGACACCCCCCCACCCTGAAAAATAAATGAACTTGAACAGTTCACAAAAGAGGAAACATATATAGCCAAAAGACACGTGGGAAAATGTTCAACTTCACTAATAACAAAAGAGATGCAAATTTTTTAAACCAAATTTTTTAAACCAGGTACCATCTTTCATCTATCAAAACTTGCAAAACTTAAAAAAAGAAAAAAAAAAAAAAGGCTATCCAGGGCAGGCAAGTGTGCAGTGCAAAGTCTATTCTTATGTCCTGCTGGTGGTGAGGCAAATTGAGACTGCTTTTAGAGAAATAATCCGGTGATGCATATCAATTATTCTCCTCTTAAATTATCCTAAAAAATTATCCAAAATATATACAAAGAGTTATTCACAAGGATGCAGTGTTATATATGAGTCTGAAAAAACAGGAACATCTTAGGTACCAAAAAATGAGACTGGCTAAATAAATTTCAGTATATTCCCACAGTAGAACATTAATGCAATCATTAGAAAAGATGCTTTGTATAATTTCTAGTAAACTGGGAAAATGCTTTGATTTCGTTTTTTTTAATTTTTGTTTTTTTGAAAAATTTTAAATTGAAGTATAGTTGACTTACAATGTTGTATTAGTTTCAGGTATACGGCAAAGTGATTTAGATAGATACATAGATAGATAGGTACATGGATAGATAGATAGATAGATAAATAGATAGATAGATAGATAGACGACAGAGATAGAGATTCTTTTTCAGGTTCTTTTGCATCATAGGTTATTACAAAATATTGAGTATAGTTCCCTATGCTATGCAGTAGGTCCTTGTTGGTTATCTATTTTTTTTAAATATTTTATTTTATTTTAATTAATTAATTCTTTTTGGTTGCTTTGGGTCTGTTGCTGTGCACAGGCTTTCTCTAGTTGCATTGAGCGAGGGCTACTCTTCATGCCGGTGCACGAGCTTCTCATTGCGGTGGCTTCTCTTTGTTGCAGAGCACAGGCTCTAGGCACACAGGCTTCAGTACTTCTGGCATGCGGGCTCAGTAGTTGTGGCTTGCAGGATCTAGAGCTCAGGCTCAGTAGTTGTGGCACACGGGATTAGTTGCTCCGCAGCATGTGGGATCTTCCCAGACCAGGGATCGAACCCATGTCCCCTGCATTGGCAGGCGGATTCTTAACCACTGCGCCACCAGGGAAGTCCCTGGTTATCTATTTTTTATATAGTAGTGTGTATATGTTAATCCCATCCTCTTAATTTATCCCTCCCCCACTTCCCCTTTAGTAACCGTAAGTTTGTTTTCTATGTCTGTGGATTTATTTCTGTTTTGTAAATAAGTTAATTTGTATCTTTTTTTTCAGATTCCACATATAAGCAATATCATATGATATTTGTCTTTCTCTATCTGGCTTACTTCACTTAGCATGATAATCTCTAGTTCCATCCATGTTGCTGCAAATGGCATTATTTCGTTCGTTTTTATGGCCAAGTAATATTCCATTGTATGTATATACCACATCTTCTTTATCCATTCATCTGTTGATGGACATTTAGGTTGCTCTCATGTCTTGGCTGCTATGAACATAGGGGTGCATGTATCTTTTCGAATTATAGTTTTCTCTGGATATATGCCCAGGAGTGGGATCCCTGGATCATATGGCAACTCTATTTTTAGTTTTTTAAGGAAACTCCATACTGTTCTTCATAGTGGCTGCACCAATTTACATTCCCACCAATAGTATAGGAGGGTTCCTTTTTCTCCACACCCTCTCCAGCATTTATTACTCCAGCATTTTTTTTTGCATAGACTAATTGAATGCATTTCTCTTTTTTTGTTGTTGTTGTATATTTTTTTTGGCTGTGCCGCTCAGCTTGCAGGACCTCCATTCCCCAACCAGAGATTGAACCCAGGCTACAGCAGCGAAAGCCTAGAATCCTAACTACTAGGCTACCAGGGAACCCTCCTATTTGTAGACTTTTTGATGATGGCCATTCTGACTGCTGTGAGGTGATACTTCATTGTAGTTTTGATTTGCATTTCTCTAATAATTAGAGATGTGGAGCATCTTTTCATGTGCCTGTTGGCCATCTGTATGTCTTCTTTAGAGAAATGTCTAGATCTTCTCCCCATTTTTAAATTGGGTTTTTGTTTGTTTGTTTGATATTGAACTGTATAAGCATTGTTTTGGGCTGCGTCGGGTCTTAGTTGCGGCACCGGGGATCTTCACTGCAGCATGCGGGATCTTTCGTTGCAGCAAGCAGGCTCTTTGTTGCAGCGCACGGTCTTCTCTATAGTTGTGGCTCGTGGGCTCCAGAGTGCACAGGCTCAGTAGTCATGGCACGCAGGCTTAGTTGCCCCACAGCATGTGGGATCTTAGTTCCCCGACCAGGGATTGAATCCACGTCCCCAGCATTAGAAGACGGATTCTTAACCATGGGACCACCAGGGAAGTCCCTGTATAAGCTGTTTTTATATTTTAGAAATTAATCCCTTGTCAGTAGCACTGTTTGCAAATATTTTCTGTACATTGTCTTTTCATTTTGTTTATGGTTTCCTTTGCTGTTCAAAAGCTTTTTAAGTTTAATTAGGTCCCATTTGTTTATTTTTGTTTTTAGTTCCATTATCTAGGAGATGAATCCAAAAAGACGTTGCTGCAATTTATGTAAAAGAGTGTTCTGCCTATGTTTTCCTCTAGGAGTTTCATAGTATCTGGTCTTACATTTAGGTCTTTAATCCATTTCTAGTTTATTGTTGTATATGGTGTTAGAGAATGTTCTGATTTCATTCTTTTACATGTAGTTGTCCAGTTTTCCCAGCACAACTTATTGAAGAGACTGTTTTTTCTCCATTGTATATTCTTGCCTCCTTTGTCATAGATTAATGGACCATAGGTAAGTGGGTTTATCTCTGGGCTTTCTATCCTGTTCCATTGATTTATATTTCTGTTTTTTGGCCAGTACCATACTATTTTGATTACAGTAGCTTTGTAATATAGTCTGAAGTCAGGGCGCCTGATTCCTCAAGCTCCATTTTTCTTTCTCAAGATTGCTTTAGGGTCTTCTGTGTTTCCACACAAATTTAAAAATTTTTTGTTCTTGTTCTGTGAAAAATGCCATTGGTAATTTGATAGGGATTGCACTGAATCTGTAGATTGCCATGGGTAGTATAGTCATTTTTACAATATTTATTCTTCCAATCCAAGAACACAGTATATCTTTACATCTGTTTGTGTTGTCTTTTTTTTTTTTTTTTTTTTGCGGTACACAGGCCTCTCACTGTTGTGGCCTCTCCCATTGCGGAGCACAGGCTCCGGACGCGCAGGCTCAGCGGCCATGGCTCACGGGCCTAGCCGCTCCGTGGCATGTGGGATCTTCCCAGACCGGGGCATGAACCTGTGTCCCCTGTATCAGCAGGCGGACCCCCAACCACTGCGCCACCAGGGAAGCCCTGTGTTGTCTTTTTAAATCATAGATTCAATTCCAGTACTTGTGATTGTCCTGTTCATATTTTCTATTCTTCCTGATTCAGTCTTGGGAGATTGTACCTTTCTAAGAATTTGTCCATTCCTTCTAGGTTGTCCATTTTATTGGCATATAGTTGCTTGTAGTAGTCTCTTATGGTCCCTTGTGTTTCTGTAGTGTTGATTGTAACTTCTCCTTTTTCATTTCTGATTTTATTGATTTGGGCCCTCTCCTTTTTTGTCTTGATGAGTCTGCCTAAAGGTTTATCAATATTGTTTATCTTTTCAAAGAACCAGCTTTTAGTTTCATTGATTTTTTTTATTGTTTTCTTAGTCTCTATTTCATTTATTTCTGCTCTGATCCTTATGATTTCTTTCCTTGTACTAACTTTGGGTTTTGTTTGCTCTTCCTTCTCTAGTTGCTTTAGGTGTAAGGTTAGGTTGTTTATTTGAGATTTCTCTTGTTTCCTGAGGTAAGCTTGTATTGCTTAAACTCCCCTCTTAGAGCTGCTTTTGCTGCATCTCATAGGTTTTGGATCATCACGTTTTTTTGCTTTCATCTCTAGGTATTTTTTAATTGCCTCTTTGATTTTTTCAGTGATCCATTGGTTGTTTAGTAGCATGTTGTTTAGCCTCCACATGTTTGTGTTTTTTGCAGTTTTCTTCTTGTAGTTGATTTCTAATCTCATAGCGTTGTGGTCAGAAAAGATGCTTGATATGGTTGCAATTTTCTTAAATTTACTGAGGCTTGCTTTGTGGCCCAGCATGTGACCTATCCTGGAGAACGTTCCATGTGCACTTGAAAAGAATGTGTATTCTGCTGCTTTCGGATGGAATGCTCTATAAATATCAATTAAGTTCATCTGGTCTAATGTGTCATTTAAAGCCTCTGTTTCCTTATTGATCTTCTGTCTGGATAATTTGTCCATTGATGTAAATGGGGTGTTAAAGTCTCCCACTATTATTGTGTTACTGTCAATTTCTCCTTTTATGTCTGCTAACGTTTGCCTTTATATATTGAGGTGCTTCTATGTTGGGTGCATATATATTTACAATTGTTACATATTCTTCTTGGATTGATCTCTTGATCATTATGTACTGTCATTCATTATCTTTGTAACAGTATTTTTTTTCTTTTTTGGCCATGCTGTGCAGCTTGCAGGATCTTAGCTCCCCGACCAGGGATTGAACACGGGCCCCCTGCAGTGGAAGTACAGAGTCTTAACCACTAGACCACCCAGAAATTCCCTAACAGTCTTTATTTTAAAGTCTAGTTTGTCTGATATAAATATTGCTACTCCAGCTTTCTTTTGATTTCCATTTGCATGGAATAACTTTTTCCATCACTTCACTTTCAGTCTGTATGTGTCTCTAGATCTGAAGTGGGTCTCTTGTAAACAGGTCTTGTTTTTATATCCATTCAGCTAATTTATATCTTTTGGTTGGAACATTTAAGCTGTTTACACATAAGGTAATTATTGATATGTATGTTCTTATTGCCATTTTGTTAATTGTTTTGGGTTTGTTTTTGTAGGTCTTCTTTTTCCCCTCTTCTTTTGTTCTCTTGTGATTTGATGACAACTTTTAGTATTGTGTTGGATTCCTTTTTCTTTTTTGTGTGTATATCTATTATAAATTTTTGGTTTGTGGTTACCATGAGGTTTTGGTATAGCAGTCTATATTTATACATTTATACATTTTTTTTTTTTTTTGCTGTGCTGCATGGCATGTGGGATCTTAGTTCCCCAACCAGGGATTGAACCCCACCCCCTGCATTGGAAGCATGGAGTCTTAACCACTGGACTGCCAGAGAAGTCTCTTGTGCATCCATTCTTTTCCCAAGCTCTTGGATCAGGAGTGGGAGAGGTGGGCTGGATATTGTGAAGACAACATCCACTATGATCCTAAGAGAAGAAAACAGAAGAAGGGCAAGCTCAAATATAACATATGAGAGAATGTGTGCACCAGTTACAGCAGCAGTTCTAGGGAGACTGAGACCAAGGAGGAAGACCCTCCCTAGACTGAGGCTTGAGAAAACCTGCTAAGGACAGTCATAAACCAGCTAAGGACAGTCATGAAACACTTTAAAAGTGTTTAGGATTGACTGCTAATAGGTATGGGACTTTTTAAGAGGGGATGAAAATGTTCTAAAATTAGATCGCCATGATGGTTGCACAAACCTGTGAATATACTGAAAAGTGCTGAGTTATATACTTTAAATAGGAAAACACCTTAAATTGTATATGAAGCATATTTCAATAAAACTGTTTTTTAAAAAGTGTTTAGAAGAAGAAGATAATTATTAACTATCGCTCAGGCATAAAGCTCCAGATTTCAAGTGACAGACAGAAAACCATGCCTCTCCCATTTAGTGTTCCACTACGGAGAATGGAGTTAAATGTGAACTGACGTGCAAGATGTGGGAAAGATAATAAGTGAGCCTCTGTGTATATTAACGCATATATGTGGAATCTAGAGAAATGGTACAGGTGAACCTACCTGCAAAGCAGAAATAGAGACACAGACGTAGAGAACAAACATATGGACACCAAGGGGGAAAAGTGGGGGTGGGATGAATTGGGAGATTGGGATTGACATATATACACTACTATGTATAAAAAAGATAACTGATGAAAACCTGCTGTGTAGCAGGGAACTCTACTCAATGCTCTGTGGTGACCTACATGGGAGGGAAATCTGAAAAAGAGAGGATATATGTACACGTATAGCTGATTCACTTCACTGTACAGCAGAAACTAGCACAACATTGTAAAGCAACTATACCCCAATTTAAAAATCAATAAATAAATAGACTTAGACTTATTTGCTACAAAAAAAAAAAAAAAGACTCCAGAGCCCAAATAAATTACCTCCTAGGGCACTGAAAGAACTTGTAGGTGTAGTCACTATTTACCCCATAATCTGAGAGAAATTATGGAGACTTGGGGGAGGGAAGAGAAGACAGGCACACATACAGGTTTTTCAGAAGTGGCATGGGTAGGATGAAAGTGAAAGGAATTCTCCCAGAACCCTTAATAAAATCAAAGCTATTTCCAAACTCTATAAGGCAGAGACTTCGTCGGCTGGTTCACAGCTGTACCCTCAGCTCCTAGAACACTGCGTAACCTGTTATAGGCACTCAAATGTTGCAGAAGAATGGGGCGCAAGAGGATGGTCATGTCCCAGGTCTCTCGGGTGAGTCCCTGGGGCAGGCCGCCAAGTGAGGGTCTTTGGCTTCACACAGGAAAGAATTTAAGAGCAGGCCATAGTAAAGTGATAGCGAGTTTATTCAGGGATACACACTCCATAGACCGAGTACCAGGCGACTCAGAAGGCGAGAGGCTTCGGGGTGCCAGAGTGGTTACTTTTAATGGGCTGGGTAATTTCATAGGCTAAAAAGTGGTATGATAATTTCAACTATTTGGGGAAAGGGCAGGGGTTTCCAGGAATTGGGTCACTGTCCACTTTTTGGCCTTTTATGGTCGACCTTGGAACTGTCACCGCACCTGGGGTTATGTCATTTAGCATATGCTAATATATTACAATGAGCGTATGTATAATGAGGCTCAAGGGCTACTGGAAGTCGAATCTTCTGTCATCTTGGGCCTAGCTGGTTCTAACCAGTTTATACTGTATCCTTAATAGCTATGTCTTTCTTTTAAAAGTTATACCCTACCCGCTTCTCTCCTGTCTCACAAATATTTGTTCAAGGTTGAGTGTTGGCTCCCTCAGGATTGGCCGTAGAGGGAGATGCTTAACTTAGGAAGTTAGGCTACATACAAAGTGAATCTTGGACAAAAAGACTTGGTGAGTGTTGTGTGACTGTTGTTACAAATTGGTTTTGTATTTGTTCAAATGCTTTGTCTGCATCTATTGAGGTAATCATATGGCTTTTCTCCATTGTTCTATTAACATGGTAAGTTACGTTAATTGATTTCAAACCAATCTTGGGTTCCTAGGATAAATCCGCTTGGGAATGTTGTATTATCCTTTTTACCTATTGCTGAATTCAATTTGCTAATATTTTGTTTAACGAGGAAGCCATCTGGGCCTAGGGGAAGATTTTTCATTCCAAATTCAATTATTTGATTGATATAGGACAATTCAGGTATTTTATTTCTTCTTGAGTCGGTTGTTACAATTTGTCTCTTTCAAGTAATTTATCCACCTCATCTGAGTTGTCAAATTTTTATCGGGGTAAAGTTTTTCATAATTCCATTGCTGTCTTTTTAAAATCTGTAGGATCTATAGTGATCTATAGATCTATAGGCTCTAAGTCATCTTTTTTTGCACCAAAAACTAAATCTTGGGACAAGAGTCAGACTTCAAATTCTAGGCAAATAGAATTGCAATTGGTTGCTATGTTTCTTAGGTCTCCTATTCTTATTTTCCTTTCACTGCCAACCTTGGAGGATCAGTTTTAGATTTAATTAAAGCTGTTAGGAAGAAAGGTAGACTCCAGAAACAACAAATAGCAAGCTGAATGTTGATCTTGGGTGAGATTCTAGAATATGTTTATGAGCAATGCAAAAAACTTGGTGAACACTGACAGCTGTCTTTTTTTTTTTTTAACATCTTTATTGGGGTGACAGCTGTCTTATATTCACTAGGAACAATTTTGCTTTATTTTCTAATTGTTATGTTGCACAGTTGGGATTGTTTAAACTCATATTTACTGTGGGCCTATTTTGTACCAAGCATTGTGCTAGATGCAGGCAAGACAGGGGTGAGAAAAACAGACACACTCTCTGTGCTTACTATGTAATGAGGGATATTGTCATTAAAACAATAAGTAATGAATAAATATACAACTACAAAGTGTGTTGAGTGCTATGAAGAAATTGTGTGAGATTATCACAGGGATACCTCATTTAGATTTAGTGGTGGGAGGTGGGGGAGATTGGTCCAAGCAAAGCCTCCAAGAGGAACTCATATTTAAAGACGAGTAGGAGTTAGCCAGGGAAATATGGACAGTAAGAGTGTTCTAAGCAGAGTGAACAGCACAGGCAAAGATCTTGAGTGGTGAGTCTGAGGAACTGAAAGAAGGCTAGTGTTGCTGGAAAGTAGTGGGAGAGTGAGATGAGTTGGGGCTGGAGAGCCGAAAGGGTCAAAATTATGCAAGGTTTCAAAGCAGTTGGCCTTCATCTTACAGGCACTAGAAAGCCATTGAAGTTTAGGCAGGAATGTAGCATGATCCAGTTTTGTTTTACTTTTTATTACAAAAAATTTAAACATATATGAAAACAGATATGATAGTATTATGAACCTTCTCATGTGCCTACGATCAGCTTCAAAAATTATCAATTTACAATCTTCTGGGTTCAGGAATAACCAGAAATCACCAGGAATTCTTGATGTTATAAATTATTCTGTATTTTTCATAACACTTTATTTACATGTTTTAAGTAATAATAAGTGATCATAATTATAAACAGCGAATCAGTTTTCTGTGATAAAGTTATACTAAAAATTTCAGAGGCTTGCTATAAAAAAGCAACGAAATAATAAATGTACAGTTATTATTGTTATAACCCAACATATTGTGACAAGATTAATTTCAATAACATGTAAACATGGTCTCTACCTGATACAACATTTGATAATGGAAAACGCTAAAGGACAATCTGAAAAGTTAACACAAATTAATGCCAAACAAAAACCATTTTAAAAATTGAGAGATAATGCTATTTAGCATTTAAAAGTCAACATGGGGCTTCCCTGGTGGCACAGTGATTGAGAATCCGCCTGCCAATGCAGGGGACACGGGTTCAAGCCCTGGTCCGGGAATCCCACATGCTGCGGAGCAAATAAGCCCATGTGCCACAACTACTGACCCTGTACTCTAGAGCCCTTGAGCCACAACTACTGAGCCTGCGTGCCACAACTACCGAAGCCCGCGCACCTAGAGCCCATGTTCCACAACAAGAGAAGCCACTGCAATGAGAAGTCCGTGCACCGCAACAAAGAACAGGCCCTGCTGGCCACAACTAGAGAAGGCCTGCATACAGCAAAAAAGACACAATGCAGCCAAAAATAAATAAATAAAATAAATAAATTTGTTTTAAAAAAAAAGTCAGCATGGGGGCTCCACTGGTGGTGCAGTGGTTAAGAATCCACCTGCCAATGCAGAGGACACGGGTTCCAGCCCTGGTCCAGGAAGGTCCCACATGCCACGGAGCAACTAAGCCCATGTGCCACAAATACTGAGCCTGCGCTCTAGAGCCCACGAGCCACAACTACTGAAGCCCACGTGCCACAACTACTGAAGCCTGCGCACCTAGATTCTCTGCTCCACAACAAGAGAAACCACCTCAATGAGAAGCCCGTGCACCACAACGAAGAGTAGCCCCCGATCACCGCAACTAGAGAAAGCCTGTGCGCAGCAACGAAGACCCAGTGCAGCCAAAAATAAATAAATAAATAAATCCTCTGGGTTTGGTCTCCAGCCTTAAAAATAAATACATAAATAAAAGCCAGCTTTCTTGGGCTTCCCTGGTGGCGCAGTGGTTGAGAGTCTGCCTGCCGATGCAGGGGACGCGGGTTCGTGCCCCGGTCCGGGAAGATCCCACATGCCGCAGAGCAGCTGGGCCCGTGAGCCATGGCCGCTGAGCCTGCATGTCCAGAGCCTGTGCTCCGCAATAGGAGAGGCCACAACAGTAAGAGGTCCGCGTGCCAAAAAAAAAAAATGTGTATATATATATATATATATACATGCAACCCTAAATGGTACAGATGAACTGGTTTTCAGGGCAGAGATAGAGACACAGATGTAGAGAACAAACGTATGGACACCAAGGGGGTAAAGTGGCGGGGGGTGGTGGTGTGATGAATTGGGCGATTGGTATTGACACGTATACACTAATATGTATAAAATGGATAACTAATAAGAACCTGTTATATAAAACAATAAATTAAATAAAATTCAAAAAACAAACAAAAAAAACCTCATGCAACCCTATGTTCATAGGAGCACTATTTATGATAGCCAAGACATGGAAACAACCTAAAGGTCCATCAACAGATGAATGGATAAAGAAGATGGGGTATATACATACAATGGAATATTACTCAGCTATAAAAAAGAACAAAATAGGGACTTCCCTGGTGGTGCAGTGGTTAAGAATCCGCCTGCCAATGCAGGGGACACAGGTTCAATACCTGGTCTGGGAAGATCCCACCTGCCGCGGAGCAACAAAGCCTGTGTGCCACAACTACTGCGGCTGCCCACTAGAGCCTGTGCTCTGCAACAAGAGAAGTCAGTGCAGTGAGAAGCCTGCGCACCAAAACGAAGAGTAGTCTCCACTCGCTGCAACTAGAGAAAGCCCACATGCAGTAACAAAGACCCAACACAGCCAAAAATAAATAAATAAAAAATAAATTTATAAAAACAAACAAAAAAGAATGAAATAATGCCATTTGCAGCAACATGGATGGACCTAGAGGTGGACTTAGTCCATGGATGGACTAAGTGAAGTAAGTCAGAAAGAGAAAGACAAATACCATATGATATCACTTATATGGGGAATCTAAAATATGACACAAATGAACATATTTATGAAATAGAAACAGACTCACAGACATACAGAACAGACTTGTGGTTGTCAAGTGGGAAGGGGGTGGGAGAAGGAAGGATGGGGAGTATGGGGTTAGCAGATGCAAACTATTATATATAGAATGGATAAGCAACAAGGTCCTACTTACTGTATAGTGCAGAGAACTATATTCAATATCCTGTGATAAACCATAATGAAAAAGAATGCATATATGTATAACTGAATCACTTTGCTGTACAGCGGAAATTAACACAACATTGTAAATCAACTATACTTCAATAAAATAAAAAAAAATAAAAGTCAGCATTCTTAAAGTGAAAATTTTAAACGCAAAAAAAATTGCCTGTCTAGTAGTCTAATTTTTGTTTCATGACAATATTCTAGATATAAAAGAAAGTTCTTTCATTTGCATTAATGTCAGTCGAATTGCTAAAAAAAAATCTAAAAGCACCTTTAAGTTAGGCATTAGAGTACATGTTGGTTTATACAAGTTCATTTCCCCTTTAACAATGAAAATATTTTGTCTGCCTGCCCTGATTTTGGTTTTACTGTTGAAATTGGTATTACTTTTGCAAATCCAGATTTGAGATCAGTTTCTTTTTTTTTTTTAATAAATTTATTTATTTTTATTTATTCATTTTTGGCTGTGTCGGGTCTTTGTTGTTGCACGTGGGCTTTCTCTAGTTGTGGCGAGCAGGGACCACTCTGTTGCGGTGCGCGGGCTTCTCATTGGGGTGGTTTCTCTTGTTGCAGAGCATGGGCTCTAGGCACACGGGCTTCAGTAGTTGTGGTGCGCGGGCTCAGCAGTTGTGGCTCATGGGCTTAGCTGCTCCGCGGCACGTGGGATCTTCCTGGACCAGGGATCGAACCCATGTCCCCTGCATTGGCAGGCGGATTCTCAACCACTGAGTCACCAGGGAAGTCCCTTAGATCAGTTTCTGATTTCATGTCAGTGCATTCTACAACATTCACATCTCTTCTCTTTGCATTTCTTCTGTTGAAGTATATACAAATGACTGTAATTCACAGTGAATATTCAAACGCTAAAGAAACACCAACCTCGAACACTATGGAGTAGTATGTGTTTGAATAGTGGAACATTCAGATTTCCCGGCACTACACAGAATCCCAGTTCGAAATTGCCAATTTAAGGACTTACTTTGCCTCCCAAACTTGTTATTTCTTGGATCACTACTCGTTGGATTTGTATAAAGTAAATTATGCATCTAAACTTATTAATATTTTTTTATTTGCAGGAATACTTGCCATTAGCAGCAGCCAGAACCCCCAACACACACTTATGACATGACAGTGAAGGTAAATTGACGTGGATGGGTTCATACTATGCTTTGGAATAGGTAAACACCATCATTTTAACAGTCTCAGTGCAGTCTAGCATCTTTCTGTTGACACAGTAATAGTCTGAGTGGAACACAAGGTGGGCATTAGAAATTTAGGGAGAGGGACTTCCCTGGTGGTGCAGTGGTTAAGACTCTGAGCTCCCAGTGCAGGGGGCCTGGGTTCGATCTCTGGTCAGGGAACTAAATCCCACACACATGCCCCAACTAAGAGTTTGCATGCCGCACCCAAAGGAGCCCATGAGCCACAACTTAGGAGCCCACCTGCTGCAATGAAGACCCGGCGCAACCAAATTAATTAATTAATTAATTAAAAAAGAAATTTAGAGGGAAAAAAAGATTGGATAATTAGGGAGGGTGAGGATGCTCAAAAAGGAGGGAGAGCTACAGGACAAAACAAGCTTGTTTTTGTGTATGAGGAATGAGTAGGGAAAGCGAAAACAGTGGGGGTCCCAGTTGATGAGATCAGATGGCCCCCGAAACAGCCTTCTGGCAGGATTTCATCAGCACTTGTCTGGGTAACTTTCTGTTGTCAATGGGAAACCTGTGAGACTTTCTCCTCCAAGATGAACCAGGCCCAACACACTTGCCACTTTCGCTTGTTCCCTGGTGGCTATTTGCAATCTGCAATTGGCTGCTTCACAGTCCTCCAGTTTGCCATAATTTCGTTAATTTCGTTAATTTCATGGGAAGGTGTCAGTGTATGCAGATTAGGTGCTTACATGGTCTCACGTTTGTCAGCTGGCTCAATTCAGCTTCACTCTTGGATCATCCTCTTCTATACTCTCTATTTCATTCCTTGAAAAGGCCAAGTTTTTCTGTAAGCGGAGGCTTTGGTAAAGTCCCTTCCTTGCCAGTTTACCCTGACTTTATATCCACAGTCTAAGGCTGAGCTATTCTTACTCCTTTGATTACTGGAGTTACCAAATCCCTTTTTGTCTAGGCTACTGGTTTCCTGTAGAAACTGTTCCTCTATCTACATGCTCATCCAAATGTTGTTGTTACATAAATAAATGCACATACATACAATAAATTACTTGTAAAGAATGATGTGGATCTATTATACACTGATGTGGATTATTAGGTTAAAAGAAAAAAGTAGGGACTTCCCTGGTGGCACCGTGGTTGAGAATCTGCTGGCCAATGCAGGGGACACAGTTCGGCCCGTGTGTCACAACTACTGAAGCCCGTGCACCGCAACAAGAGAAGCCACCGCAACGAGAATCCCGCGCACCGCAACGAACAGTAGCCCCCGCTCGCCGTAACTAGAGAAAGCCTGCGTGCAGCAACGAAGACCCAACGCAGCCAAAAATAAAAATTAATTAATTATTTTTTTAAAAAAGAAAAGAAAAAAGTAAGTCACCAAACATTTGTTTTGGTGTGTGTGTGTGTGTGTGTGTGTGTGTGTGTTTATAATTGCATAGAAATAGTTCTGGAAGGATACATTCTAAACTCTTGACTCCCGGGTTGGAGTATATATATATGACAGGAATAAAACAATAATTTCATTTTCACTTTAATTCGCTATTATTTTTATTTGCATGTATTACTTTTGTAATTTGAAACAAAAAATTTTAAAACTAAAAACCTTGCTTTCCTTAGATTCACTTGAACCCTAATTTGGTGGTATCCCTGAAGGAAATTCCTCAACTAGACTTTCTTCTGTTCTTCTTTTTTTTTTTAAATTGTATTAATATGTATAAAATAGACTTTCTTCTGTTCTTGACTGAACAAGGATTAATGGCGCACCTACTCTGTGCCAGGTACAGGAAGAAGGGTTAGAGAGTTAGAGACGAGAGACACTGGTGTCCTTTAAAGACTTCAGAGTTTAGAGGGGGAGAGAGAAGAGAAAACAAGAAATTAACATACAGTGTGATAAATGCCTCAGAGCTACATCTGGGGTGTTGCAGAGTAAAAGAATGAACATAACCAGCTTGGAGGAGAAGGGGGAGGTGGGCGGGAAAGGCTTCTAGAGGAAGTAATCACCATAGCAGTCTTGTCTCTTCCCTATTACTTTATTCTTAAAAATTTCAGATACACAGAAGAGTTGAAACATCTGCAGATCCACCACCTATATTTTACCATATTCACTTACTAAGTAATAAAAATAAATAAATGCTAGAACATTGGAAACTTCACCCCTAAATATTTAAGCACTTAACTCTTAAGAATAACATTCTCTTACACAACCACAGTGTCATGATCAAGCACAAAAATTAACAATAATCCCTTTTATTGGAGTTCCCTGGTGGCCTAGTGGTTAGGATTCCGGGCTTTCACTGCCACCGCTCCAGGTTCAATTCCTGGTTGGGGAACTAAGATCCCCTCAAACCACGTGGCACAGCCAAAAAAAAACCCCCATTAATCCCTTTTAATCATCTAATAGCTGTTCCATATAAAAATCATCCCAGGGCTTCCCTGGTGGCGCAGTGGTTAAGAATCCGCCTGCCAATGCAGGGGACACGGGTTCAAGCCCTAGTCCGGGAAGATCCCACATGCCGCGGAGCAACTAAGCCCATGCACCACAACTACTGAAGCCCGAGAGCCTAGAGCCCATGCTCTGCAACAGAATTCACCGCAATGAGAAGCTGCGCACCGTAACGAAGAGTAGCCCCTGCTCGCCGCAACTGGAGAAAACCTGCATGCAGCAACGAAGACCCAACGCAGCCATACATAAATAAATAAATAAACAAACAATAAATTTATAAAATAGCAGTCTTCTTTAAAAAAAAAAATCCCAATGTCCCCAAAATGTCTTTTATGGGTTGTTTTTCTCCAGTCCAGGATCCAGTCCAGGCTCACACACTGCACGTTACTATAGTGGTTCTGCACTGTGAGAACTTGGTTCAGCTGGAGCTATGTTTGCCAGAATCCTGTTCCCCGGATGGTTTCAGGCTAGAATTAGTCAAATGAAGGAATGTGCATGCGATTTGAAAGCAGAAATAAAGCAGCAAATACGACTCTCTGAAGGTCCTTGTGGTTAGATGTGGTAACTGTTGGAAACAGAAGTGTTAATGACCTCAAGCTTGTCCTTGCTTTGCTCTCCTTAGTGTCCAGAAACACTTCCCAATTGTTGACCCTGCTGACCAACAGTGGCCCCGGGCCCACCTCCAGACACTTGCTGGTGGGCCCGCAGAGGTGGCAGTTTCACGAGCTTTCCCATCACAGTCCCATGTCAGCTGGATATGCTTGGCTTCCCATATTAGTGACTCCTTTCCGGATCCTCTGACTTCTCTGTTGGCCCTTCACTTCTCCAGCTCCTTCCAAAACTGTGTAAACTCTAATTTCCATAGTAAACTCCTCATCTCATAATTCACGGTGGTTAAGCTTTCCTGACGGATACACTTACTGGTTCTGGCTGTGGTCTCAGGGAAGTAGACTCTTAAGGAAGGGAATCTGGAATTGGTTTTCTGATCTGATTAAATTTAAATGCATTAATGATTATTGCCAGTGGTAAAGGGGGCCATGGGTATTCCATGGCATTCAGTGGCAAAACAGTCGAATTCTCACTTGTAGATAATGTTCACTGTGATAAACGCCTATGGAAGGCAGGCCTTTGAGTAACCAAATATTTGCAGCCCTAGAACATTTTAGTACAAACAGTGAGCTCTGTTGGTTGCTTCTAAGTATGCTGGAGAGTTTGGAGAAAGAAAATAATAAGCTTAGGCCTTTAAATTCCCAGCCCAAAATCTGGGAAAGGGACCAAAAAAACTTCTCTGACTGCCCTAGAAGAAACTTTTATCTCTTGTAGCCTCAGGGTCAAGATTTCTGATAACCAAACCTTAAATTTTTACTTGCAGGGAACTGAATTTCAATACAAATTGAATTCATAACCAAGCAGGGTCTCATGTTAACATAAGACATTGATTGGGAAGGAGTGAGACCCTGAATCTTAGGATAGGGACATATGGACAGATTCTGATGAAACTGAAGTCCTTAAACTCTAAATTCTGCTGACCCTCCTTCAGCAATAAAAATGAAGTTACTCTTCCCTTACCTGAAGAACCTGTAATGATCTCCCCTGAAGTATTTGCCTCGCAGGGGACTGTTCACCCTCCTAGGAACCTAACCCCACCCACCTCTATTAGATCTGTGACCTGATTGGAGTGATAGCAGAGGCTAGTGTGACCCATGAGGAAGCACCATACACATCAAAAGAATATTGAAAGTTTGTCAGTTTATATATTGTTTCGCTTTTTTGTTTTGACATAATTTCACCCTTACTGAAAGTTATAACAATAGTACAAACAATACTCTTTACCTTTCATCAAGACCCCCTCCAATGCCAATGTATGTTGACGGAAACCCAGAGAATATGCATGAGGATGGATCCCAAAGGTGTTGGATCAGGATGGAAGGAATATAATTGTGGACTGGGCTGAATGTGTTAACATGGGTGCACTAAGCAGAGATTCTGGATTTAATGTATTTGCTCGTGTTGGCTGGGAATGGCTCTAACAGTTTGATTAAACCCAAAAAGGGCTTGCACTGAATGAAGCTGAGATGTCGGAACTTCTAATACAGAAGAGGAAGGTATTCAGAATACTAGAGTAGATTTAAAATGTAAAACCAATGAACACTATTCCTTGGTAGGATCCAGAGGACACTTCCTTCACCAGGATTTTGAGACATGCATTGGTGAGAAGAGCACCAGCACCCTTGAAGAGCTCTACAGCAGCTATTCTCTAAAGGCAGGGCATGGTGGTGGAAATGCAGTTATCAAAACGGGCTCCCTGAATTAATGCAATGGAAATGATGGGATATCAGGGTGTCAGGAGCAAAGTGGAGGCATTTAGTAACCAAGACAAGTTAGTGTAGTTACTTTAATGGGCAGCGGAGCCAAAGCAGGCATCATAGGGGTTTGGATGACAGAGCTTTGGCACCAGCTAACTGATCAGAGTGTCCCTGGGACAGAAGTGGACAGGCAGCCTACTGAAGTCTTACTTGGTTTGTGTGAGTGGGAAAGTTCTAGTTGTAGTGAACAGAAGTCTGACTTCTGACAATAGAGCAAGAGCCCTTCAGCCAGTTCTTCAATTGGAGCCAGTTCATAAACCCTGACTCGCTGGAATGAAGGGAAGACTGGGACCACTTGAGGAAGGAACCTGCTCTATTGCCAAAAAGTCATACTGTAAATCTTCTGCCAACCCTTTCCCCTGAAGGGACCTGCAGCCATTTACCAGGGCGACTGTGCATTAGGAAGAGGAGATAACCAGATTTTTAGGGGATTATGGAATATTGGCTCTGAACTGATGCTAATCCCTGGAGACTCAAAATGTCACTGTGGTCCACTGTCAAAGCAGGGGCTTAGGGAAGTCAGATGATCTTCGGAGTTTTGGCTTGGCTCTATCTCACGGCATGCCCAGTGGTTCCCAGAACCCATCCCATTATTATTTCCTCAGTCCCAGAACACATAGATGGATATATATTGCAGCTTAGATAGGTGTCTGGGTAGATATATTCAGCAACTGTTAGACATTTCCCTGACCCAGGGAGGAAAGGTTCTCATTATAGAAAAGGCCATGTGGCAGTCACTAGAACTGTGTGCACTTACTGAAATAGGAAACCAAAAATGTATCGCATTTCTGGAAGGATTGAAGAGATTAGTACCACCAACATGGTCTTGAGAGGTACAGAGGTAGTTATTCCTACCATATTCCCCACTCAAATCATCTATTTGTCTGTCCGAAGACCGATGGAACTTGGAGAATTACAATGGATGATCCAAACTTTGTGACTCAATCACATCTGCTGTTCCAGGTATGATTTCTTTGCTAAAGCAAATCAACATATCCCATGGCACTTCGTTTGCTATTGACTTGGCTATAGAGCTTTTTACGCTATACCTTTTAGAAGAGATCACCTGATGCAGTTTTCTTTTAGTTGGCAGGGCCAGCAGTACACCTTCACTGCTCTACCCAAGGGCTCTACCAACTCTCCAACCTCTGTCATAGTCTAGTCTGCAAAGACCTCTGACCTCCTTTGCATTCCACATGAATGCAAGTTGGTGCTGCTTGTTGGCAGGAAGACTCAGTTCCTCATCACATGTGACCCTCCACAGGGACGCACGTGTCCTCAAAACATTGTGGTGGGCTTTCCCTAGAGCAATCTAAGAAAGAGCAAGGTGGACGCTGCATTGTCTTTTATGACATAGTCTCAAAGTCATACCCTATACTTCAACTTACCGACCAATATCCTGTGGGTCGCACAGGTCAGCACTATTGAATGTGGGTGGAGACTACCCAAGGCCGCAAATACCAGGAGGTAAGGATTATTGGGGGTCATGACCGAGGCTGGCTCCCATAGTCATGAAAATTATAAAGTTCTTCTTTCCCTCTGTCCAACTTTTTGAAATTTGGAGTTGCTTCAAAATATGAATTTAGGGCTTCCCTGGTGGCGCAGTGGTTGAGAGTCCGCCTGCCGATGCAGGGGACACAGGTTCGTGCCCCGGTCCGGGAAGATCCCACATGCCCTGGAGTGGCTGGCCCCATGAGCCATGGCCGCTGAGCCTGCGCGTCCGGAGCCTGTGCTCCGCAACGGGAGAGGCCACAACAGTGAGAGGCCCGCGTACCGCAAAAAAAAAAAAAAAAGAATTTATTTTTTAATGCTATATACATGCAAATACTATTATTCTTAATATTACCAATTTAGTGGATCAAGTCTTAGCCCAGAAGACAAGGACCCCGGCTTCAATCCTGAATCTGATACCAGCTTAGGACGTGTCTTTCTCTTTAACATCTTTGGACCTTAACTTCCCTGTTGTAGGTATTTGTTGTAAAATGAAGAACAAATACCTACCTGCCCCTTCCTCCCTCCCACAAAGAGGTTGGTAAAAGTGCTTTAATTTTTAAAAAATTGACCCTAGAGGTCAATCCCATACAGCTCCTAATTTTACCGATGTGGAAACTGTTCTCTAGAGAAGTGAAGGGTTTTACCCAGGATCATACAGCTGGTTAGTGACAGAACCAGTATTAGAGCTCCAGTCTCTTTAATCTCCAGTGCCTGCCTGACTATACTGCCTCTGTCTTAGAAGAAAAGTGCTAGAGAAATTCTGAGAATCTTCACATTATTGTGACAACTCATAGAGTAAGGGCTAGCTATCAGCCTAGAGGAATATCTCTACCATTGTGGTTTTGAACTTTGTAGTCTCAGGATCTTACAGTTAAAATTATTGGGGGTGGGGGTGGGGGTGGGGGGAGCTTCCCTGGTGGCACAGTGGTTAAGAATCCGCCTGCCAATGCAGGGGACACAGGTTCGACCCCTGGTCGGGGAAGATCCCACATGCCGCGGAGCAACGAAGCCCATGTACCACAACTGAGCTTGCGCTCCAGACCCCGCAAGCCACAACTACTGAGCCCGCGCACCACAACTGCTGAAGCCAGCGCGCCTAGAGCCTATGCTCCACGACAAGAGAAACCACTGCAATGAGAAGCCCGTGCACCGCAACGAAGAGTAGCCCCTGCTTGCCGCAACTAGAGAAAGCCCGGGCACAGCAACAAAGACCCAACACAGCCAAAAATAAATTAATTAATTAATTTTTAAAAAAATTATTGAGGACCCTCAGAACTTTTGTTTATGTGGATTATATCTGTTAATACAATATTATTGTATTAGAAATTAAAATTAATAAAACATGTTAAATGTTTTAACTGCTTTTAAAATAAAATAAACCTGTTGTATGTTATGTAAAGTTTCTAAAAAGTTTTTTTAGATTTTTATTTTTTTTTATTGAAGTATAGTTGATTTACAATGTTGTGTTAGTTTCAGGTGTACAGTAAAGTGATGCAGTTATATATATGTATATATTTATTCTTTTTCAGATTCTTTTCCATTATAGGTTATTACAAAATATTGAATATAATTCCCTATAGGTTCTTGTTGTTTCTCTATTTTATATTATATAACCATTTTATTAAAAATGGCTATATCTTCCAAAAAGGAAAAAAATAGTGAGAAAAGAGTGGTTTCGTTCTACAGTTTTGCAAACCTCTGTAATGTCTGGCTCATAGAGAACAGCTGAATTCTCATAACTACTTCTGCACAGTCTATTGCAGTATCATATGTCATGTAGCCTCTGAAAAATTCCACAGTCTGTTCACAATAGAATGAGAGGGATAAAGACATTTTAGCATTTTTATGAAAATAGTTTTGATCTCATAGACCCTCTGAAAGGGTCTCAGGGTTCGCAGACCACACTTTGGGAACCCCCATTGTCATGCTATGCCACAAGATTCTGTTTTGTCCTATCTTGCATTTTCATTAATTACTAATGAAGTTTTTGTAGCTAATTTTCATTAACTACAAAGTAATTAGTGCTCATCAGTTTTGCAGATGATACAAAGCTACCAAGGGATTACTATAAAAGCTGACAGAATAAAATATTTACATTATTTCAGCAGACCAGATTCAAACAAAATTAAAAGTGAAACGTCCTGCATTTACATTTTGCTTTTTTTTTTTTTTTTGATCAGTTGCACAAATACTAGATGCACAAGCTGGGAAAAACTGGCCTGACAGCAGTTTGTATGAAAAAGATCTGGCTGTTTAGGTCAACCACAAGCTAAATATGAACAAACAGCTTACATATAATGTTAAGAAGCATGGATAAAAGTGTAACCACTGAGCTGCAGCAAATAGGCAGGGCTCCCTTCCTGGAAGAGGGGTGGGAGAGGATGGAGTTCTTACACTTTCTTTGCTCAAACCCTCACCTGTATTCCCAGACAGTGCAAGGGGATTGGATAGGAGGCAGGCAGCATTTGCACTCTGCTAACCATGTGGTTTGAAAAGTTTAAATTAAAAAAAGCTAAATCTACAAGCAAAAGTTCTCTTGAGTCCTACAGGCCTCCACAGCCAAGGACAAGGACATCCTTCCATGTTGGACCCACAGGTCTCCAATACAGTGGCCAGCCCCCAGTCTGCATCAAGGGGGCAGCCCTGTACAGGCTGTGGCTCCAGGCTGCTAGTGGGAGCTGTTTTCAGATTTCCTCTGGCTCTCCAAAGTGGCTCACCCCAGCAATTCACTCTGGCCACAGGCCCCTGTCTAGTGGGCCCTAAGTTTCTGTGAGACACTCTAGCTAACTCAGCATCACCTTGAGGCCATTCTCAACATCACCCTTCTGAACGTGGCTTGATCACCTGGGTGGAGCTCAACTCTTCCTGGCCTGGCCCAGAGGGAGAAAGGGCCTTGGCTCCTTCCTGCCTGCTGTATCTTTGTGCCCTTGTTGTAAAGTGGTTCCTCCCTCTCCCTCTTTGGTCAAGAAACAGTTCAGAAGTCAGAACTGATGGCAGGTCTGACTGCCATCAGTCAGAACTGAAAAGATGACTCTGATTGGCACACACTTCACACAAAGTGATGGCTTCTCCCGTTCTGCTCCAGTCTGAGTCAGTCTTGAGGATGCCCTTCTAGTCTGGGCGTTCCACATTAGAGGATCATTAATATTTCCAGAGGTTGACAGAGGTGGTGCCATCTCTAGAGTCAGATGAAGGTTCAAATCCCAACTTTGCTGCTTGCTAATTGTACAACTTCTATGAGCCTCAGCTTCCCTATTTATAGAATGAAGATGATAATATTGGGTATTATGAAGACTGAATGAGATAATCATGTAAAGTGCTTATCACAGTATCTGACACATGATGATCGTTCATTTAATATTACTGTATAAAGTATATTTTATACAATTTTTTTCTTTTTTTTTTGGAAACAGAATCTGAAGAGATGCCTTTCTGGCTACAACAAAGGCTTATTGCCATTGTTTTGACCAGAAGTGATGCTCCTGGGCCATTGGGCCACAGGCATCTCCTTTTCAAAAGAGTAGCTTTGCTCTGCATTTGCATAAGTAAAAGTCCTCTTAAGTGGTTTCCCTAGAATGAAAATGGACTAACATTAGCTTTGAAATGACGGATTTTCATTTCCCCCCCCACCTTTCCTATCAAGGCTTCAGAGATTTTAGGGTCAAGTTTCCATGGGAGCTCCAACTCTCAGAGTCTGTGTGTGTCCCCACTCCCTATCCATGGGAAGGAGAGCTCATAGACCATATATCTAATATTTAAAAGTTATAAGTCAACACAGGGAACTATACTCTATCTTGTAATAACCTATAATGGAAAAGAATCTGTAAAAGAATATATATATATATAAAACTGAATCACTTTGCTGTACACTTGAAACTAACACAACATTGTAAATTAACTATACTTCAATTTAAAAAAATAAAATTCTCATAGGAATAATTTGAAAAGAAAAATAAATAAATAAAAGTTATAAGCCCAGCTAAGAGATTATTAAATAAAATTAGTCTATTTTCTGGACCTAGAGATTATCATACTAAGTGAAGGAAGTCAGAAAGAAAAAGACAAGTACCATATATCACTTATATGTAGAATCTAAAATATGACACAAATGAACTTATCTACACAACAGAAACAGACTCACAGTCATAGAGAACAGACTTGTGATTGTCAAGGGGTGGCGGGGTAGGGGAGGTATGGATTGAGAGTTTGGGATTAGTAGATGCAAAGTATTATATATAGAATGAATAAACAACAAGGTCCTACTGTATAGCACAGGGAACTATATTCAATATCCTGTGATAAACCATATGGAAAAGAATATATATGTATAACTGAATCACTTTGCTGTACAGCAGTAATAAACACAGCATTGTAAATCAACTGTACTTCAATAAAAGAAATTAAAAAATATATACATATATATATAGTCTATCCTCCTACCTTGACAAATATACCTTCAGAACAACCAGGAAGGCCTAGCTCTAATTTAGAATTCCTGGACTCCTTAGAGTTTCTCTCCAGAATATCGGGGTGCAGGCAGAGCTGGCATCTCCCTCTTTTAACCCTACACCTCCAGCCCATCCCGCACAGGGCCTTGGGGGCATGCCTGTGGCTACCTCAACCAACACCTCCAAGTTCCATTACACACCGAAATTTCAGTCACTTTTGGCCACCTTTCAGGCCTAGGGATGCACACATAAGCGACCCAACCTGTCCTTGGGTTGATGGGCCCAGGAAAGAGGCCCACGCAGGCTCTGGAAGAGGGCTGAAGGGAGATGGGAAAGGAATTCTAGGATCCCAGGTATTATATGTATTTGTGGGGAGAAACCACCCAGTGGGCACATTTTCTCTCCTCCCTATAGGGAAGGGCAGAACTACGGGAGGGCCAGAGCAGGGCCCTCTAAAGCACAGGCCCAAAGTTGGAGCCCCTCTTGCTCTGGTCTTAGCATTTACTCCATTCAGTGAATATTTATTGAGCACTTACTATAGGCCAGACCCTGTGCTGGGTGTCAAGGATGATGCAGTCAAGAAGACTGAGTGGTCTGTGCCCTCAAGGAACTTAGACATAAGGGGAGTTGGACAATAAAGAAAGGAGCAAATAAATAGCAAATATTTACACATTTGGGGAAAAAATCGCTGAGGGGGGGCCTACTTTGGTTTGTGTGAAGGTAACCAAGGCTGAGTTATGAGGGATGAGAAGAAGCCAGGGGAGCAGAGAGTTGAGGGAAGAGTGTTGTGTTCAGATGGAACTGAAAGAAGGCCAGGGAAAAAGGAGCATGGGGAGCATCTGAGGATGAGGTGGAGGTGGGCAAGGGCCAGGCTCCATCGAGCTTTGAGGCCACATCCAGTAGTTTGGATTGTACGTACGTGAAGAGTGTTAAGAAGGGAGTGATTTAATTTACACTTTAAATATCTCACTCTCGCTGCCGTGAGGAGATAGGACGGTGGGGTGCAGAGTGGAAGTGAGGAGACCAGTTAGGAGGTGGTGGCAGCAGTTCAGGTGCGAGATAATGGTGGCTGGACTAAGTTGGGGCTATAGGAGGGAGAAAAGGGCACAGATGAAGGCTGCATCCTCAGTTCTTGCTGATGCTTAGAGGCAGGTGAGTGTGAGGAAGAAAGAAGTGTCAGGGATGAATGGCCTCTTCCCCTCGCGTCATGGCCATGTCCTGTTTCAGTCACGGCTGCCTCTTCCACAGGCAATCCCTCCAACAGATGCTTCAAAGGCTTAAATAGTCAAACCGGGACTTCCCTGGTGGTCCAGTGTTTAGAATCCACCTTCCAATGCAGGGGACCCGGGTTTGATTCCTGGTCAGGGAACTAAGATCCCACATGCCATGGGACAACTAAGTCCACGCACTCTGGAGCCCGTGCACCACAACTAGAGAGAAGCCCAAGCGCCCAATGGAGAGCTCACACGTCGCAACAAAAGATCCCAGGTGCCGCAGCTAAGACCCGACACAGCCAAATAAATAAATAAATAAATATTTAAATAGTCAACCCTGTTGACATTTGCCTCTGCGAGATTTTTTCCCATTGTTTTTTAATCTCAAGTCCTTTCTCACTTCAAGACTCCATATTATTTATCTATAATTTCTTTTTCTTTTTCAAATTGGAAATTACTTTTATAAGGTAGTACTTTTCAAACTGCTGATCGCTACCATTAGTATTGTGAGATCAGTCTACTGGGTAGGGACAAGAATTTCCTTTCTCATAGGATAAGATAGGAGTGGAATGGAGTAGAATAGATTAGATCAGAGTCCATCTGACATAATAAGGATAAATACTGTTTTATGATCTTTTGCTTTAATTATGAATTTATATTTGAGTGTATTTACTGGGCTGAGATGTCTCACATATTTCTTACCGTGGGTCATGGTTTGAAATCCCCTTTACAAAATTTAATGATAAAATCTATTTGATTCCAAATCAGCAATTTTCCCAGCATCATTCAAAGAACAGTCTTTTCTGTCACCAATGATTTATGAGTCTTCCTTTAGCATGTATAATATTAAATTCTAATTCAGGCAGTCAACAAATACTATAAAGCATCTACTATGTGCCATACTCGTGCTGCATGGGGGGAATGAAACTATGGTGAATAAAAATACAGTCCCTCTCCTCTCTCCTGGAGCTTATATAAATGCTGAAGTATGTTTTTGTGTTGTCTACTCGGTTCCAACGGTCTTTCTCTGAATTTTTGCCCCAGTGGCACAGTTGTTATCATTGTACTTTTTATTTATTGAAGTTAGTTAAGGGCTAAGCATTGTGCTAAGTGCTTTGAATCCATTTATTATTATTATTCCATTTAATACTCAAAATGATGCTATAAATGGTATTCTTGTTCCCACTCTCCTGGATGAGGAAACTGAGGCTACTAGACGTTAGGAATATTTCCCAAGGTGACTATATTTGTCCATTCAGGCTGCCGTAACAAAGTACTGCAGACTGTGTGGCCTAAGCAACAGAAATTTATATTCTCACAGTTCTGGAGGCTGGAAAGTTCAAGATCAAGGTTCTGGCAGGGCTTGGTTTCTGGCGAGGGCTCTCTCCCTAGCTTGCTGATGACCTCCTTCTTGCTGTGTTCTCTCATGACCTTTCCTTTGTTCTCAGTCAAAGAGAGAGAGACAGATCTCTTTCCAGGTACAGTCACATTTGGGGGTTAAAGCTTCAACATGTGAATGGGGGGGGAACCACAATTCATTCTACAACAGTGACATGTCCAGGAAGTGGTGGAGTCACATTCAAACCCAGGTCTACTTCCTCCAGAACCTGAATTCTTACTTATTCCCATTTCTCTCTGATAGGGCAAATCCCATCTCATTATTTTTATTTACTTAAAAAATAAAAAAAGCTATTCTTGGTCATTCTTTCAGATGAACTTCACAAATCACTTTTACACATTCTGCGCTCATAAGAATAGACATCTTCACACCACTGAGTCGCCCCATCCGGGAACATGGCATGCTATGTGCTGTCTCTCAGGGAATTCATGTGCTTGTCCTCATGCTGGTCTCACACACATTTCTCATCAAGGGGTTTTCTGAGGCGATTTTTAGTTTAGTGCTTCTCAAACTTTGACGTGCATACCATCACCTGGGAATCTTCTTAAAAAGCAGAGTCTGAGTCAGCAGGCCCCGGGCAGAGGCTAGGATTCTGGATTTCTAGCAAGCTCTCAGGTGATGCTGCTATGGTGCTGGGGCCCACACGTTGATCTTACTAGGTTGTAGTTATGCTATTTTAAGTGGGATTGTTTAGTTTAATATTTTAGAGCTTGTTACTGAGGTTATCTAGAAAAGCTAATGATTTTTATTTGACCAGTTCTGCATACTCTCCCTTCCTGAGCCCAGCAGGCTTGCTTGTTGCTGTGGGGACCAGCTGGAGCTGCCAGGGCCAGGAAGAGGGTTTAGGAAGAGGGGACCTTCACCCTGCTAAAAGGGAACCTATGGCATCCATGCCTGGAAGTCTAGGCAATTGGGACAATTTGCCTGGCAGCAGCCCTCCTCCCACCCCCACCTGCTATGATACTACCTTTCTGTGTGATTTAGACCCAGACCCAGTGAACCGTAGAGCTTGGCAAAGAGTCAAGTAGGTGCTCAGTGAACACTTGCTGGGTGAATGAATCTAGGGCAACTCTACCCCACCCCCATAAACTCTCCTTGCTGATGGGGAAACTGAGGTCCAGAGAGAGGAAGCAACCTGTTAGAGCTGAGTTACTGGTCTGGCTGCAATGAGAACTCAAGTTGCCTGCCCTCAAGGACTTCTCTGATGGTGCAGTGGCTAAGACTGTGCTCCCAGTGCAGGGGACCCAGGTTCAATCCCTGGTCAGGGAACTAGATCCCACATGCTGCAAATAAGATCCCGCATGCTGCAAGGAAGATCCCACGTGCTGCAACTAAGACCTGACATAGCCAAATAAATAAATGTTAAAAAAAAAAAAGTTCCCTGCCCTCTACTCAGAGTTGCACCTTGCTCTGGGCCCTGAGAGACATCAGAGAAGCACAGTCCAAGATGAGAGAGGCCCCAGAAACACAGCACACACAACTGAGAAGAGGCCTTCAAGATCATCTCACCCAGGGCGTCCTAATCAGGGGTATGTTGGAAGTACCCCACACCTGCCTGGGCCTCACCCCTGAAGAGTTTGATTCAATAGGTCTGTTGTGGGCACTACAGGCTCTAAACAATCCTGAGATGGGTGAATCAGGTACACAGCCAGATTGGGAACCACTGTCCTGACCTAATCCCCTTGTTTTACTGAAGAGGAAACTGAGGCTGGGAAGGGAAGCAACTTGCTGATTGCCACACAGAACCATTCCATAGGACCACCTTAAGACCTAAGCTTTAGGAAGTCAGGAATCACATCCAACCACGGACTTCCTGACCAGGAGAAGGGGGAGGGGAAGGGTCAGAGAGGCTGAGGCTGCCTTGGCAGCTAGACCTAGCATCCCATTTTTCCAAGCACGGTGACAAGTCAAAAAATTCTTGTGGGGACTTCCTTGGTGGAGCAGTGGTTAAGAATCTGCCTGCCAATGCAGGGGACATGGGTTCGAGCCCTGGTCTGGGAAGATCCCACATGCCGCGGAGCAACTAAGCCCGTGTGCCACAACTACTGAAGCCTGCGCGCCTAGAGCCTGTGCTCTACAACAAGAGAAGTTCCCGAAATGAGAAGCCTACACACTGCAACAAAGAGTAGCCCCTGCTCGCTGCAACTAGAGAAAGCCTGAGCACAGCAACGAAGACCAATTGCAGCCCAAAATAAATAAATTTATTTAAAAAAAAAGAAAAAAGAAAATTCTTGTGTGTGAGGAGGAAAGGCAGTTGTTTAAGGGCTATAACTTGAGAGATGCAGAAGGCTTTCTCCCCACCTCCAGAAAGTTGTTCAGGTCATATCGCAGACTGATTAAAAAAGCAGAGATCTCTCAAAGCAGAGAGTCAATGAGAGAGTTCCTATCCCAGCTCTGCCACCAGTATTAGCAAATTACTTAGCCTAAGACTCAGTTTCCCCACCTGTAAATTGTGATCATGAATAGAACCCACCCGTATAAACTAGAGGTTAAGTGTATGGTAACTGGAACCAGACTGGCTGGTTCAAATCTGTTCTGCTGCTTACTGGCTATGTGACTTTTGGCAAGTTGTTTAACCACTTTATGCCTGAATTTCATCACTTATAAAATGATGACAATAACAGTAATTTCCTCAGAGCGTTGTTGTGAGAAATAAATGAATGAATGCATTTCCCTCATCTCTGAACCTTGTGCCTTAGGCCACAATCCTTCATCTCGTCTCTGCCTACTCGCACTTCTATCTGGTTTGTTCCAAATTTACATCTCAAGCTCCTTCCTCTCCTCTGATCTCTATATTTGAATATCCCACTGCCTGATGGACAACTCTCCTTGGACATCTAATAGTTATTTTAAGCTTCACATGCCCTAAACTAAACTCTTCATCTCCCTCCCTAAACCTGCTTTTTCCCAGGTTTTCTCTATCTCAGTTACTGGCAACTGCATCCTGCTAGCTGCTCAGGCCAAAGTTCTTGGTGTTGTCCATTAGCAAATTATGTCAGGGCTTCCTTCAAAATACACCTGGAATCTGCTCACTTCTCACCACCTTCATTGTAACCACACTGGTTCATGTCACCGTCATCTCTTACCTGGACTAATGAAATAGCTTCTTGGTTTCCCTGCTTCCATTTTTATTCCCCTTGAGTCTATTCTTTTTTTTTTTAATGTTATTTATATTGATGTTTGAACTTTTTTTTCCCCCTTTGGCTGTGTTGGGTCTTCGTTGCTGCGTGCGGGCTCTTCTCTAGTTGCAGTGAGTGGGGGCTACTCTTCGTTGTGGTGCGCGGGCTTCTCACTGCGGTGGCTTCTCTTGTTGCGGAGCACCGGCTCTAGGTGCACGGGCTTCAGTAGTTGTGGCATGCAGGATCAGTAGTCGCGGCACGCGGGCCCTAGAGTGCATGGGCTTCAGTAGTTGTGGCGCATGGACTTAGCTGCTCCGCGGCATGTGGGATCTTCCCGGGCTAGGGATCGAACCCGTGTCCCCTGCATTGACAGGTGGATTCTTAACCACTGTGCCGCTAGGGAAGTCCCCCCTCGAGTCTATTCTTAATGCAGCATCCAAAGTGAGCCTACTTTAACCAATGTCATATTATGACACTCTTCTGCCTCCAGTACTTCCTGCTTTACAGTAAAAGCCAAAGTCCTTACAGGACCTCTGAGGCCTTATATAATCTGGTCCCACCATCTCTGCTGTCATCTTCTTTACACAGCACTTTGCTCGCTTTGCTGCAGTCAGACTGGCCTCCTTGCACGTTCCCACACTTCAGAATCTTTGTGCTTGCTAACTGAGGCTTGGAACATTTTTACCCCAAGTCATGCTCTTGGCTTACTCCTGTAACCTTCAAATCTTCACCCAAAAGTCGCCTTCTAAATGTTAGGTATTTCCTGACAGCTTCAGCCCTCCCTGTCCTCCTTTCCTGCTTCACCATTTTTAATAGCACATATGCCCTTCTCATATACATATTTATCTAATACGCTATCTAATTTTCTAATTTATTTTGCCTATTATTTGTCTTTTACCTTTAGAAAGTAAGCTCTATGTAGACTGGAGGACAGGGATCTTTGTCTCTTTTGCTCACTGCTACATCCTTGGAGCCTAGAACAAAACCTGGCATATAGTACATTCCTGACAATAATTGTGAATGCATTTAACTAATAGCTCTGGCTATTCTTTTATCATTTTGGAAACAGTAAGAGTCAGGAAAAGAACAATTTTAAGCATTCACATTTCATGCTAAAAACCTCCAAACAGGGAATTCCCTGGCAGTCCAGTGGTTAAGAGTCGGCGCTTTCACTGCAGTGAGCCCAGGGTCAACCCCCGGTCAGGGAACTAAGATCTGACAAGCCACACGGAGTGGTGGGAAAAAAAAAAAAAAGCCTCCAAACAATGTTTATGAGAGCATGCTCAATGAAAAGGCAGGCTACAAAATCACATGGATACTATGATTACAAATTTGCAATTTGTGTGTAAGAAAAAAGATGGTGCACAAAATTTGCATTAGTTCTCACTGTAACATTATGACGGATTTTTCCTGCTATTTTCCAATTACATGTAATATTGCCTCTAAAACAAGACTTTGACTTACAGTACTGAAGTAGGAACAACATGACATCCTTTACATTAAAGTGAAGCAAAGCAATACCTTACCTTTTTGACGGTGCCTGGAATAGGTCTGGAGAGGACACTCACCTTGCCACTGTGGTTATCCGTGGGGAGAAGTAGGAGCACATTGATGGTCTCTACCAAAGGGCTTTTTCTGTAAATCATTTACAAAAATAACATGTTCTTATACTGTGTAATTAGATTGAAAAAAAATAAGTCTAGAAGAAGCCTCTTTAGAAAAAAACAGTCTGGTCTGTAAGGAGAGGCTTCACAAAGCTACAAATCTCCGCTTCTTCCTCCTGCCAGGCTCCAGGGCGCTTCCCCTAAACACAGTTGTGGGGGGGCTGGAGAGAGACCTGGAGAGCTCCCCTGCCCCTGAGGATATGGCCCCAGGGACACACTCCCAAAGTCCTCAGCCAGTTTTGGGGTGGCTGGGTGAGGACACCCTCTTCCCTTCTCTCTGTCTCCAGCAGGGCTCTAAAACCTCCCCTCAGAGACCCCCAGCGTGGGGGGGGGAAAGAGTAGATGGGCCCTCTGAAAGCGGGATCCACACAGATTCAGTCCACCCAGAGAAAAAAAACTGGGGAGAGACTGTGGCCTCCCAAGTGAGACAGGAGGGAAGGGGACAGGGCACAACGTTTAAAAGAATGGCTAGGGGCTTCCCTGGTGGCGCAGTGGTTGAGAGTCCGCCTGCCGATGCAGGGGACACGGGTTTGTGCCCCGGTCTGGAAAGATCCCACATGCCGCGGAGCGGCTGGGCCCGTGAGCCATGGCTGCTGAGCCTGCGCGTCCGGAGCCCGTGCTCTGCAATGGGAGGGGCCACAACAGTGAGAGGCCCGCGCACCGCAAAAAAAAAAAAAAGAATGGCTGGCTGTTGAGGATACGACAAAAACTGGTGAGAACTGATTAGGCCCAAGATGGCGGAAGACTCGACTCCCAGTACACCTTGAGTGTCATTATACATATGCTCATTGTAACACATTAGCATATGCTAAGTGACACGCCCAGAGGTGCCCTGACAGCGCGGAGGCTGACCATAAAAGGCCAAAAAGTGGGCAGTAGCCCAATTCCTGGAAATCCCCACCCCTTCTCAAAATAATTGGAATAATCCTCCCGCTCGTTAGCCTGTGAAATTACCCAGCCCATTAAAGCTAACCACCCCATATTTCAGGGCCACTCTCACCTTCTGAGACAGACCACGTTATGCCTAAGGCATGTGTATCTAAAAGGCCTCTCACCTTCTGAGATGGCACATGCTCTGTCTATGGAGTGTGTCTCTCTTTCAGTAAATCTGCTTCTTACCTATCACTTTGCTTCTTGCTGAATTCCTTCTGCGCTGAGACGTAAAGAACCTGAGTTTCATTAAGTCCTCGACCAGGTGTGTGATTTCAATTAAAAGACAGTGGGTTCGGGCTTCCCTGGTGGCTCAGTGGTTGAGAGTCCGCCTGCCGATGCAGGGGACACGGGCTCGCGCCCCGGTCCGGGAGGATCCCACATGCCGCGGAGCGGCTGGGCCCGTGAGCCATGGCCGCTGAGCCTGCGCGTCCGGAGCCTGTGCTCCGCAGCGGGAGGGGCCGCAACAGTGAGAGACCCGCGTACCATAAAAAAAAAAAAGACAGTGGGTTCAACTCCCAGTCTGAGATTTGGCTGGGTTCGAGTCACAGCTGAGGTGCAATTGGGTTCCAGCCCCAGTCTTGGTTGTGCGGTTCCACAATGGTCCTCTGACCGCGAATTCCTGCAGCTCAGCAACCTCTAGATATCAGTGAGGCCGGTTTCTCTCCAGGGTGCATCCACACATGACACATCCCGGTGCACTAGCCTCAGATTATGGAAAGGAGCCCCTCATCAGCCTTCTGTGCCCCTGGTCCGAGAACCTTCTATGATGTGTTCCAAACTCTGCTCATCTCACAGGAGGAAATGAGTGCAATGGAAGTTGTCAAGGCCAGTTTGGGCTCATTCTACCCTATCCCCAGGCACCTCCCCAGCCACCCTCTTTGCCCACTGCCCAGCGCAAGGAGCCGTCTCTTTGCTGCTGACCAGCGCTCAGCCTCCCGGGCCAATCTCCAGGACAGTGAGTTCCACAGCTATGCAGCCTTGGCCAGGGTCCATTATCTGGGCACTGGGCTGATTTGTAAGGCTCAGTGCCTTGTGGCTTTCTCTTCCCCACCCCAGGCCTGACAAGGACAAAAAAGCGCCGTTGCGTTTCTGGGTCTGCTGTCGAGCAAGGGTGATTGCCCTCGCGCACAAGCTGAGCCTCTCTCCCACCTCTGCCTCTACAGCCTCTCCTCGGCATCTAGCCAGGGGCCCTGGAGGATCACAGGGCTGGATCAATCACCCGGAGGATAAGAATTCCTCTGCCTGAAGCAGAACAACAGTAACAGCCACAGCTTATGCTCCTTTAGTTTCCAGAAGGAGGATTTTAGTTAGTTAGTTTTAAAATTTATTTATTTTATTTATTTGTTTTTGGCTGCGTTGGGTCTTCGTTGCTGCGTGCGGGCTTTTCTCTAGTTGCGTCGAGCAGGGGCTACTCTTCGTTGTGGTGTGCGGGCTTCTCATTGCTGCGGCTTCTTGTTGCAGAGCACGGGCTCTAGGCACGCTGGCTTCAGTAGTTGTGGCACGTGGGCTCAGTAGTTGTGGCTTGCAGGCTGGAGAGCACAGGCTCAGTAGTTGTGGTACACGGGCTTAGCTGCTCCGCGGCATGTGGGATATTCCCAGACCAGGGCTCGAACCCGTGTCCCCTGCATTGGCAGGTGGATTCTTAACCACTGCGCCACCAGGGAAGCCCCAGGAGGATTTTAGATTCCAGAGGCTATTGACTCAGTTATCATGCAGTGTTCATCCATCGATTCATCAAACCTCTGTGGACTGCTGACTCCATGCGGTGTGCCTGGCACTGTGCTGGGTTATAATCTAGCAGGATCAGTGTGCAGATGTCTCTCCTACAAAGAGGAGTAGGGCAAATGCCGCACCCACCCACCCCACCTAAAACAAGCAGCCAAAACAAACCCCTCTCTCTTGGCTAACTGGTCAGCAAATTTATCGAACACTACTGGGTATTGGGGGTTTTCCTGTATTGATCACATATCTGTCCTCACAATAAACTTTTGAGATAGGTATTAGATCACTTACACATGAGGAAGAAGACAGAGGCTTTCCCAAAGTCATACGGCTACTGATGACTGAGATTCAAAAGCCGGAGTTCTTTCTCCTGACCTTGCTGGCAGTCCCAGGTTAAGCTCTGCAGGCTCAGCCCACAGAAAGCCTCAGGGCAAGCCAACCTCCCCTGGGCCCTACCCAGACTTCCTACCTCTCCTCCACTGGCCCCTCCCCCATTCCCTCTTCACTCCTTCATTCAGTGAGTCAGTCAAAGACAATTACTGAGCACCTCCTAGGTACAAAGCTCTCAGGGAGAGGGGGGAAATGAATCATCAAGGACTTGGTCACCAAAGGCTCTCATAGCCTAATAGGAGAGTATATAGTACATAAATAACTACAATGCCAGATGAAAGGTAAGAAATGTAGGTAAAGCGCTAGATCGAGTTCAAGGGAGGAAAAAATTACTCTGATTTAGGAGAACCTTTGTGGAGGAGGGGCACTGAGATGGGCCTTGAGGATATTCAAGTTTTGGTCCAGCAGAGATATGGGGGAAGGGCTGCTGAGATTTCAGGAAACACCGTAAGCAAAAGGTAAAGGCAGGAAGGGGTGGGAAGAGGAAGCGAGGAAACTATAGGGATCTGGGTGGTTGGAGGACGATGCACCTGAGGGGAAGCAGGAGGACAGAGGTTTAGAAATAGAGAGTGGCCATTCTATAAGTAGTTATTACCTGAAAAACGGTACATTGGGGCCAGATTACAGGGACCAAAACTGCCAAGTTACAGAACCTGGTGCTTGTTTCCTTGCTTACAGGGAGCCATTATGGGGTTTCCCCAGCATCGCCCTTTGGTGGGTAAGGCCAGGTGGCTGCTCTACCTCAGCCTCTCCCGGCCTCCTCTCCAGAGCTGGAACCACAGTGTCAGCAGCCCTGTCCCCCACTGCTGTGTCATCGTTTACTCTCTTTCAAGTGCCTGGCCCGCAACCAGCGACCCCCACGCAGCAGCCCAGAAGGCTTCCTTCCTGGGGCAGCAGGGCCGAGTCATTTGGAAACCTCGCTCTGATGAGTTCTGTGATCAAGGTGCTGATACGGCAGGTGGGCCTGCCTCACTGGGTCCCCAGTCACGGAGGTGAACGCGGTGGTGAGTTTCGTTGGCCCTTCACCTCCGCCCTGGGCCCGGCTCACTTTCACTGCCGGAGACGGAGACAGAGATGGAGATGGTGCAGATGATTTGACAATGCCATCTCACAGTCCTGCTTCGCATTTCCTGCCTTTGCCCTTCAAGTTTGCTCTGTCCTGCCCGCCCACTCTGAGTCATCCAAGGCCAGGCCCCTAACCCACCCCCTCGCCGACCACAGTTCTTCTCTCTAGCCTCACGTAGAGGCTCTGAGGCCGTGGACGTAGGGGAGATAAACTTTTTTAAAAATTTTTATTGGAGTATAGTCGCTTTACAATGTTGTGTTAGTTTCTGCTGTGCAGCAAAGTGAATCAGATATATGTATACATATATCCACTCTTTTTTAGATTTCCTTCCCATTTAGGTCACCACAGAGCATTGAGTAGAGTTCCCTGTGCTGTACAGTAGGTTCTCATTAGTTTCAATAGTGTATATATGTCAATCCCAATCTCCCAGTTCATCCCACCCACCCGTCCCCCCTTGGTAATCATAAATTTGTTCTTTACACCTGGAGATGAACATGTTGCCACTTTACATCTGCTCTAGAACAAGCAGGCTAACTGCCCCACTGGGGGCCAGTTCATCTCTTCCTCCTTGGAGGGCAGAGCACTGGGTTCGGAGTCAGAAGAACTGGCTGAACTTCCTTTTCTACTGGAAAGACTCATGCAACTCATGAGATCGGCTGAGCCTTGGTTTTCTCACAAATAAAAGAGGTGAAGAGGGGCTTCCCTGGTGGCGCAGTGTTAAGAATCTGCCTGCCAATGCAGGGGACACGGGTTCGAGCCCTGGTCCGGGAAGATCCCACATGCCACAGAGCAACTAAGCCCCTGTGCCACAACTACTGAGCCTGCGAGCCACAACTACTGAGCCCGCGTGACGCAACTACTGAAGCCTGCGCACCTAGAGCCCATGCTCTGCAACAAGAGAAGCCACCACAATGAGAAGCCCGCGCACGGCAATGAAGAGTAGCTCCCACTCACTGCAGCTAAAGCCTGCGCTCAGCAACGAAGACCCAACGCAGCCAAAAATAAATAAGAAAAATAAATAGGTAAAATAAATAAATTTATAAAAGATAAGGAATAAAATGATTGAAAAGAGCAGAACATCAAAAAAAAAAAAAAAAAAAGAGGTGAAGAACTCCTGGCTGGCTTTTTCCACAGGCTTGAGATGAGGTCCTGCTGAGACAAAGCATGGGAAAGAACTTTATAAACTGTAAATTAATCTGGGAGTATTATGATTGTGGTTATTAGTTTGTGGAGATTGAGTTCACATTATTGTTTTCTCTCTGGGAATCCTGTTCCTTTTCTTCAGAGAACTTACAGATTTTTATAAGTTATCATTACTGCTAAGCAGATAGTTGATTGGTTTACTGCCTACCTCCTCTCTAGAGTGTAAGCTATGATAGGGTGGGAGTCATGTGTAGGATTGTTTCTTATTATTTTTCCCAGCATCTGGTTCAGTGCTTGGAATGTAATGGAGGCTTACGGAATAATTAAGTTATATGAGGACCCATTGCCCATCCTCACCAGAGACATCTGCAAGGCTAGTCTGTCTTGTTCACTGCTACACCCTGGCATGGAGTAGGCAATTAATAAGTGTTTTTTCTGAAGTTGAACAAACTTCCTTTAATTCTATCTTCATTGTGAAGTTCTGTTGCTAAAGGATCTATCGCGTTTCCCAGTTGCCCCGTCTGTGATCCAAATGCCCAGAGAGGCTCTCTGTGCCTCTCAGAATCCACCTTCCCAGCCTCTTGTCCTTGTCCCACATCTTCCTCTGCTCCAGTCCAGAAAAACTACCCACCATCCTCTCCCCAAGATATGCTTGTACCACCTGCCGACCTCTGCTGGGGCTCAGTCATTCCCTGTTCCCTTCCCTCAGAGTCCTGTCTGAACTTCCTTCCTTTCCAAGCCCCTTTTAAAAGTGTGGTGTGTATGGGTGTGGGTTTGTGTATGTGTGTGTGTTTCATAGCACTCTGTACCTATTGGAGTATTTCTATTTGGAAAAAAAGACTTTTACATACATGACGTTATTCAAGACAAACAGTAGCAGCATTGGCAGTGCAGGCATTTTACAAGTGTACAGATTAGGAAGCTAAGGCTCAGAGAAGTTTTATTTGTAATTTATATACCCAGGGATTGGACTTACCTGTGGATCCACGAAAGCAATTCGGTGGAGTGACTTCCACTGAAGAAAAAAAGAAAGACAGACCGACAGGGACAAAGGCAGAGACAGAGGCAGAGACCCAGAGGGAGCAGGGGAGGAAGAAAGGAAGGGTAGAAAATATGAGTACGTCACACATACTAAGAATAAGTAAAGAATAAGTATTATTTGGGGAACGTGTGTGTGTGTGTGTGTACACAGGCCAACGAGGCTGTGATGTAAGACCTATTTCATACTACGGGCCATGGTCAAAGTGACTGGGTTACACGGTGTGCTGAAGGTTAGCCAGCAGAACTTAAGCTTCACCAATTATCATGGAGGCCGAGACGGACAAGAGAAGGGCCAGAGATGGAAGCCATGATCTGAATTTCAGCTGCGTCAGCTTGGGGCCCAGGGAAGCCGGTGTTCTGAGGGAAAGCAGCTGTGGGTTGTGGTGCCGGTTGTGTGAGGTGAGTTGCTGTAGAGAAGCCTCAGCTGTGGTAGGGTTTGTGTGGAGAGGCTGAGAGTTTGCTGGCTGGCTTGGGCTGGGTCAGGGTCAGTGCTCTCCGCGTACCAGTGCTGTGTAGCCCAGGGCAGTGGTTCTCAAAGTGTGGTTGCAAGGCCAGCAATATCACCATCACCTGGTCACTTGTTAGGAGTTCAAATTCTCAGGTCCCACCCCAGACCTTGGGAATCAGAAAACCTGAGGGAGGGCCCAGTCATCTGTTTAACAAGCCCTCCAGGTGATTCTGAGGCATAACATTTGAGAACCGCTTTCCTAAGATGCCCTGTTTGGCATTCTGTGTTTGATGTGTCTCGGAATATCTAGGCAGGTCTTGTCTAAAAGCAGCCTTGTTGAAAAATAGAAATGCTGGGCCTCCAGTCCAGGCCTTTTGCTATAAAACCTGGCTTACTTTCCACTGTTTATACGGTACATTCACGCACAGGATTATGTGTAAAGGAACGCTGGGTATATCCTTCCTACTCTGTGTGTCTTCCACACTGCCGGACTCGGCCCGCACTGGGTTCAAATACATGCGTGTATGTTGCTTTGAAAATGTTCTCAAGTTACATGTGTATATGAGTGTGCAGACTTGGGCACATGGGTCTGTTCTGCCTTCTCTGCTGGACAAAGTCCTCCCAGGGCAGAGCCTGAATCCCACCTCCCTCGATCTTCACATCACCCCTCTGGCTGGGGCTCAGCCGTACCCAGTATTCAAGCACCGGATCCAGGAACCTCACTCACTCTCTAATCCTGACCACACAACCCGCCCCAGGCCGGAGGTTCCCAGACACGCTCATGGCCCCTAGAACCTTGAGGCAACCTTGATGCACCTGCAGCTCATTTCCTCCCCGCAGGACTCCTACCTGTTACCTAATGAGAGAGGAGCTCTGCGTGGGTGCTGCCTCCAACACTGAGAACCTTTACCACCCCACTTCCTGTGTTCATTTTTATTGTGCTTTTGGGCCACTGGTGACTGAGAAAGCTGTTAACACTTACAGCTACTTCCCACTACTGCCTGAAGCTCAGTTTCCACACGTGTGATAACGTGATAAAAATACCTAGCACATAAAGACTGTTCAGAGGACCGTAGGAAGTGATGTGTGTGAAGAGCTTAGCGGTTCACGGCACATAGTAAGTGTCGGATAAAAAGCTCATAAAGGGTTTAGGCAGAGTTTTCCCCTCAGATAGCCAGGTAAGTGCCCGTCCTTTGCGAAACTGAATCTCTGAGAGAAGGTCATGTGGTCTGGTAGAGAGATCCCCGGGTTTGGCTTCAGACCCTGACTCTGCCATCACTCTCCCTGTACTCATGAGGGAGCAACTGAGCCTCTGTTTCCTCATCCTCCAGCCCCACCCCCTGCAAATGTGGCCATGGGTGATGCCAATACCTCCTGCATAACGAGTTTTGAGGATTAAATAGAGTTAAATGTGAAATTAAGTACAAAGATTAAGAAAAATGAAATATAAAAATTGTGCGACTTTGTAGATGGGTAAATGCTATACGAATGTTGTTATTCTCTTATCCTAGAAAGATACCCAACACTTCCTTGGGCTGACTCGCTAGGTGGGGACCTGTGGAGCGCTGTTCTGAACAGCTGGGGAAGACCCAGAGAAAGAAGAGAAAAAGATCTCTGTCCAGGTCAGAGAGAGTGAACATCTCAGGGTAGTGAGAGAATAGGGGGGAAACCCCAGCCCTTTCCCTGCACCCCAAACACTCTGCAGAACAACTTAACTTTTCTGTGGAATGTTAGGAAATGAACTCCAAGACAAGTGACTGTATCTAGTATCTGAAATAAAGAGAAACTTAATTAACGCATGAGCTGTGAAGCAAAATTACTGAGAAACATCCACCTGGCTGATACTAAGCCACCATCTTGCCTAAGGCAGACATAAATCTACCCTCGTCAGAACCACCAGTGGTCAGGCTTTTGATGTTCTCAAAACAGCTCTGCCTCGGGTAGGCTGCCCATGGGGTGGGGACTGGGATCCCACACGGAAGAAATATAAACAAGCTGAAATAAAATCTGGGCTGCCTTCTCTGGAAATGTCCCCCTCACACACAGGTGGAACCCCTGCCATCTCATCTTTAAAGTCAAGGGGTCACAGGCTAGGCATTTCCCTCTCTATTCTGCGGGGCTAGTCTGGCTTTATGGCTTTGAAGATCTTAAGATCATCTTTTCTGCCAGAGGCAGTTACTCTCTGAACCTTCTAAGGCAACATTAGAACTCATAGTCGGGTGGTGTTTACCCATTTAGGGCAAACCCAGTTGACCATCAAAGGTCAGTGGCTGCGACAAGTGGGCCCTGGGAGCCTGCAGTATGTCCCAGCATCTGGAGAGACAGGAAGGGGCATCTGAATGGGCCCACGATGCAAGAAGCACCAGGAAGTTAAGGGACTAGAGAGGAGTTCAGGTGACATCACAGGTTTCTCTTCTCCATAAAACCCAGGTCAGCCACTGAGAAGCCAACAGATGCCTTGCTGCCCCCAGCATCATAGCTGCAACCACAGCCTCTGCTGCACCTGAGGAGCAGTCCTGCGCCTCCTCCCAAACCCCTCTTCTGGACCTGCCACACATCAAGGTGAATGGACACCCACAGGAAGAGTAAGAGAGGAGAAGGCCATGAGAGCAATTCCTACCTTGTCCAGTGTACACTCCAACCTCCTCCATCTTCTTGCTGCTGCCCACGCCCCACATCATCATCATCATCAACAACACCATAACCATACCCGTCACATCTTGAGTAATTCTTTCCACACACCTTTTCATGCAGTCTTCATCATCTCCCACGCCCCCTACCTTGCACCTTCCCCTCCAGGCATATCAGGTCACTCTATCCAAACCGTCAATGTCCAGCTCATGTCCTCCTTCTTCCATGAAGTCTTCTCTGACCTTTGAGAAAAGTAGGTTTCTAATGGCATGAAGTAGGGTTCTGTTTTTAGCGTTGTTCTGTCAATATTTTCCATCAAGACTTGGATAGACCCAAGGATAGCAGGCTTATCTAAGTTGGTATCACAGCAACAGAGGACTGAATCAGGATTTCAAAAGTTTCCCCTTAGAAGCTGAGATGATGGACTCAAACCATCAAAATGAAATTTGTTAAGCATGTTGTCAAGGGGAATGGGAGCCCACAGGAAAGACCATTTTAATTACAGTTATATAAGTATGGAACCTTGAACAAGGAAAATCTTATCTTCCTATATTTTGTCCTAGTCAGATTATATCTAGACCGTTAATCAGAAATCACCCAGAGGTCAAAGAATGGGTTGATTAAATCAAACTGCATTAAAACACGACCTCTTGAAAGAAACAAATTTCTCACCCTTGGTGATGTTTGACTAATACTGGGTGACCATCTGATGAGGACGTAGTGACAGGAATCTTGAATTTGCTGGGGGTAGGGGAAGGGGGGAATGAGGAAAGAATGGTTGCTCTTTCAAATTCCCTTCCAATTCCTACGTGATTCTCTGTGCTGTATTCTTTCCTGATCAATGTCCTTAGAGTAGCAAAAGCTAAGTTGAGTATATCAGTCGATTGGAAGGGCAGGGATGTTGGGGTGGGTGGGGCTGGAAGAATGGGGATTACACAGGAAACACCGGGGCAGAAAGTGCAGAAAGGACCTCTGGCCCCTTTTCCTGAAATTCTTCCTCCTTGAAAGCTGTTGCTGAAGGCAGTGAATGGAGATGGAGGAAAGAAAGACCTCAACAGTACAAATACAGGCTGAAAACTCCTCAAGCTGTGGAAACCCAAGAAAGATGTACCTGTTGGGGTGAAGTGGGGGAGAGAAAAGGGGAAGATGAACATGGAGGGGAAGGAGAAGGAGGGCACTAGAAAGGGGAGAATCCCAGCCAGTGATCATTTGGCAGGCAGGGGAGGATGAGGTGGGGCAGGGAAAGAGCCCATCATGTGTGGGCGCCTCTGTGTGTGCACTCGCTGTTTTTGTATCATTGTGGACCTCTCCTGGAAGGAAAAGCACGAAGATGAGACTTGGAGGGGAAGTCGATCAGTGTCTACATTGAGCTTCTTAAAGGTAGGGGTCCACAGACAGGGCAGAGGTGAGGGAAAGGAAAAGGGTTCCGTTGAGCCTGTAAGAGTAGCAGCCTGGTGGGATAGGGGAAACACTGAATATGGAGTCAGGAAGCCTGGGTTCAGTCCTGGCTCTGCCACTGGCTAGCCGTGGGTCCTGAGGACGTCACTCTGCCTCTCTGGGCCTCAGGGTCCTCCCATGTAAAAATCTACTCTAGCTGGGTAGTCTATGACGTTAACCATTTATGTGCCAACCGAGTTAATTTATAGCTAGAACATCATTATTTTTGAGCCAGAAGATGACTCTTCTGTGACTATATTTTTGTGCTTGGTGATTTGGGTAATTTTGTTTTTGTCTTCCAGCAATGTTTTAGTGTTGCTCCCTTTGAAAACTTCTAACCTATCTCTTCTGAACTTGAGCTAGAAAGGGAAGGGGTTTTGCCCCTGCCTGGGCAAAAGGATAATGCAAGTAGGGTATCCCAGTCTGCCTCGGACTGAGGGCTTTCCCAGGACAAGGGACTTTCAGCCCTGGGCACACTGGGGGCTGGGTTGCCCTAGTGGAGAGACAGATGAGGGTTTGGAGGCAGCTTGGAGGAGAGGGCCTGGAAGAGCTCACCTCCTGCTCCCCTTCTATGTGGAGTTTCCCTCAGGGGCCCCCGACCAATGTGGTGGTTTTCATTACAAGGCACAACTCCCTGTTGGGAGGCTGGTGGAGTTACAGGGAGGAGAAGCGAGCGGCAGCCTTTAAACCAGTTACAAGCCCCAACTGAGACAACTATTGCTGGGAAAGAAGCTGAAATGCTTGACTAGCACTGATGCTGTGGGGATTTTCCCTCTTTCTTCAAAAAAACACAAAAGACCCAGTGGAAAAAAAAAAAAAATGATGAGTTGTGAGACAGGCCTTGGGTCCTACGCAGCCCCAGGAGACAGCACACAGTTCATTTGTTTAAATTTGCAGCTGACGGCTGCCACCTCTCTATAGTCAGCAGGCGGAGAAACTCTCAACATCAGGCAGTGGCCAGTCTGGTGACATACGGCTACAACCATGAACTACCCCCTAACCCTGGACATGGACCTCATGAACTACAACCTGGAGGACCTGGTGAGTAGGGACAGGTAGCTTATGGTCGCCCAGGAATTCTAAATATCCTGCGCCCGGGGCCCAAGGAAGAGGGGAAAGACATGCAGTCCTCTCCCACTGCGGATCAGCAGAATCTAGACAGGCCCATCGGCGCCTGCCTTTTAAGGTTTGATTTCTCATTCCGTGGAAAATAGAGCTGCTGCCTTAGATAGACATCCTTTATTTAGAGGGGATTGGAAGTATGGGTTCAGGTCCTGCATCCTCCCTGACATGCTCTAGGACCTAGAACAAGTCACTTTGCCTCTCCATTCTTCAGTAGGGGGTCCTCTCCTCATCTCATACGGCTGGAATACGGGGTAGATGGGAAAGTACTTTGGAGGTTTTCTTAATATCAGGAGGCTGGCATTGCTAGTTGACCAATCAGTGTATGTTTATTCATCTCTTGCTCTACGATTCTGTCATCGGGGCACGACATTCTCTCTTGGATAGAGAAGGTGAGAGCCTGTTCTTGGCACTTCTTGGGCTAGCCAAGAAGAAAAAAAAATTACTCACCAGAAGCTCGTAGACAATGATTATGTGCTAAACCCAAGGAGATGGTCAGCAGGGGAGAGGACCCCAGTGGGCTGGGGTCAGGAAGTAGGGGGTGCCAAGCTGGTATCAAGTTAGTGGAAGAACTCGGTGTTAATCCTAGAAGTGTCTCTGAGCACATTGTGGCCTCCCTCAGAGGACTGGGCTCTCTAGAGATTAGGTATTTTTTGGTGGGCTAAGAAAATAGTCCCCAGCGTCACTGTCTGCCACCCACCCAAGACTGTCCCGTGAAGCAGAGCTTGGCTGTTACTGGGTCCCCAGAAGGCGTATGTAAGGAGCAGCTCAACCAGAGACCCAAGGCTCCTGTGTGAGGGCAGCAGAGGGCTGCTTGTAAGGACCTTAGGGAAACTTCCTTGTAGTCTTCACTCCCTTTCCCCCATGGCCAAGGGCACTGCTAGGAAAAGAACTTCTCTCTGAGCTAAATTCTGGGCTGGATCCTTTTCTAAAGGTCCAAACTTTTCCTCCTATACCTGCCAGCTCTCCTGGCCCTAAACTTACCCTGAGATGGTCTCCGACTCCCTCTAGCTCCCCTGGCTGGAGTCTATACTGTAACTCCACCAGCTGTGTTCCCAGACTTGCTTGGAAAAGGCTGCCTCTCGCTTGCCCAGATCCCAAGACTTGGAAGCATAAGCAGAGCATGGGGAGGTGGGGGAAGGGATAAGTACCCAAAGTCTGTCTTCTCAGATCCGACCCTCCGATAAAAGCAGAGCCAGAACCATCAGTCTAATCAGACATGCTGCTTAATTTGTGGGACCCAATGCAAAATGAACATGCAGGGCCTCTGTTAAAAATGTCAAGATAGAGACAGCAGAGCGTTAAACCAAGCACGGGGCTCTTCTAAGTGCTGGGCCCTGCGTGACGGTACCGGTCTCACGCCCATAAAGCTGGCCCTGAGTCCAATCAGACTAAAACCCCACAACCCTGACAAGGCAATGTGCTCCCACCCTGGCCCCCCGCCCTGGCCCCTGGCCTCACCTGACTAGGTTACCGGGCGTCTTCCTCTGCCCGAAGCTTCAAGCTGACCACGAGCGCTGACCCAGTTGGATATCACAGTAACCAACTCGAGACCTGGCCGGTTCTGGCTTCTGAGAAACCTCAAGAGTTCCCCTAACTGCACGCCTCACTCCACTGCGTGACCTACTAGAGACAGGTGGCGGCAGGGGTACAGCCGGGCATGTCCCACATACCAAAGAAAACCTGCAGCCCGGGGAGAGGGAGCGGTGACTCACTTCATGTCATGCCTCAAATGAGTGGTCTCAGTCCAGGCATCCCTGCAGGCCTGAACCCCCTCCATCAGGGTCGGGCCAGGAGCCAGGAGTCCTAGGACCATCCGGGCCCTGGACCTTTCTTCAAGCCAGCCCCCAGCACCTCATCCCACCTGCACTCACCTCCCATACACTCTCTCTCCAGGGCTGTTGCCCCCTCAGAAGTCCAGACCCTCTCTCTCCACCCGCCCCGCCACTCACAGCAGGACCTCGAGCAGTTTTGACAGTCTCCCTGACGGTATCTCCCAGCACAGGGGCCCTGGCGTGGCAGGGCAGCAGAAGAGTCTTGTATGCGGTAGCTTCTCAATAAGTATGTACTGATTTGTGCTGCTCCGCTGAGTGTCTCAACTCCCCATTTCTCTCTGGAGTTAGTCTCAGTTCTATTATTTTGCTTCCTATTCCTCTCCCTCTTCTGGTCCAAACCAAGTATCAGTTCAGTGTCCTAGAACACTGGGTTCTAGACTCCAATGCTGGGTTAAGAACTGGGGGCTCTTGGCCATAAACCAAGTGTTGGGCATCCTATCTTCCCTCCCTCCTCTTGCGTTCTAAGATCAACTGTTCAAAATGTCCATTTTCTTGAGATAGGTTGCTAATTCCCATGAACGGTGGATCCAAACAGAAAAACTCTAGACGGCTAAGTACCAGAAACTAGGAGCCAGGTCCCTGGGGTGGGCACTCCAGGGACCCATCCTGCTGGGAAGGCAGATCTAGGCAGACCTAGAAAAGCCTCTGTCCATAGGAACCTGGATCTGAAAGCATGCCGCCTCCTCTTGACAGACCTAGGACCTGGGGTACCTACAGGGGTCGGTCATAAACTGCACCTCCAGCCCCACCCGGTACACCAGCCAGGAGGAGAAGCTGCTATAGAGCAGGGTGAAGGTGGTCCGGCCCCAGGGCCTGGCTTCCCCTGACCCCTCCCCAGGGATGACCCCCCACAGACTATGACTTCAGCGCATCACAGGACGGGAAGGCCATTCGTATGCACTGTCCCATTTCATCAAGGAGGTGTGAAGAAGAGGAACCAAAACCAGCTCAGGCTGTTTCTGGGGTTTGCCTTGGGGGAAGGGAGGCTCACCCCCTCCCAAACCAGGTCAAAAGTCCCAGAGGAACCCCAGTGGAAGAAGCCCCAACTGGGGGTGATTGGAAGGGTCAGAGATGAGGGAGAGACCCAGGGCTAGCCTGGGGAGGGGTCAGTGTTGGGGCAAGTCTGGGCTCAGGCACAGAGACCACAGTCTCCATCAGGAATTCTTGCCTTCAGTGAGGACACAGACTGTGGCTGAACCACTCCTCTAGCACAATGGCAGAAAAAGTGACCATGAATTTGGGACTGAGAATCAGGACACAAGAATGTGTATTCTTTCGGGAACGATGGGACAAAATATTTCAAATCAGTACTGACCCGGGAGATGGCTTCAGGAGGTTACCGAACACACCTAAGAGACCTGTCTACCTGTCCCTCGGACTGCGTGGCTCTGTCCCCAAAGTGCAAATTGATCTGGGGTGCCAAGGGGGACCCCTTGAAACCTAAAGACTCAGTGCAGAGGTAGGGGTAGCTTAAAGTCTCCCCCCAGAACCACACCCAGAGTAGTGCCATGTTCCTAATGGCCAAAACACTTGGGTTGGAGATGGAAGAGGAGCCTGGCAGGCTCGCTCCTGAGGGGTGGGGGCGGGGAGAGGGGGGAGATGTGACAAATGGCCAGCCAGAGTCTCAGATGGTCTTTAGGGGGTGTGGGCCCTCTAAAGGAAGAGTGGGGAAGGGATAAAGTCCTCCGCCCTCACCCCTCAGCCCAGCCTCCTTCTTCCAGACCCCCGCACCCCTCAAGCCACAGAAAGCTGGAATGAGAGACGCCCTGGCTGGTCCTACTCACGACTCCTGTCTCTGGGTTAGGAATATCCAGCCAGAGACATAAAAGGAGACGGAGCCTGTGTGTGTCCCCTATAGCCAGAGTGATGAACCGCGTCTGTGTGTAGACGCCTCTTGCAGCGAGTATGACTCAGGCCCCTGGAGCCCTGGAGTTGGGCCTGGATGAGCCAAGCACTCAGCAGCCCTGCCTCCCTCCTGGGGGCTGAGAAGCAAGTCAGGCTGGGCCATTCGCTCAGTGCAGGACAGACAGGCTGGAGAAGTAACGGCTCCCACCCAGGTGCTGAGCTAGATGAAGGTGACACTGAGAACCAGAACAGCGCAGGGCAGGGCATGACAGCCAGAGACTCGGAGCATCTAGGAGCTGTGAGCTAGGGACGTCTGAGGGCAGGGCCCAGCTTCCTTTCCAGAGCAGGAATCCCTTCCCACACACTTGGCCTCAAACATTCCTCTTCCTCCCAAGGGCCCCAACCTATGGTTTGACAGTTCTGCCTGTTAGAAGGTTCTTTCTCCTTTGACTGAAACACCCCCAATCCCAACCTCTGCCCATTTCTCCTGCTCTACCCACTAGGACCTCACACAATAAGCCCATCCTGCCTTCTCGCCATGGGAGCTCTTTCCAGTCCTTGAAGGGGCCAGCTCTCCTGGAGTCAAGTCTTCTCTTTCCTGGACACCACAGCCTGGGACCTGGAAACTTCCCCCCAGGGTGGGGATTTCCAGACCCCTTAAGAACTGGTCACCCTTGTCCAGCCCAAACAAACTGGGTTGGTGTCAGGTGCCCACCTACAGGTTTCTGTTCACCTAGATAAGGCAACAAAGCCCTGCTGGCAGCCACGCCACCCTGTTGACTCATCTGAAGATTGCAGTCAACAAGCTCTCAGGTCTTTTTCTCATAAACAGTTGTTAAGTCAGGTCTTCTCCAACCTGTCCCTGAAGAGTTGAAGTTTTAAACCCCATCTAGGTCTCTACATTTTTCTTTACCAATTCCATCTGGTCACTTTGGGCCTGTAGTTCCAGGTTGTAGAGAACTCTGCACTGTCTGAAAGCCTCCCGCAGCCGTATCACCCAAGACAGGGTTGAGAGTGAAAAAGAGGAGAGGATCCAGGACAGACCCCTGAGGAAGGTCCTAGACACCCGCTGCCCACCTGCTGACACAGAGCCCCATCTGCAAACGTTTGCTGAGCTTCACACCGGCCACTGCAGGGCAGTGAGACAGCCTCATTATTTGAAGTCAGATGGGGCTTGGAGGACTTAATTATCCAGGGAGGGGCCTGGGTCCTACAGAGGCTCCTGAGGAAGGAAAGAAGGGAGGGGCAGAGGGGTGGAGTGGGAGTAGGAAGAGTAATCTTTGTAATTCCAAGCACTTTGATCTCTCCCTCCATCCTCCCTTCTCCTGGCACCTCAATACCAGGACACAGAATGTTCTAGTCCCCACTCCTGCCCTCTGCACAGCTTCACCCCAGTCATCGTGTTTTCTTGCCTTCTTTGAGGCCTGGGTCCCTGGCCTCTGTTAGGCTACTGTCCACTGGGTACCTGCTTATGCCGCATGCTGTCATGGCCCCAGCAGTCACATGTCTGAGTCTATACGGGGTCATGCTGCCATCAGAGTGTGTGTGTGCCTGAGGGCCGTGGCTTCCTGCAGCTTCTCCCAGCGAAGGATGAGTGAGTGCTCGGCCAGATGGCCCACCTGAACTCCCTCTGGGTGTGAGTCTTGGGGGGCTCCCTTCCGCGCCCACTCCCCGCAGCATTCAGGATTCCTGGTTCCTAACTTCCCACTGGGCCAGAGCTGATCTTGCTCCATGACCTACCTCCATGATCTGAGGAAGGGCGGGTGTGCGGGATCCCCTGGCCGTGGGAAGTGGCTTTAACACGTGCCGCTCCTGAGGCCCCAGGATGTCTGTTTGACACCTCCTGCTGAGAGGCAGCGCCATCTCTCAGCCCTCCTCACACCAGCTTCCTCTGTCTTCTCCTCTCTGCCTGAGCGCTCTGCCGAACATGACCTCTTGGCAAGAAGGGAAAGACAGTCCCCCACTCCCAACCCTCCTCGAAACCTGGGTTCTCAGGAGACGGGGGCTCTGGGCTCCTAGGGACTTGTCTCACTGTGTTGACTTTAGATGAGCAGCAAACCAATCAACAGGAATGCTCTAGAGGGCAGGACTTGAGTGGTTCTGGACCAGACAGGCTGGCTGCACCTAAGCCCTCTGCTGGGCAGTGGGAGGGCCAGGCTCCCACCACAAGGTAGATGGAGTCCAGCCCCGCTGACTGCACCAAACCCTGCATCTCTTCTCCTTCTGTCTCAATTGCTTTGCTCTGCATGAAAACAGCTCATCTCACTGCCTTCCCATTTAACTCCTGCTGAATTCCAGGATGAATCAAATGGTTCTTTCAATGACGATGTTGGAAATAACTCCCAATATGGTTAGAGAACCCAAGATAGGCTCTAGGCTGTCAAGAGCATTGGGAAGAGGCAAAAACTGAAGAAGGGTGGGAAGGAGTGTCTGAGTCTGCTGAGGCACAGGGAGGAACTTCCCCAGAGTCCCAGAATACGAGGTCCCCTGGCCTTATCTGGGAAACTGCTCTCCAAGCGGTGCAGCACACATCTGCATCATGTCTGGCATGTGTAAAACACATGGCCTTGTAAGCTCCCCCGGGAGCTCACCATCCAATGAGGCCACCGACATCCCAACCCTGAGTGAGGTAATAAAGGCACACGTGATGGAAGAAGAGAGAATGTAATTCCAAGCAGAAGAGTTAGGAAGGACATAGGAAGGTGGGATTGAGTGGGGCCTTGAAGGAAGCATAGCAACAGGCAGACTTGGGAAGAAAGGACTGCTGGGCGAAAGGAAGAGTTTTAGAGACAGGATTGTATCAGCGTGACGGGGGCAGGCAGCCAGGAGAACGATGAACCTGAAGGAGAGGGATAAAGCGATAAAGTGGAAGAGAAGGTTTGAAAGGTCAGGGGAATATACAGTTTGCAAACATGTAAAGGCCCAGTAGAGGAGTTTAGACCTCACCCTGCAAGTCCATGGTCTTCCAGTGAAAGCAGAACCATTTTCATAAACAAAAGCATATGTGTGAAACACCACATGAGACAAGGGTGTCTGGTTTAAAGACGGGAGGACCAGAGGCTCCCTCCCTTCCCACCGCCCCCCCCCCAACCCCAGTAAAACCTGCAAAGAAAGTCCATGGACTTATGCTGTATGGGAGGCCTCACAATTAGTTCTGAAATTTAGTAATGTATGGGAAACATCTCTTCCTAAGAGAACGCGCAGGTAAACCTCACTTCTTTTTGAGCACTGCATTGTATTCTGCTGTGTGAATGCCCTGAGGTTGGCTTCCTCCAATCTTCTATTGACGAACTTGATCCCAAACATGACTTTTCCTTATAACTGGCTTTGCTTTTAAATATGACTAACACAACATTTTAAATCAACTCTACTGCGATAATTTTTTTTTAATTCTATGAAACTGAAAAAAAAAGATAAAGACAAAAAGAAAAGAAAACCACTGCTTAGAGGTAACAGGGAACCAGTAAAAGATTTTAAGCAGGACACTGATGTGATGGTATTCGTGGGTTGAAAAACTCATCCTGTCCTCTGTGCAGGAGGTGGATAAGAGTGGAGAAGTCAGTGAGAACGGGACCCATGGGGAGACAGTAGTCCTGAGCATTAGGGTGAAGAAGGGCTACACTTGGGCTATGGCAGAGGGATGCTGGGGTCGGGCCAGCCTATGACTCTGCCACGGCACTAATGTATCCTCCCACCCGCTTCTCTCAGGAACCGGAAGGAAAGGCCCAGGTTGGGGAATGGGTCTTCCCACCATGGAGAAGAAGTGTATGACCCACAGCTGGGGCCCTGGGTAACAGTACAACCACCCCCTGCTTGTGTGGGACCCTCGCTCTCCAGGAAGGAGGGCAGGGTGGGACCACCCTGAGCCTGGGTGCCCGGTACCCTCTCCCATCCTCTCTCTCCCTGGGGATCATCGTTTCCAGAAGTGCCTTTTTGAAGCCACATAAGCTGGTTATAATTGGTCTTGAAATGCTGTGGAGAGGTGTATGGTTAGGGGAGGGGGTGGGAAGAACAGAGCTGGGAGGTGAGGAGCAGGTGCAGGGGGGCAGCTGTGAGTGAAAGGTATGAAAACAGGCGCCCTGCCTTCCTTTGCGGTTAGCTGGGTAAACAACCTGAGTGCTGGGGTGGGGAGGGCTGGGGGAGGGAGAGGGAGGCAAGGGAGGAGTGAGCTTCCGGAGACAGAGTGGGCACATCCCCTTCACTTGGAAGCCTCCCCCTCCCCCCTCCCCCTCCCTCCTCCCCCCTCCCCCTCCCCTCGCGGAGAAGGGAGCAGAGTGAGGCGTTTGCTGGTGACAGGGAGTAGCAGGCAGGGCAGCCAGGCAGTGCTGTGTCGTGGTGGGAGTTACATCAGCGTGGGTTCAAGCAGACCCGATCTCTGGCGAGACATGGGTGAAACCGGAGTATCACATGCCTTGGGCTTGCTGTGCCGATTAAACAAAAAAGAGGCTCTTACTACAATTTCAGATATAATGAAGGAACGAGGGGACAGACTGAGAGCAAGCCAGCAGGCCATACCAGCATCCACCCCTTCAGCAGGATCCTAGGTCTGAGTGCCCTCTGTTCTGTTCAGAATCGGAAGAGATGGCTCTTTGTCCTAACCAGATCCATTCCCCCAAATGGAAGCCCTGATTCCAGCCCCTGCAGCTGCATCCTTCCACACCTGAGGCCTCGCAAATGAGAAAAGACTTACAGGTGCCCGGCCCTTCAGAGTTTATGAAGCACATCCACACCATATATCTCCTTTCATCTTTGTCACTACCCAGTGAGGGATGTTTACAGACGAAAACTGAAGTTGGAAAAGACAACGGGATTTGTTTGAGGAACACAAAGGGAAACTGGGATTTGGTCCGTGGGCAGACTGGGAGTGCAGGGACAAAAGCAGTTAGCCTGGGGGGATAGGATTACTCTACCAGGGGGTCTGGGTCCCTCTCTGAGAGGAAAGACTGGTTCTCAGTTCCCACCCTCCTGTCTCCTTGCCCTTGCAGTACAAGGAATTAGGCAGCTACAATGACAGTACGGAGACCCACACAATGGAAAATCACCTCTGCTCCACAGCTGAGGGGCCCCTGCTGACCTCCTTCAAGGCCGTGTTCGTGCCTGTGGCCTATGGCCTCATCTTCCTCCTGGGTATGATGGGCAACATCCTGGTGCTGGTCATCCTGGAGCGGCACCGGCAAACGCGCAGCTCAACCGAGACCTTCCTGTTCCACCTGGCGGTGGCCGACCTCCTGCTGGTCTTCATCCTGCCCTTTGCTGTGGCCGAGGGCTCCGTGGGCTGGGTCCTGGGCAGCTTCCTCTGCAAAACCGTGATTTCTCTGCACAAGATCAACTTCTACTGCAGCAGCCTGCTCCTGGCCTGCATCGCTGTGGACCGCTACCTGGCCATCGTCCACGCCGTCCACGCCTACCGCCACCGCCGCCTCCTCTCCATCCACATCACCTGTGCAACCATCTGGCTGGCGGGCGTCTTCTTTGCCTTGCCAGAGATCCTTTTCGCCAAGGTCAGTCAACCCCATTACAACGACTCTCTGCCACACTGCACCTTCCCCCAGGAGAACCAGGCCGAAACCAACGCCTGGTTCACCTCCCGCTTTCTCTATCACATCGGAGGATTCCTGCTGCCGATGCTGGTGATGACCTGGTGCTATGTCGGGGTGGTGCACAGGCTGTGCCAGGCCCAGCGGCGTCCTCAGCGGCAGAAGGCGGTCAGGGTGGCCATCCTTGTGACAAGTGTCTTCTTTCTCTGCTGGTCACCCTACCACGTTGTTATCTTCCTGGACACCCTGACGAGGCTGAAGGCCCTGGGCAGTAGCTGTGAGTTCAATGGCTATCTCTCCGTGGCCATCACCATGAGTGAGTTCCTGGGCCTGGCCCACTGCTGCCTCAATCCCATGCTCTACACGTTTGCCGGCGTGAAGTTCCGCAGTGACCTGTCGCGGCTTCTGACCAAGCTGGGCTGTGCCGGCCCTGCCTCTCTTTGCCAGTTCTTCCCTAGTTGGCGCAAGAGCAGCCTCTCGGAGTCAGAGAATGCCACCTCCCTCACCACCTTCTAGGTCCTAGCCACCCCCCACCCCCTTGTTTCTGCTTTCCTTGGGGCAGGCAGTGATGCTCGAACTCCTTCCAACAGGATCTGGGATCCTAAGAGCTCGCCTTGGCCAGTGTCCTCATATGGGGCAGCTGGAGGAACCAACCCCTCTTTCCAGGACAACCCCGCCAGCTCTTCTCCCAGCCCTGGGTCTAGGCTGGGGTCCAGGGAGGGGAAAGCAGCCCAAGGGCAAAGCAAAGGATACCTGTGCTCGTCTGCATCACTTTGGGCTGAGAGGACCACACTTACCTTCTCTCATCCTAACCATCCAAAGCTCAAGAAAGAAATTTTCCTTCTGCCCCCGTCGATAGGGAAAGTCATTCCCCTTCCAGAACGTACTCCATCATCTTATGGACCACCGACCTCCACAACCACCCACCTCTCCTCCCACCTCACCTGCCAAAAGTAACAAGCAGCTGAGCACCAGGGCATGGATGGAGGTTAAGGCTGAGGAAAGGCCAGCTGGCAGCAGAGCGGGGCCTTAACATGTCTCAGTGCCTACTAAGCACAGACATTCTTTCAGGTCACCAGCCCTGCAGCATCTTGACCAAGCAGGAAGCTCAGGATGACCCGGTCCAGGTGGCTGCCCCTGGCTCTGACCAAAATGGCGCCGGGCCAGCCCCATGTCACTGGGCCCTGGGAGGTCTGCAGCCTGAGGCAGACTCCAGGTGCCCTCAGAGACCAGCCAGCATCCTAGAGAAGGACTAAGGTCAGCAGAGAGGAGCCCAACCAAGGAAAGGAAAGATTCTCCTTCCCCAGCTCCAAGGATGAACAAGTATTAACCAAAGCCAGCTGTCTTCTCTGCCCAGGGTGGAAAGCTCCCAGGGCAGGCCAAGGACAGCAGGGTCCAGGGCCCTGGTGGGTCTGGGCACCGATGCGGAAGGGGACAGATGCGTTCTTCGCTTCCCCTCTCCCCGCAAACTACACAGCCAGGAGAAACTCCTGGAGCCACAGAGAGAATCTGACCGCGGAGCAGAGATGGAGACCTCCCGAGGAAAGAGACCTAAGGGGTCCCTGGGGGTCATCTCATCCAGCCCCCTGCCTGCAGGCCAGGCCACCTCTCTGGGCCGCAGCAAGAGCCGCGAGGCATCCCCTTGGGCTGGGCAGTGTGACAAGCAGGCCTAGGCAGGGAAGTCCCCGGGCTCCAGGAAGCTGGGCCCTGCCCCGAGAGGATACTACTCAGATGGAACCAGAGGAAGCTGCTCCGCGCCTGCCTGCCCCCTGCCCGGGGAGGGCTCTCCCTGCCTCCTCCCCAGCCTCTGGTCTGCCTAGAATGGGACACCAGGGACCCCTGCAGCTGCTGAGGGTGCACATCGGTTGCCCAGGCCCACTCAAGCCAGTCAGCCCAGGTCCCTAAGAGGCCCCCGCAGGGGAGATCAGAGCTGTGACCCAGGGGACTAGGTCTTCACCGTGGAACACCAGGGAATCCCTGGGGCCCCTTTTTCGTCCCAGCACCCAATAGTAAGCTGGGCAGCGGAGGAGCCAGACACAGAAGCAAGACAGCAAGAAACTGGATTTTTAATTTTCTCTTTTTAATAAAAAGGCACCTATAAAACAGGTCAATACAGTACAGGCAGCACAGAGACCCCCGGAACAAGCCTAAAAATTGTTTCAAAATAAAAACCAAGAAGATGTCTTCACATATTGTATTTATATATTTATATTTATATATATATTTATATAATGGTACAAAATGGCTGGGGGTGTGGCCATGGATGGAGGGAAGTAGCTGGCCTGTGGAATTCACCTTGGAAAGTTAGTCTGGTGGCAGAGGTGGGAGGAGCGGGGGAGGGGGAGGGCATCGGGCCCTTTTCAGTCTGACCCGTCTCTCCTCTGCGCAGGAAACACTTAAGAGTCGGTTTGGGAGTATTGGGTCATGGGTGGGGGACTCAAGGGCACGAGGCCCGGGTTGAGACAGGGTGGGAACGTGTCTGGCGGGACTGAGGACAGGTGGCCCCTGAACACGGGGGACCAGGCCCTGGCCCCTGGGAGGGGCTGGGGGAGGCAGGAGCTCGCAGCCAGCCCCGGAGGAAGCACTTGACCTGGCTGACCGGGGTACTGAGGACAGCACCAGACTGGGAGAACTGGGGACAAATTCCCTTTGTATCACAGCTGCCAATGGGAGACCAGGCCCTCAGGTCAGGAAGGCTGGGGACGGGGCCACGGCAGAAGACACCTTGTCTAGAAATGGCCCTTGGCCCTGGAGGTGGGGTACAAAAGGCCTCAGCCAGGTAGCTGCCCTGCCACCTCACAAGGCAGGAAAGGAAGTGAGAAAAGGAGAAGTGTTTTACTCCTGGGGCTGAGGGGGGCAAAACACCCAATCGTGTATGGCTTCAGCTCTGACCAGAGGCGGGTGGGGAGCTCGTATGGGAAAGAGCCGGGGGCTGAGGGGAAGGCAGTGGCTGCGCCTGGGTGGGCATAGAGCCCTGAGCTCTGGGCAGAGGGACCTTGCCAGCGATCGGCCAGGCAGAGAGAAGCGGGAAGACGCCCTCCTGCTCGGAATCCAACACTCTCTCTATTCCATCCTCAGCGGGTGGAGGCTGGAGGGAGACAGACGGACTCCGCCAAACCCTTTTCCTTTCCTCCTTTGGTGATAAGAAGTAAGTGGTAGCCTCTGGAAGAGTCATGGCCCTGGGGGCTACCTGGCCCACAGCCACTGCAGCGGGCAAAGGACCATTCGGCTCCCCAGGCCACCCCTCCACGGCTCCACACGAGGGGGCCACACAGTCTCCGCCTCGTCCTCCTTGCCTTCATCCCGGACTGGGGACCAAGGACTTCAAGTTCTGGCTAAGATGTAGCAGCAGGGGACACCAGACATCCACAGCTAGGAAGCCAGGGCCCCGTGTCACCTCTGTGGGGCAAACACCCATGCACATGCACGCGTTCTCCTGAATCACTCAGCAGCAGACAGGCTGCCGCCCTGGGGGGTCTCAGCCCTGCTGGGGCTCACCAGGTGGACGCCTAGGTGGTCTGACCTCAGTTTAGGTGTGGGTGTAGCTACGTCATTTCACCACTGGGGGACGGGACCGGAATGGTATCCTTTATTGACCCAGAGACACTGCCACAGCGGGCAGGTGTGTCAGACTGCGTGCCCCTGGGTCCAGGGGAATGGAAGGGGCAATCATTTGAAAAAGGGGGGAAGGGTTTCTTTTATCCTTTTTTTGTGTGACTTCTATCAAAACACAGAAATACAGCACACACACAAACCGGCACAAAAGCGCAGCGCTCTATTTACAGCTACGGCTGGCGCCTGCCCACCTGGCCAGCCGCCTGCAGGTTGGGGTGGGAGAGGGGGTCAGACACATCATCAGGGAGAGGAACTGAGGCAGGAGAAGACAGAAGGAAAAACGGGGGGGTGGGGGCAGAGAAACCAAGAGGAGGAAAGTGAAGCTCCCGGAGGAGACAGCAGCAGGAAGGGGAGGGAGAGGGAGAGGCCTCTCCTCTCCTTCCACTCCCTGCCAAGGATTAGATACAGGGCTCTGAAAGCAAAGCTGAAGAGGGCAGAAGCAGAGAAAGAGGGAAAATCGGACGCAGAGAAAGAGGGAAAATCGAGGCTCCGTAGGACTGGCGGGGGGGGCAGTCCTGGCGGCCGAAATGGGACCAACCCCCATCCCAAATCCCCCACCCCACTCTGCCACTTCCCCCTAAGCTGCCAGCACATCTGGTTTCCACAAATGCCACTCCCCACACAAGCCCCCTCCCACCCCCTCCACCCCACCCCTTGACCCAGGCCATCCCAACACCGAAGGGGAAGAAACTTTCTTAAGGTTATCCTATTTGCAGTATCGCCCCAGCTCCAGCCCCCCACGGGGACTGCTAGAAGGGCAGGTTGGCCATGCCACCCGGCGCCGGGAGGTAGCCCATCTGGCTGTCCAGAGACACACTGCGCTGCCGCAGCGGGTGGGACACCATGAGGTTCTGCTGGGGCGGGGGGCCCATGAGAGAGCCCTGCGGGGGGAGCATGTGGGGGGGCTGGCTGTAGACCTCACCGCCCACTCCCCGCTGCTTCATCAGCATGAAATTCTGCTGGGTCATGAGGCCTTGTGGAGGGGCCATGACCCCCTGGTGCAGGCCATGGGGCACCATGCCCTGCTGTGAGGGCACACCTGTCCTGCCCAGCAAGGACATCTGTCCGGGGTGGCACATGGACATGTTGAGCCCCCGCTGGACGCCCTGCTGGCCCGGGAGGTTGGGGGGCCGGGAGGGGGTCTGCTCCGCCATCATGTTCTGCAGGTTCATGAGATGCAGATTGGGGGGCTGGGCCTTGGGGGGCTGGTTCTCGCTCTTGGGGAAGTACTGGAGGGTGCTGCTTGGCTTCTCCGAGGGGATGATCCTGGACAAGTCGAACTCGGGGATCCCCGTCGGGGTGGGCCGGATCACCTCGCTCAGCTCAGGGTCGTTCAGCACTGACGCCACCCCGGGGAGCACGCCCGGGGGGTATGCGTCACCCATGCGGCCGGCCATGCTTTTGCCCATCAGGTGCTGCTGGGGGGGCAGGGGGCCTGGCGGCTGGCTGGGCAGGTCCTCTGGGGGCAGGGCCATGCTTGAAGGGTAGTGCTGCTGCAGGCCGGGTCCCCCGCCCCCGCCCCCACTAGGGGCCATGGCACCGTGGGGCTGCTGCAGCCGAGGGGGGAAGGGCAGCATCTGGGAGGAGCTGGGCACAGGGCCGCAGGGGGCATTCAGGGAGTCTGGGCCCCCTGGAGCCATCATCGTCGAGTTCTGAGGGGGCCCTCCTGCCCCCTGTGCATTGGGGTGCAGTGGAATGTTGGAGCCCAGAGGGGTGGGGGAGGGCAACATGGGAGGCGGTGGGTCATGGGACAGGGGCTGCTGGCCTGGCAGGTTCATGCCCATGGGGCTCTGGGCAGCGGCTGAGTTCAGGTGCATCTGGGTGGGCTGGTTATTGCTGATCCCTGCAGGGAAAGAGAAACGGGGGTCAGGAACCGTGTGCACCCAGCTGGGGGAGGGTGCAGAACTCAGTCCTTCCCCACTCCCCAGCCAGGCTGGTACCAGGGCTGAGGGCTTTCACCGTTGGCCTGCCCTAGCTGTGAGGGAAGGGACTCCAGGCACTTATGTGAGAAGCCAAGAGGCCCAAGCTCTGGCCCAGCCGGCCAGGGACACATCAGTAGGTGGAAAGACCACTCCAGCTTTCTGGGCTTGGCTTCACTGAGCGACAACGAATGGGAACTGTGTCCTGGGACACCCCCCCCACCGCCCCGACGCCCAGGGCTCTTTGGAAGCACAAAAAAGCCAGCAGGACCGCAGGGGCAGCCGCTGGCCGTGGCAACTCTTCCCACTCCCAGTGCCTGCATCAGCTCTTCTCCCCGTGGCCCCTCCCGGTCCCCGCACCTGGCCCAGAGCCCTGCGGTGGTGGTGGCGGGGGGAGCAGGGGCCGGTCGGGCAGCAGCTCGTCGTCTGAGGTGGCGATGGTCTTGATGGCATTGTGGTAGAGCGGGGTGGAGCTGGGCATGGCGTACTTGGACATCTGGGACATCATCAGTGACAGGGGGTTCTGGGAAGGCGTGGGGTCTGGGGAGGAAGTGAATGGCAGGCTGGGGTTCATGAGGCCGCTGGGAGGGTTGGCGGGAGGCGCTGAGGAGCTGCTCCGGGGGCCGCTAGGCGGGAGGGCACCTACAGAAGCGGGGAGACAGAAAGAGCAGGGGGTGACTGGGGAGCGGAAGAGGAATTTGGCTGCTCACACCGGGGGCTTAGGAAGAGGTCAGCTCCCAAATCTCCACCTGACCCCTCCAGGCACAGATGTCCCACTCAACACAGGCCCCCCACTGTCACTACAGCCCACCTGTCTCCAAGAAGTTCCTGCAGCCTCATGGCCCCAGGCAGTGGGGAGATCCCAAATATGACCCCCTTGACATGCCTGGGAGATGAACGTGGTGCTCCCTGTGAAAGCGCACACACGGCTGCCAGCGTCTGCCCCTCGAGCAGAGCCGTCTACCCCTGGGCCCTGGCACAGATGCCTTAACTCACTCCCCTGGCCCAGCAAGAATACCCCCACCGGGGAGGCTCCCTGTGCCAGAGGCCAGGGCCCACTTGCCCGGCCCCGTTGACTCACTCTGTTCCACGTTGCCCAGGGTGCTGGAAGAGTTCATGTTCAGAGGCGGCTGCTTGTTCTGGGGGACTCCGGGGCTGGGCATGGCTGTCTTGGGCGAGGCGACCCAGCCTGGAGAAGGCACCGCCATGGAGGGAGACTTAAGCCTGCTGGGCGAGCCGGTGGGCGAACGGACGCTGAGAGAGGAGCTGAGGACCTGGGGTGACTTGAGAGGTCCTGGCGGGTTGGCCGAAGGCAAGGGCACCATCTGTGAGGGAGTCTGGGGTGACTTGAGGTTGGCGGAGGGCGAGGTGACCAGGGGTGAGTGTACCTGGCTAAGGGTGGGCGACTTCAGATGCCCCATGCCCGGCGAGCCCATCTGATTAATACTGATGGTGAGGTCTGAAGGCCGTCTGCCCAGCCCCCGGTTTGGGGCTGAATGCACAGAGCCGGGAGGATTGGACGCAGGAGGCAGGGGCATGTGGCTGAGCCGGGTGGTACCCACGTTGGCCATGGGCATTGAGCTCTGGTCGGGGCTGAACATGTCTTGAGTACTGCCCATTTCCTGGGGCATGGCTTGGTAGGGTCCCTGGCCCCCAGAGAACCCCTGCTGGCCCTGGCTGGGAAACTGCGAGGGCATCAGCATCTTCTGCGGGCCGCCCATCATGCCGCTGCCGCTCTGGGCCCGCACCCGGGCCATCTCCTCGGGACTGAGGCCCTGCGGCCCCATCATGTCCCCGGGCCCCCGCATCTTCTGTGACATCAGCATCTGCTGCTGTGGGGTCATCTGCACATTCAGGTTCATGTTCATGTTCATGTTCACATTCATGTTCATGTTGAGGTTGCCTGGCCCCATGGGTGGGTCCACCTCCCTCAGCCCAGACTGCCCCATGGGGGGACTCAGGAGGCCCCGACCTCCACCAAACTCCATGCCCATAGGAGTGCCCGCCAGGCCCTCGCCGCCAGCTATCTGCCCGGGAAACATGGCCGGATCCATCTGCCGGTGCGCCTGCATCATCCGTTCCACCTCCATGCCCTGCCCCATGCCGCTGCCGGCCATGCCCAGGGGGCGCTGCATGCCCATCGACCGCTTCTCCAGCAGCTGGTGTCGCAGCAGCTCCTCACGAACCCGAGGGGTCATAAATCGCTCGGCTTCACCCTGCCCGCCTGGGTAGGGCACCGCGTTCTGGGCAAAATTGCCAGGCCCCCCCATAGGGGGCAAGTCTTCAGTCCAGCCCATACCCGGCCTCACAGGCCTCTGCATGGCATTCATGGGCACCTCCATGGGCATACCCTGTATGCCCCCAAACCCAGACACCCGTTGCATCTGGTTGCCTGGGAAACGGGGACCGGGGAAGGGTGGTCCACCCCGGAGCTGCATGGGATCTTGGACATCCATGGGCCCCCGCAGCTGGGCTCCCATCCCGGGGGGCCACTGATCGCCAGGCTTGCTGTGGTAGGGAGGCGGTGGTCCCCTCACCATCATGCCCCCCATGCCCATCATGTCCTGCAGTGGGCGGCCCCCATGCAGCCCGATCTGCTCCTCCTTCCGCCGTTTCTCCTCGTAGTACTCTTCCTGCAGCTTGCGCCAGGCCACCTGCTCAGGTGTCAAGCTGTCCTGGCCCAGCCTCTGCATCATCATGTTCATCTGCTGCCCCATGTCCCCACCCGGGGGGTGCCCAGGCACTTCATGCTCCAGCGGGGGGCCCCCGAGGCTCTGTGTCTGCGAAATCATGGACTGCAAGGGCTCCTCGTACTTCTTCAGCCCGCTGGCCGGGGCCGTGGGTGGCTGCTGGGGGGCGGGAGGGGCTTGTGCTGGTGGTCCCCCCTCGCCCGCTCCTCCAGGGGGCCCCTTGAGGAAGGGCTCAGTCTCCCCGCTGCGGAGCAGCAGCCGTTCAATGTCTCGCAGCGTCTGGAGGGAGCGCTCCCGATGCTCCAGCTGCTCCTTGGACAGGCCCTCTGAGCCCACCAGGCTCCGCTGCCCATTGCCAGTGGGGGCCTCCCCAAGCAGGGTAGGGCCGGGAGCGCTGCTGGGCTCTCCTCCAGGAGGCAGCGGGTTGTTGGCGGTGGAAGCCGTAGGGGTATTAGGGTGGGTACCCCCAGTGCCACCACCCGTGCTGGCAGCTCCCACCGAGTTGGGTGTCAGGTCCTGACTGGTGTCCTCAGGAGGCCCCTCGGAAGGCAGAGCAGGGGGGGCGCTGCCTGGGGCTGGGGGTGGCGGTGGCGGCAGTGGAGGAGGCTGGGACTGAGGGGTGCCTGTTGATGGCGTGCTCAGGGGTAGCGGTTCTGGGGTGGGTGGCACTTTGGGGGCCTGCAAGAGGACAAAGGCAGAGCACATGACAGGTAAGGGGATGCACTGGCCAATCCACTACTCACAGAGCACCACGCCCAGGCCAGGTGACACACTCACCTGGTCCAGCTTGGCACGGGGCACGTTCTGCTGGTGGTAGGCGAGGATGGAGTCGGCCCGGCCCTGCAGCACTGCCTCCGCAGCCCTACACAGGAGGGTCGGGCACAGACAGCTCAGAGAGGCGGGAAGGAAGGAGCCCTCAACCTCACCCAGCCCAACCCAAGCCAACCCTGGCCCCCTGCAGGCACTCACTCAGGACCCCAGGCTGAGGGGTGCTAGGCAAACAAGGGCTGAGGCACTTACGTGTTGGCCAGGTGGGTGGTGAAGACATACACAAACTGTGAGGGAGGCTTTCCCGGGACACCCCCGCCTCCACCCCCGGGGGCGTCGGGCCGGAGGCCTGGCGGGGGCCCATGCGGGGGGCCTGGTGCGCTGCTCTCACTGAGGGGCAGTTGGGCGGCTTGGCCAGGACCCAGCTGTGGGGCCGCCATGGCTGGGTCTGCTACATTACAATCTGCACAGGAGAGGAGAGGGAAAGAGGCCCAGATTTAGAGAGGAGATCCAGTGGGGGGACAGCCGCCCAACCCCTGCCGCTACCGTACGATCCCAGAGATGCCCGGGGACAGAGAGGCTCACTGCTTCATAGCTCGTGCCCACAGGGTCATCTGGGGCCCCAATCGGGCATTTTCACTAGTCTAGTTTCTATACTTGCCCTAGACCTTGGAAAAGGATGGAAATTGTGCAGACCATGTGGAGAGGAGGGAGAGGGAAAATGTGACCCTTATGAATAGGCTCCCGCATGCTTGGCACCCTGACGGATGCTTATGGATGTGATTCCATCTAATCGTCACATCCCTGGGAGGAAGCTGTCGTACACTCCACTTGTCGTACACTCCACTTGACAGCCTCAGAGGGATGACGTTACTCACCCAAGGTGACACAGTCAGGCAGTGCAGAGCCAGGGTCTGCACCAGGCAGGGGCTGCAGAGCCCCGAGCGTGGCCCTGCTCCGACCCCTCGCCGTGGTCTGTGCGTGTGTATGCACGTTGGCCAGGTGAGGGGAGAAGGCAAAGAGCTTGTACAGCTGATGATTCAAACGCTGAATGGTTTTCATTCTAGCCCTACCACTAACTGTTCTGCAACCTTATGAACAAGATGCTTCCTCCCTCTAAGCCTCAGTTCCTTCATCTGTAAAATGGAAACACTAACTCCAGCCCTGCAGGAGGGGGAGGGGCTGGTCAAAAAATCTATTTTTACAGCAAGTTCACAACCATGTCACAAACTAAAAAACTGTTTAGAAAACAGAGAGTTACAAAAGCCTGACATACTGGGTTCACTGCCAGGGTAGACTGGCCATCCTCGGCACCGAGCGAGGTTTTGTTCCATGGTCACAGCCCTGACTGTAAGTCCTCGCCTACAAAAGATCTACGCTTGGTCATTCATAGGTCTAGCGAGTGGGTGGAACTTTGCCACCATCAAGTGCCTGGCCTGCAGACAGTAAGTGAGAGCACCTACTGCCCCAAGTTGTCTCCCTTGAGCTGGGGCAGCAGCCACCTTCCCGCAGGCCCACTGGCAGGCTCCTCTTCTTGAAGAAATCTTCTCTAACACTCCTACCTCGTTAACGGCCCTGCTCTGGACCCTGTCTCTCCAGTTTTACATAGAATAACAAAGCCAGAAGTTGGGGGGGGAGGGGAACTTGAGAGCTGATTTCAATGTGTGAGGGCTGCCTTGGGGAAAAGGAAGGTGCACATTCAATACACAGAACTAGGACTCCTGGGGATGACTTATGGGGAGAGAGGCAGGCTTTATTTCAATAAAATAACTTCTAGTACAATGATAACAATAAAAGCTAAACACTGGGGACTTCCCTGGTGGCGCAGTGGTTAAGAATCCGCCTGCCAATGCAGGGGACACGGGTTCGAGCCCTGGTCCAGGAAGATCCCACATGCCGCGGAACAACTGAGCCCGTGCACCACAACTACTGAGCCTGTGCTCTAGATCCCGCGAGCCACAACTACTGAAGCCCATGAGCCTAGAGCCCATGCTCCGCAAGAAGAGAAGCCACCACAATGAGAAGCCCGCGCACCGCAGCGAACAGTAGCCCCTGCTCACCTCAACTAGAGAAAGCCCACGTGCAGCAACAAAGACCCACTGCAGCCAGAAAAAAAAAAAAAGCTAACACTGTTCTAAGTGTGCTACATGTCTCAACTCATTGACTCCTCACAACAACGCTAAGAGAAAAAGATTATTTTTATAGATGAGGAAACCGAGGCCCTTTCCCAAATTTACACAGATAATAAGTGGAAGACCCAGGATATAAACCAAGGCAGTCTGATTGCAGAGTCTGTGCTCTTAACTTCTATATTATACTGCCCTACCATCAAGAACCCTTCGAGAATCTAACGGCAATATAACTAAAACAGTAAGTGCTTGCCTTGGTATGGGGTATGGGAATGTTAACAATTTCTTCTTTGATTTCCCTGTGTTTTCATGTTTCTACAAGGATACAGTCTAGTGTTATAAAAGTGAATTGAGGAGGGTCTGTCCTGGGAAGCTGTGACCACCCCCATCTATCACTGAAGGGTTTGGCCAGGGGCTTGTGGACCACCAGTGAGTCCCCTGGGGTGGGGGTGGGGGGTGGCTGGGACCAGGTGACCTTTAAAGTGCCAGCCAGCTGCAGAGGCTTCAGTATTTGACCCCATACACCACCTCCACGGACATGATCTGCTCTTTCCACAAACATCTGCTGAGTCTGTTTCCTCCTCTGCATCATAGTAACACCTACCTCACAAGGCTGTTATAAGGATTAAATAAAACAAAGTAGCAAAAAGTATCCTGCGTATTTTTTTCTTCCTTCTTTCTACAGTCTGGTTTTCGACAAGTTCACAATTTAACATCCTCTGGTTAGTTTCTTACGCATTAAGTTGTTTCTCCCCACACACAGACATAAGCTTGGAGGGAAAGCATCAAATCAATGCATATGGGCTTCCCAAGGGCAGGAGTATGTCCGTCTCTCCCCCATCACTAGTGCCAGGCCCAAATAAATGCTGATCAATGCAAGAATGAGAGGGGTGGGCGTCCACCCACACCCACTCCTTGTCCTGGTGATGCGCTCCGGGCACTTGCCAGGAGTCAATTAGAGGGTAGGGAAGGGCACCAGAGACACAGGCAATGTCAGCTCACACCCAGGCTTAGCACAGCTTTGCGCAGCCAAGCCAGCTGTCCAGCTCCCAGTGATGCTGGACCCTCACCGCCCTCCCTCTAATAACCAGTAGGTGGCAGCATAGGCCAGGAATTCACAGGAGGAGGTGTAGATGTGGCCAGGAGAGGCCACCTGAGGTTCAACCTACCCCACCCTGGTCCCCAGGGAGAGGGGGCCACTGAGCACCTGGAAGGCAGCAACTGAGCTGTCACAGTGCAGGGAGGGACTGAGTCAGAGATGTGAGATGGGAGAGGAGGAGCCTGGGCTCCTGACCCTTTGCTCCCTCTTCCCAGGCTGGGCCTTCTGAAGCCCTAGATGAGAGGGAAGTTCCCTCAGGGCAGCTATCCTCTGGGGGCACCATGGGCCACAGCACCGTGGCAATGGTGGGCACTCACTGTGGGTGGCCCCAATGGGCTTGTCATCCTCCTCGCTGTCCGGTCCTGAGCACCATTCGTCTCCACTGTATGGCTGCTTCCGCTCCAGCACACAACGCCGCTTACTCCGGGGTGCCACTTCTGCCCAGGCAGGCAGGGGTCAGAGTGAGTACCCAGAGGCCCCGGGATCCTTCCCAAGCCCCGTCTCCCAGATGCCCCACCCCAGGGGGCACTGCCCCGGCCATGGTGGGCACTTTGCCAGCCCTTGGCCCCCACCACGACACCATTTGTTTCTGATTTCTCTCTACAGCCCTGCTGCCTGCCTCCCCTCCCCCACCCAGCACCAAGCCCAGCATAATCCCCAACCACAACTGGTTCTAATTAGGGCTGGGGGGGGAGGGGGAAACTGCTGCTACTCTTCCAGGCCCCAGTGCCTACACCATAGCTCCCACCAGCCAGGATACCAGGAGGTTCCTGGGAAGTGTGAGGGTCTGCTCCTCACCCCAGAGCACCTCCCTCTCCCGCTCTGGGGGCTCTGGTGGGAAAGCAGGAGAGGCATGAGACTGGCCGACCAGAGGCCCCATCACTCTGTGTGGCCCCTCCATGGGTGGCACCTAAGGATGAGACACCTCCATCCAATCCTGAGAGAATGACCAGATGGGTGGGTATAATGGGGGTAAGAGAAACGTGTCCCCGGCATAAATGCTGGAGAGGAGTGGGGGTTGAGGATTAGGCAAGGGGGCTAGAAAGATGGTCTCCCAGCAAGTGTGAGTCTAGGGCTGTGGAAGATGCTGGGGTCTTGGGGATCAGGAAATGGGATACCTTTGGCCTCCGAATCCAGGGACGGTGTCCCAGCCTCTCGCTGCTCTCCGGAGTCCACAGACACGCTCCGCTCCCTCTTCACTTTGCCCTTGAGCGAGCTGAAAGGGGGCACCCCTGCCTGGGGGTTCTTCAGACTTGAGTTGCTAGGTGAGATCTGGTTGGCCTTGGCCCCATGGTTCCCCGCCCCCACGCCCTTCGAGCCCAGGTTGCAGGTGGGTCCTTGGTTCACATTCTGGTGCTGGGATTGGGCCCCGCCATTCCCTGTCTTGCCATGATTGGTCAACTTATTTTCTGGGTGCATTGGCTTGGCTGGGGCAGGGGGGCAGTGGCCGCGGGGGGACAGCGGCGGGCTCCCTGGAGCTTCTCTCCTCCTAGGGTGGGGTAACCTGGAGAAGGTGGAAGAGACATGAAAAGTTAATCCTGCTAGGGGTGTAGCACGCCTGGATTTTAATCGTCCCATCCTGCCTCACCTAGTGGTAGGGGAGATGGGGGCTGAGTGGCATCTTAAGACCACCAGCTATCCCCTACCCCCCTCCATGGCTCCTCAGAGAAGGGCTGATTCCCCTCTCCACCTTGGGCAGTGAAGATGGGGCAACCCCCTCCACCCTCCAATCCCCACAATTCAAACAAAAACCAGGGCCTCACATTGGCAGAATCCAACCCACCCCCAGCCCCCGGCATCCAACAGACTGCAAGCCTCCATGGCAACCCCCCTCCACTAGCACCTGGCCAACACTTAAGCATCCTCTTGTCAAGGGTTTGCTGTCTTCAGACTCCTTCCAAGGTCCCCAACCTCAACTGCCATGTGTCCCAACACCAGCATGGAAGGGGCACAGGACCTGAGGGTCACTGCTCCTGCCCCAGCCCCATTCCCCTGGGGAAGTGGGGAAAAGCACACCAGAGAGTGGTACCCACTAGTCCAGACAGCTCCCCAGAGCAGGAGGGGAATGCCTCAAGGGGGTGTACTAGTACGCCTGGCCGGCAGGCAGGAGCAGGAAAAAAAATGGGGAGGGGACTGGTGTGCAAAGCAGACTGAAGCCAAGGATTCCTGCAGCCTAGGCTGCGGGCCCTTTAAGCTCCAGCCCGCTCCCCCCACCGCCTCCCCCTCCCCGGAGACCTATTAATAGCCGCTGGAAAGATCACATCACGGGAGAGGATATTTATCCCCCCTCATTCCACACCAGCTCAGATTTATTTCAGCTCTGCTGTCCTGCTGCTGCCGCCTGGCCCTGTCTGCCGGCTTCTCCTGGAGAAGGGGAGGGAGGCAGGCACCGCCCCTCCCTCCGGCTCCCACCCCCAGCTAGACTTAGGCCAGAGGGCGCCATCGGACCCGACAGTGGGGTGGGCAGGGGTCTGCTCAAACCGTTTTTAAGAGGAAAGGGCTGGAAGGGACTAGAACAGCAGGCTTAGCTGGTTGCCATTCCCCTCTGTCCCCTGGGCCCAGGCACTAAAGCTGTGGGCTCCTGCCTCGGGGCAGGCCTTCCCATTCTGACCCCCCTTTAGCCCGCCGGTGGCCTGGAAGGTAGGTACTCAGGGGGTCTCGCTCTCCAAGCCTGCACAGTTCAGTCCCATCACCACTGGGCCCTTCCCTTCCCCTCACTCCACACACATATCCCGCCCTCCGCGACACCCACACACCTTGTCTTGTTAGCCAGGATCCTCATGGTTCCCACACACAGTGGGGCTACGGCCCCTGTGCGTGCCCAGGGCCCAGCCAGGTACTCGGTACTGGAGCAGGGACTGCAGCAACAAGCCCCAAAGAGAAAACTTGTGACTTGGGGAGGGGGTGTGAGAAGGGGAGGGGAGACGGGAGAACCCAACAGCCCTGGGACTAGGGAACTGGGTAGGGTAGGGTGTGAATGGCAAGGAAGGATTACTAGTCGGGGTCTGGATCCTAGTGGCCGCTCCTATCCCCATTCCTCCCGCACCTTACCCTCAGGGAGCTTGCAGTCTCTAGCAAGGCCCCCCAACCCCGGGCCACAGGGGCAGAATTCACTAAAAGGATGGGTTGCAAAAGTGCCCACTTGGGGCGGCCGCGAGGTCTGTCAGGCCCCAGGGGGTGGGGGGGGACTCCCGCCCCCAGGCACGCCCCTCACCCGGGGGGCGGGGGACCCCCTGGCGCCCCGCCCCCAGCTCTGAGCCCTGCCCCTAGGCGCCCAGGCGGGAAGGGGGCCGCGGGTAGGGGCGATGCCCCGCCCCCAGCTCGAGGCCTAGCCCGTGCCCATCCCAGCAGGCCCGGGCGGGCAGCAAGAGGCCTGGCGGGGCCCCGGGGCTGCAGCTGGGCTCTTCTGGAGACCAGTAACGCTGGCTCAGATTCCTCCCCGACCGCAAGAATGCAGGAGCCTCCCCTCCCCCCGCCCCAGCACCCCACCCCGCCCCCTTCGGCAGAGCCAGAGCGGAGAGGCCGAGCGAGCGAGCGAGCGAGAGAGCCAGCGAGCCAGCGAGCCGGGGAGCGGGCGACGGGCAGGACTGCAGCGTGCCTCTCCCGGCCCCGCACGCGCCGCCCGGACAGACCCACGGCCAAGTGCGGCGAGGGGCCTGGCGCGCGCCACGGCGGGGCCGAGGTTCGGTCCAGCGCTAGGCGCCGCCAGGCAGGGGCGCTGGGACCCACCAGCACCCAAACTCTGACTCACACACCCTCGCAGCTCACACGTGGACGGGGAGACAAAGACACGCACGGAGCCCAGGAAACTAGAGGCGCGCTCACGCCGGCCTGCGGAGGTGTGCGGGAGGGCGAGGGAGGCGCTGGCCGAAGCAGGAGCACAGAAGCAGCCTAGGGCATGTTTCCAGAGGCGGCCAGAGGGCAGAGAGGGAGCGCATCGACTCACTGAACAGATGAAAAGACTGAGGCCCGGCCACAAGGGAGCCATAGAAAGTTGAGCCCGGTAGTCACAAAGAAACACACACACGGGGCCATAGATACACCAACAAACAGACTTACACAAACACAGAAGCCTCACCCGACCGCCCCCAGCCCTGTCCCCCCCCCTCCCCGCGCAGATCCCAGAAACGGGTGGGGGGAGAGGAGGAGTCTTGGGCCAGAAGCTTTGTCCCCGTGACAGGCCCAGCCAGACACCGGCCCACATTCCCTGCCCACATTCCCTGCCGAGCTGCCGGAGGCTGGGCTGGGACCTGGGGTTGGGGGGCACACCAGTGACCCTGTGGGAGTCTAACCCTAACTTAACCCCAGGGCACATTGGCCTTCCCCACCCCAGCTCTGTCTCTAGGGAGGGAGGCTCCTCAGGGGAAGATTCCAAAGTCCAGGGCCTGGCTGGGAAGCAGCCTGCTGCCAGCCCCCATCTCCTGCATCACGCGGGGTCGGGTGCGGTGGGGGGGGGGGTTGGGGGGACTGAGGTGGGGAGAGCTGGAGGGCACCTGGGCTTAGGGGCAGGCCTATGGGGCTGACCTGGGTCTCAGGCTTCCACCTTCACCACCTTGCTGATCCTCAAAACTACCAATCATCTGCCACGACAGCATTATTATCCCCATTTCACTGTGAGGAAACTGAGATCGGGGAAAAGGAAGTGACAGGCCCCTGGGTCACATGACCGTTACATGGCAGCACCAAGACCCCATTCCCCTGGTGTTTCCTCTACACTGCAGTGTCCTCCCCTCAAGTCATGACAGCTCATCTGAGCCTGCACCAGACAGATGGGCTTCCCACACGCCGCAGGTCACCGGACCCAGCCTCCCGGGGTTGGGGCAGGGCAAAGGCCACCCACTTTCCTCTGTTTACAGCTTCAAATATCAGGACATCTAATAATTTGGGAAGGGGCTGTTAGAAAATTAGTCCTCTCCAGGGTACCCCGTCAGGCGAGCCTCCTCTCTAGAAGAATCTTGGAGTTGCCCTCCCCTCTAGGACTCCACCCCCTCGCTCCCACCCAGCAGCAGGACAAGCTGAGTCAAGTACAGATGAGTCAGGACTTTCCCATCTCACACCTCCCCCCTTTGCCCCTCAGGGGTCTGCCCCAGATCCCAGAGATCCCCGTCCTCCTCTAGCACTCACAGTCCCCGGAAGAGACCTGGAAAACCTTGGGGATGGGAGGCAGGAAAACCGATTCCTGGTGGGTGCAGTTTTTAAACAAACAGTGAAGGGGCTTCCTGGCACCAGGCCAGGAGCCTCCGAGATGGGTGAAAGGACAGGGATGGAGCTCTGGGAACACAGCGCTGTGGTTGCCTCTTAGGGGATAGGGTGGGGAGCAGTGACATGTGCTCACGAACAGGGAGCAGGTGCCAGTCACCTGAGTGAAAAGGCCAGGGGCAGACCTATGAGAATGGAGCCCAGGAGGCTGCTGAGACAAAGCCTGCCTGAGATATTGCCCTCCTGGTGCAACGTGGGGTGCGGGGTGGAGGGTGGGGGGCAGTGACCTAAGGGTTAAAGTGCGCCTGACCTCAGCTGGGGGAGGGAGACCAGGAAGGCTTCGACGGGGCAACCTGCCTATTTCCAGCTGCCCCCACCTTGGGAGCCTCTCCTTGGTTCACCAGCCAGCCCACCAGTCTTATTGCCCAGCTCAGAACCATCCCAAAGAGGCAGTGAGAACACGCTTGGAGGGTCCATGCTTCCACACGCAGTGGGCAGACACCTCTAGAGAGGAAATGGGCTGCTAGGACCCTGCGGTAGCTGAAAGAACAGGAACCTGCTGGGAGTATTAGTGGTGGGGTCCTCAGCCACTGACTCAGGGAGAGGCAGCGCTCAAGACAACAAGGTCCCAAGTCCCCTTTCTCTTGGGTGTCAGGACTCCTTGGTCCCTAGAAGCTCTCCTCTACCACCCAGGTCACTTCCTCTTCCTGAGGTGGTGACTCAGCCGGGTGGGGAGGTCAAGGATTCAGAGCCCAGCAGGAAATCTGCTCAAGAACCAAGGTGTTGCTCTGGGACCCTCTGTGTGGGGACTTCCAGGCTTGGGGGGCCTTCCCCTCACCCTGGTTCCTAGCAGCTCTCCCCACTTCCGCCCACCTCCTGCCAAAGGAGACCATGCAAATCAACCATTTTGTCTGGGAGTTTCCAGCCCTACCCCACCTGCAGCCCCAGGGTGATGTCAAGGCAACCCTAACCCTGCTGGGACATGGAAACTCCTGGCCCCAGACCTTGCAGTCTGGGGTCTTGGAACAGGGTACTTCTGGTGGGGATTCTGCCCTTCTGGAAACCACCAGACTAAGTGGCATTGCCTAGACAAGCCGGAGGTCACCTCACTTGGCTCCCGTAGCCAGTGCCCAAGTGGCCAGGCCTTGGGAAGCAGTCACGGCCTGGCAGTAGGGTGCCCCCAAATGCTACTGCCCAATCTCTGGCTGCTGCCTTCCCCGGGGGGGAGGGGGAGGGGAGGGGGAGGGGGGCACAAGGAAACAAGACAGGGCAGGAAGCCCAGGCAGGCAGCGGGCACTCTGGGCCAGGCACAAACAGCCAACACAGGAAACCACAGCCCACCCCCGCCCACCCCACCCACCCAAAGCTCTGGGAGAAGGGGGTGCCAAAAGCCTGGTCCCCCTGCAGGGGCAAGGGCTAGGGGTTAGCCTGGGGCAAGGGAGGAGCAAGCAGCTCTCCTGTCCTCTCTCTGCCCCAGACCCTACCTCGGGAAGGGGAGAGGAAGCCAGGCTGGCAGGGGTGGTGCTGCCTCTTTAAATCCACCGAAATCCTGAGCTAGGCCCAACCCAGCTCTGGTTTCACAGGAAGGAAAGGAGCTCAGGAGCCAGCAGGGCAGGCAGCGGTGGCTGGAATTAGCCCCACCGGCCCAAATATATCTGGTCTCCGCCTGCCACCCCACTGGCACTTCCTGCCCCCTGGCACCTACACCACCCTGGGGGTGGGAGAGGGTCTAGGTGCTACTCCCCACCCTGTGGGAAACCCCGATCTCCCCAGATGCCCTGTCGCTGGGTACACGTGTTGGGAGGTGGCGTCCCAAGCCTGGATTCCCAGAAGGGAGGAGTGGGCAGGGTAGCTCCCTGTGGGCCCTCACCTGGCCTCTATCCTCCAAGGGGTTAATCTGGCCCTTTTTTGGGGGGGGGATTAGGGGTGGCCCAGGAACCTCCTCCAAACTGCCTGACTGCCTGGCGGCTGGGAACAATGGGGCCATTGTGGGAGTTGCGAGTGCGGGCAGACTGCTGGCGCAGGCAGTGCACCATGGGGCGCGGGACCTCACCCAGAGCCCGCCTGCCCGCTCTGCTCTCTCCCCCAGGTACTGCCAGCGTCAGAGGCATCCTCCCAGCCCTCACCTCGCAGGCCTGGCCCAAACTCTTGGCACCAGCAGCAGCTGGAGGGCCCTCGGGCTCTGCCCACATTGACATCCAGACTGCTGTGACCCTACAGGAAGCAGGGGCATGTGGGCCAGGAGGGTGGGGGTGGGGGCTGATGAGACAGGATGTATGCCTGTGATCCTCCCGCAGGGAAGACAGGAAGGCCAAATGGGGTTTCTGGTGTCAGTCCTGGCACCCTCAGGCAAGAAGGGCTTAAGGGATTGTGAGAGCAGTGACAGGCAGGGTCCCCTGACCCCAGGCCTCCGTTCCTACACTCATTCCATAGACCTGCTCCCTGAGGAGGCCCAGTCCTGTCAGCCTCGCCCTCTGGGGCTGGGACACTGGCAGTGTGAGTGATGCAGTGGAGTGAGAACCGGGTTTGCAGTCAGGCCAACAAGGATGCCAATCACATCCCACCCCTTCTGAGCGACGGGACCTTGTCCATCCCTTCAGCCCTCTGAGCCTCAGTTTCCTCATCTGCAAAATGAGGATCAATACATCGAGTGAGATACTAATAGTGAAACCATCCAACAGAATGCCTGTGACATACTCGGCCCTCAACAAACCACCTCTGGCCATGATGTCCCCTTCTTTACACCCTACATGGCACCCAAATCCGTGGGCATTTGGTAAAGATGGGCACTCTCGAGATACTTGCTCTTGAGTATCCAAGGGATCGGGGCCCATGGGCATCATCCCAGTGGTATCAAGTACAAAAACTTGGCTTTTCCTCTGTCCTCACAGAGGCCAGCTCCCTCAGCCAGCACTCCCCTGGACATCACTGGGTTTATCGACATACACTCAAGCCCAGAGCATGAACCCAGAGAGCAGTTATCCACTCTCTTAGCCTCAGGGCTGTCTCAAAAGCCCAGGAGAAAAGCAAAGGGGAGTTTCCTTTCAACAGTGGCCCAAGTCCCATCCCCTCCACCAGCCACCCCTCTCCCCGACCTACTCCTTGGCAGTCTCCGTGCAGGGTCTGGGCTTGGAGGAAGCTGGAGCCTACTTTCTTGCCATGGGCCTCTTTAAAGAGTGGAGGGTCTGAGAGGAAAAGAAGAGCAACTGGGACAAGCAGTTCTGAAAGTAGAGGTCCAGAGAGAAGACCTGTGCTCTTCTCAACTAGAGAGGGCTGTCCCTCTCAGGGTGGCTCCACAGCCCCCAAAGGGTTAACAAGGCCCTAAAAATAACCTGCTCCCAGCAGGACCTGCTGATTGGAACCCTCCAGCCATCTGTTCCCATTTTCTCCTGTTCACATTGGAACATCTGAAACCAGCCCCAGAGCCCCAGCCCGATCCCAAAAATAGCCCCAGCCTGCCCAAGGAACAGGCCCCAGGGGCTGGGCAAAAGCGGCATGGCCAGCCCAGCAGTGAGGCATGGCCCAGGCCAACACTGAGCCCTCACTCCCAGGCCCATGGAAGGGAGGTGTTCCCTCTGTTCCCAGAAGGAGGTGGTCAGTAGACCCAGGGGCTCCAGCCCACCCACCTTGGTACCAGGCCAGAGAAGGTACCCAAGAGCCCTGGTATCCCAGGCACTCTGCCACATCTGAATCCACTTTCTCCAGAGATTTGGACACGCACTTCCCAGAAGACCAAACCACTTATCTGCAGAGCGTCCCTCTTTGTGGGCACACCATCCCTGCTGCCCAGTGCTGGGCTCCTCACCCAGAAGTTCCCAAGCCTTACCCCCTCCATCATCCGACTCTCATCCCGGGGCCCTTCGGAGCCTTGCTCACCCAGAGTCACTCAGCATTCTCCCCTGGCCTGCTCCAGGTAACACAGGGTTGAAACAGAACTTTACCCAGCCCTGCCCACACTCACCCACGCCGCAGAGGAAAGGATTCTGGGGGTGTCCTCTGGATGCTGGTATGACCCCACCCCTCCTCTGGGCTTCAGGATGGGCTTCTGCCCATCTGTGTGCAGCAGGTGCCAGGCATGCCCATCTGGGCCTCTATACATATCACAGGCCTGGGCACTGCCCTGCCACGCTCAGAGAAGATGCCCAGGCAGGGTACAGGGAATCCAGTGGACCCTGGGCCCCAAGGCAGCCCTAACAGCTGCCATCCATATAACAGCCCCACACTGCTACTTTTCTCCCCAAAGAAGGTCCCTGACCCCTTAGGCCAGGAAAGAGAGGAGGCGGCCATCTAAGCCATTTAAGAACAGAGTGTCTTAATGGCTGTTCAGCCTGGTGAAGGAACAGAGCATCAGGGGATGGGATGGTGGGAGGGGTGTTGAAGCTGATCTGAGCTAATAGCATGGGGGAGGGAGGGCTCAGCCCTGAGAAGTGCTGGGAGATATGGAGGGAGACAGGCCCTAAGACCTCAGACCCCTCTCCCGGCGCATGGCTATTCGGCAAACTTGCAACCAAGATGTTAGTTTCCCCTCAGTGGGGAAACTGAGGCAGCAAGAAGGTGGGTCTGGATGGGTATTAGAATCTAGGAGTCTGAAGTGTTGGAAAGGCTGTCTCTTTCCCACCGTCCATACTCTCCCCACCCCCATCAATTCTTCCCCTGCTAAAGCCCCCGGGTGGACCATGAGTTCCTGTGAAGAGCTATGACTAATAATAACGAGGAGGAGCTCTAACGTTTATTGAGCATTTACTCTGTAACATCAAGTTGTCCTGAAGGCTTCACATGCATTATTTAATTTAATCCTCTAATTTAGTACTCTACAAGAAAGTTCTCTTGTTATCCCCACTTTACAGATAAGAAAACCGAGGCCCAGGGAAGTTGAGTAATTTGCCTGAGGCACACAGTCCAAAATTAGAAGAGTCAGGATTTGAACTCAGACACTCCAGCAGCTGGGCTATTAACCATTTCACAATACATGTTCACCCTGGTAGCAGCCCTCTGTGCTATGATGAAAGAATTGGTGCCTCACCCCCTCATTCCATACTCCCTCCAACCCCAATGCACACCAGGTCCTAGCTAGAGGCCACAGTTCCTGCCCAGGGAAGAGATCAAAGAGAGGCCACCACTCCCCACCCCCTCAACACAGGTGCCTGGCCCACTGGGGTTCTGAGAGCAGAGTTCTTGGGCCACCCCAGCCCCATCTACCCGCAATCTGTTACATCGTCACCCATCCTGGTCCCTAAGAGTCTGGGGAAGGAGCAAGGCAAGTTACCATGACAACAGCACAGGCCCCTGCTGAGAGGCCCAGAGGCAGGAAGAGTCTCCGCAGGTGGGGGTCAAAGGTCAAGTGGGACTCACTAGTGACGAGTGGAGTCCCAGCCCTGCCCCCCCCACCCCGCACCTGCTCAGCCACACCTGGCACTGCCCCCCACTTTTTTCATTGCCTGAGTTGGGAGCAGGACCACTTCCTCTGTGTCCCTGAGGGGTGGTGGCCTCCAGCAGGGAGGGTGGGGGGACTCGAAGCCCCTCCCTCCTGGGGACAGTCTAGGAGAAGGGCCTCCTCGCAGTCCTCCGCTTTCTCCAGCTTTCCCTAGTCAGACCAGGAGCCTACAGGCAGGCGTGTTTGTTGTGAATTCAGGGAGTTGTTGCTAAGTAAGGAAGGAGGGGGGGGAGGGAGGGGGAGGGGGGAGGGGGGAGGGAGGGGGGAGGGGGGAGGGAGGGGAGGAGGGAGGGAGGGAGGGGGGAGGGAGGGAGGGGGGAAGGAGGGAGGGGGTGGGGTGGCAGTAGGGAGAAAGCGTGTGTGTCTCTGTGTGTGCCTCTGTGTGTGCGTGTGTGTGTGTGTGTGTCTGTGTGTGTGTGTCTAGGGGCCAGGGCAGAAACCACATTACTGTGGCCGGTAGCCACCCTGGCTTTGACTCAGCCAGCTGAGGCCAAAGCCAGCAGGCGAAGGGGAGCAAGAACTTGGGATGCCCGGGAAGGAAACCGTACCTTGCCCTCCAGGGGTGACCAGGCTGGGGCTCCCCACCACCCACCCCGGCTGGGACTTTCACTGGAGCAGCAGCTGTGGCGCTTTAACCCTTCCTGCCCCGGCCCCGCCCCCATCCCCTACCGGGTTCCAGGTTGTAGGCAGTCAGCACCCTCTCCTCCGGGGGGAGGAGAATGAAAGGAGAAGTGGGGGCAGAGAGCCAGGAGGAGGGCGCCCGAGACAAAAAGCCAAGCAGGAGGCAACGGCAGAGGCAGACAGAGCTGAGCGAGGAGGCTGTGAGGACACACATAAGCACACAGACCTCTCACCTCAGGATAATGCGTGTCGGGCTCAGGCTCAAGGGTGTGATCTGGGCTGGGGCTCCCTGTGGAGAGAGGGTCACAGCTAGAAGCCCCAGGCCAGCAATCTCTACCCCTGCTCCTCCCAGAGCCCCAGCCCCACCCCCAGCACGCACACCACTGAGCTTGTACACACAGACGGGCCTGCAGCTCCAGGAAGTCCCTGAGCTACTTGGACACCACCCCCCCTCCATGACTTCTGTGGATTGGCTGGGAGCCAGGCCTGACCCAGCGGCCCCACCGCACAGCTCCCCCTCCCTCCCCTGCAAGCAGGAAAGGAGAAGGCGCTGGAGATGCCTTAGAGCTCCCTCAGAGCTCAGCCCACAGGGAGAGGGGGGAGGACTCCCACGGCCTGGCCTGAGGACCCGGGTGGAGGGATGGATGCGGAGGCCTGAGGACCCCAGCTTCCAGCAGCAGCCACCCCGGGGTTATCCTGTGTCAAGGAGAAGAATGGTGTGGGTCCTGTGTCCCCATGTGGTCTCTCTTGTCCCCTGAAGATGCCCCTGGGGACCGGGCTTGGCTGGGAGGGCCTAGGGTGAGAGAATCAGGCTTAGCAGTTCAGTAGGAGGGGGCTGGGTGAAGCTCCCACAGGCAGGCGGGAGGGAGGCTGGTGGCTGGGCTCAGTTTGTACTGGGGGTCAAAGGGGAGTTCTTTTCCGAAGAATTCTGGGAGAGACGCCAACTAGAGCAAGCTGCTAACCACCCCTCCCTCTCTCTCACTGCACTGGGTGGGGGGGTGTCCCTGCCAACCAGACTTAACCCTCTCCAGCCTGTGGTGCTCCCAGGCACATGACAGGGGAGTTGGGGAAGGTCCCGCTGGGCTCAACTTCCAGTTCTAGGGGGCAAGCACAGGGTGTCTGCCAGAACACGGTACCACGTGGCCCCATCTGGTACTGCCCCGCCCTGCCGCCACCTGGGTGACTTTTCTGGGCTCATCTCCTGAAGGTGTCTGCAGTGATGTGTGTGTGCGTGTCTCAGAGACAGAGATTGAGAAACAAACTGAAAATTCCTTGCCAAGGCCCTCCCCCTGCTGGGTCACTGAGCACTGTACCAACCTGTGCCTCTACCCCTCCCTTCCTCCCACTGAGTCCTGGGACCAGAGGCCATGGGAAGGGGGTTTATAAACAGACAACTTTTCTCTCTGCCCACCTCATGCTGCTGTCTCCATAGGCCCTTGACTCCGACAAACAGCCCCTGCCCCAACCCTCTTCTTCACTGATTTGCTACAAGTGCTTCAAGTATTCAATTATAGCCTGAGATCCCAGGATGGGAAACTGAGTCACAGCGAGGCATCAGGGATTCCAAGGGCCCGCATCCCATGCAGACATAACTCTACTAACACAACTCTTGCTTTGGCAAAAAAAGAAAGAAAGCTCCCCTTAGCAATCCCCACCCCCCTCCTGTAAAACACGATTAAGGTCAGACATCAAGAAGGACTTCCCAGGGTCAAGGCTACAATGGTAGCCGGCCTCGCATCCAACGCTTCATATTTCCGGGGTGGCACATCACCACCCCCCCGCCCCAGCGTTCCAGGCCCCTCTGTCTTCTGCTCAGGCTGGAAATACGAGTGTCTTGTCTTGTTTTGCTGTCTGCCCCTAGCTAGCAAAGTCAACTTTTCTGAACTTTAGCCACCAAGCTCCCAGGTCTGATGTGGCTGGCTGTTTCTTGTCCCCAATGAAGCAAGTGACCCCAAGGGTAGAGGGTTAACTCCCTTTCCCCAGCCCTTTCTGGAGAGCACTGGGCTGCCCTGTGACAGCCCCCACGATATCACTAGGACAAGAAGAGGATGGACTGGGAGTACTGGGATCCCTTAAGGTGCCGGGTGTCCGTGAAGGGCAGAGGAAGAGAGCCCAGCCTTGGGGACAGTTTATCCCAAAGTCTCCCCACTGCACAATTTCTCTCCAAGGACCACAGAACTGCCAGAAGCCTTGGCCTCGCTCCAAGAAACCTCCCTATCAAAGGACAGAGGACTCCATGTCCCAGGGAGCTATGGGGAGACCTGTGGCTACGCACCCCAGACATGTTCTGAGGGAGGAGAATAGAGGCGGCAACAGAAGCAGAGCGCACTGAGTGTGCGCACATATGCACACACGCACGTGCATCAGAGACACAATCCCGAGCACACATACTCCTCAGCTACTCCCAGACGTGTACCTGAGAGAGAAACAGACACAACCCCCAAAGACACACATCCAGGAGACCTCTTTAAAATAACCCAAACTCCCCAAAAATGACTCCTTAAGACCCATAGAGGCTCCCATACTCAGAGAAGGCCAAAGAGAGCTCGAGAAACACAAATGACATCAGCCAGTCACACAGAACTACTGACAGACAGAAGACAGACCCACACTGGGATACACGAGCACACACACAGAGTAGTATGCACATGGCCATGTGCTAGCACACAAATTCACACACTCACACACACACACACACACGCAATGCACAGCATGAAGTCAGATTAGAGGACTAAATTCTGGGCTAGTGGGGAGGAGGGGAGTCAGAGCAGTGGGGTGGAGAAGTACTCAGGGATTTCAAAACAATCCTGGTTTCGAAATGCTGGAAATGCTGGATTCAGGGCCATTCTCAGTTGAGGCTGGAGGGTGGAGAGTGAAGGGGAGGGGGAAGACAGGCCAGCGCAGGGCCACCAGCCCATTGGAAGAGGGACTTGGACAGAGGGCATCCCAGCCTCTGGGCATGGGGACTAGGCCAGACACCAAGGTTAGGAGGGGCAGGTGGCCCAGGGCCAAGCAGGGAGGGCCTGGGGTGGAAAGGAGGCAGAGAAGGAGAGGCCTCCACTTTAGCCACTGACTAGAGAAGAAAGAAGGTGAAGGAACCTACCTGGGCCCTTCCCTGACCCGTGGGTGGGTGGTGGTGGCCACCTTCCCCCCTACAGAGTGGCAGCTGGCTCCCCTTCCCCGCCAGCTAGCAGAGCCCCAAGGCAGGCCTAAAGCTAGGGGTCAGAGGGTGTGGGAGGACAGCAAGGGCCTTCCAGGGGACCCAGGACCACCCACACTCAGGGCAGGGTGGGGGACATCTCCCTGGGAAGCCAGAGCTTCCTACCTGGGTTCCCAGAGAGGGGAGCTCTTCGGGAGGCTGAGGCACTACAACAGACCCCCACATCCAGGAAGTCACCCCTCTCCTCCCAGGGCACCAGGATGCCCTTACTGCCCCTCCCCCAACCTCCAGGGAAAGTCGGCAGCTCTCTCCCAGGGAGGGGAGGTCAAGCCAGGCTGGGGGTGGGGCTCTGGAGGCCTGGCCCTGGCACCCAGCAGAGGAAATGCCAGGCCTTAACTCCAGGCTGCCTTCAGGGAGGCCCATCCAAGTGACGTGCGGCACCTCTAGTGCTGCAGTTTTCTTCCCCTTGCCCCTCAGCTCCTAGCCTCTGGCTACCTGGCCCTCCAACTGGCTCCAGCCCAAGCTCTGGTAGTTAGAGGGTGGGACCTGGGGAAACTTAGCGCCCCTGGAGGAGCCTCTACCAGCTTCATCCTGGCCCCTTGGCCAGTCAGAGTCTCCTCGCCCCAGATCCCTGGGGGCAGCCCCCACAGTGTGGCTTACAGGTGGGCAGCTGGTGGGGCTGGCAGGCAGGGGCACAGATGCCAAGCTAGAGCAGCCAGGTGCTCAACAGGTTGAGCCAGTCCCTGGAACAGCCAGCCCCACCCCAGGGAGAGCAGGCCTGGCAGAGGCTCCCTGCCCGCGGCACCCAGCCTGTACCCGCTTGGCTCCCACGGCTGCCCACTTTCCCACGGTGCCATCCCCTCTGCCCCCTCCCCCGAGGTCAGCAAGCAAGCAGTGCCCAGGGTTCCTGGCACAGGGAAAGGATGCAGTTTCCCCGTCACCCCTGGGTGCCCAGGCTCTTGGAGTGCCTCACTACCAGCAACCAAGGAGCCCCCAGAAGAGTAAACATGGCATCAGGCCAAAAGGAACCCCAAAGTGCCCCCTACCTCCTCGCAGGCCTCCTCCAGTCCTGGGCAGACTGGACACTCAGACACCCTGGCTCCCCGCAGCTGCCCCCCCAGGGCGCTGGGACAGAACTTCAGCCGGCGGCGCCAGAGGCAGTGTGGCGGCCCCCAGCTCCTGTCTTGCACTCCCTGGAGGAGGGGCTGCTGAGCTGGGGGACTGCTGGCTCCCTCCACTCCTGCCAGAGCTGCTGCTGCCTGCAACCCTGCTCCTTTCCTTCCACCCCACTCCTGGGCTCCACGCAGCTCCATCCCGGCCCCTCCCCCTACAGGCAGGCAGCCCCCTTTGCAGGCATCTCCTTTAATCTAAAGCAGGTGCCAGGCATTCCAGCCCTTGCTGAGTCGACACTGCCACCCACTAGGCCTCTGCCCAGAAGGCTATTGCCCTGCCTCTTCATGGAAGTTGAGTCTATGGCCCAGGGCTCCTGCTTAACTGAAATACCCAGAAGTTGGGAGGCAGACACTACCCAAGGGGAATCACGGGTGCCCAACACAGACTCAATAAGCAAGTTCACTAGGTCATACATTACCACTGCTGTGATCGATTGTGGACCACCAACACTAATCCTTCTCCAGGACTCTGTAATCTCTTCCCACCTGGACCCTCAACCTCAGTAATTAGAGACTCGGAGCCTCCATACGGACCTCCAGAAACCATCTCTAGCGTGAGGCCCCTGCTACCCCGAGCACAAGAGTCACACTGGATCCAAGGTTATATAGGTATTCTCCCCTTCAGGAGCACCCCTTCCAGCATTAACCCCTGCCCCACCCCAATCAGAAGCAACACAGGTAAGCAGAACGCCTCCAGAGGCAAGTGGCCAGAAGGGTGAGCTTCCAGGCCTGGTTCTCCAAGGCCACGGAGCCTGATCAGCTGAGGGAGGGCAGCACCTTCCGTCCTGACACCAGAACCGCCCCCCCCCATTCCCTTACCTTCCTTTCTCTCCCATTCTCATCCTGTCCTGAAGCTCCTATCAGCAGGCACCTCAGAGCTGATACCAGAAAGACAGGGCCTGAACATGCTCTTCCCCTGGGGCCATGAAATCATGGTCCTGACCCAGAGAAAGCAGCCAAGCTAGTGCTGGGGGACAGCAGACAAGCCAGGCAGCCCCAGCCCAGAAAAAGTAGCTGCACCTTGGAGAGGCTGAGGAGGGAGGAGAGCAAGGGGAGTGGAAGCCCACCCAACCTGCGGGTCTCATTCAGCGAGCTGCCCAGAGGCATCAGTAGGGTTACAGCAGATTCTGTGCGAAGACAGCTTTCCTAGGTAAAACAGGAAACCAAGGCCAAAGATCAAGGGGGCCTCCAAGCCCCTTTCCCGGGGCTCAGTCACATGCCCAGCTCACCTCTCCCAGAGCAACACTTTTCCTCCCTGTAGCAGAGGCCCCCAGACACAGACACAGACCCACACCCCAAGCAGCAGACAGACAGAAGGAGGAGGGAGGAGGGGGTGTCAGAAAAACCCGGAAGGAAGGAAGCTGGACAGACAGAAGCCAATCCTGGCTTCACTGCTCCAGAGGGACACCCTCCAGACTCCCAGACTGTAAGGGACACTCTCCTCAGCTCCCAAGAGGGAGAAGGGGAGAGTAGACCTCAGTGTCCCCTGAAACCAAATTCCAGCAGCCCTGGGACAGGACATAGTCCAGCCAAGCAAGAAGCCCTAAGCCTCCCCTCTCTTCCTCACATTCCTCCCCCAAGAGCTCCCCCAGACCAAGGCAGGGGCTGTCTCCGCTTAGCAAGGCAGAGACACCTCCAAGGAACTGTGTGACTGCCCCCCCACCCCCCCACCCCCTGCCAAGCCCACATCACTAAGAATCCTAGGCAGGGGAGACTCCGCCAGTCACAGCCCCCGCTGCTCCTAGGCAGTGCTTGGGGGCAGAGGTGACCCCCAGCAATCTCCAGTCCCCACGCACCTCCTTATGGAAGCTCCTATAAGCCAGGAGAGGAGTGCTGGGGTGCTGAGACCCAAGGGGTTGGTGAGCCTGTGAGGGGGACTACATCTCCCAGAAGCCCCCAGGGCAGAGTTGCTGCTCCAGCTGGCCCAAGGCCGGCCTTGTTCTCTGTGCTAGGGTGGCAGGGTCCCCTGGCTGCCCCTAAGCCCTCCCCTCTGTGCGCTGGGGCTGCCAACCTGATTGGGGGCCCAAGAGTGGCCTCCACTAATCCTGGGGGCGTCCCCGACCCCTTAAACAGCCTGGGGGTGCGTGCCAGAGGGCCAGAGACAATCAGATTGTGTTCCCCCTCCCCAATTCGAACTGGATCTCCCTCCTTACGCCTCTGCTGGCCTGGCATGACTTTCGCCCTCGGCCCCAGCCCTCCCCTCACCTCGCGCGGGTCGGGGGTCCTCACGCCAGGCCGGAGTTGGACGCCATGACCAGGTCAGGGCCGGTGGGTGGATTGGGGTCCTCCTGCTCGCCAGTTGGAGGTGAGGAGGAGGGCGGGCAGGTGGTGATCTTTTGATCCTGGACGCCTTGATCTCAATACCAGCCCGGCCCGGGAGTGGGTATCCGGGGGTCGCTGGGCGCCTGGGTTCCTGCTTTCCAACCGCGGAGCATGGTCTTGGGCGCCGGGCAGCGGCGGGAGAGCGCGCACACCCGCCCGGCCTTGGGCTCAGGGCTGGGGTCTCAGCCCCGAACCTCACGGCTCCGGCTCCTGCTCCTCCTCCCTTCCTTCCTTCCTTCCTTCCTTCGCCTCCTCCTTTCACTTTTCCCGAGGCCCGCGGGGACGGTGGGCGCGGGGCGGGGAGGGGGCTGTCTGGGCGCTTATTGTTGGTCGGACGCCGAGGGTCCGGGTTGCAGTCCCCGGGCGGCGCGGCGCCGGGGGACCCAGGCGTGCGGGCGTCCGGCCGGCTGGCTCCGGGCAGCGGCGGTGGTGCAGCGGCCCCGAGTCCGGGGCATGTCCGGCCACTGGCTCCGCCGTTCGCCGCCGCCTCCCCGGGGTCCCCTGCGCTGCCGGAGCCTCGCTCGCCCCTCCACTCGGCTCCGCTCCCCAGCCTGAATAAGCATCGGGGCTCTCTGGCTGCCTCCTTCTGCCTTCATACCAGAGCCCGGAGAGGCCCCTGTCAAAATAAGAGCTCCCCCATCTCGCTCGCCTCCTCGCCCAACCCGGCTCCCCCAGCCTCCCAGTGGTCTGACTCGGTAAGGCGCCCGGCCGGCTAGCGGGAGGCAGGTTGGCCCGGGGGCGGGGAGGGGGCTTCTATGCCACTCTCCACCCCATTCCCGAGGACTGGGGAGGAGACGGGCTAACACCATCTCAGGCTGGGGAGACGTTTGACAAACGTACCCTCCTATCTACGCTGATTGGAAGCAGTGGGAGTTGACTCCCCCCAACCCCCAACACTCACTCACACACTCTCTCTCCCTCCCTCTCTCTCTCTCTCTCCCTCTCTCTCTCTCTCCCTCTCCCTCTCCCTCTCCCTCTCTCTCCCTCTCCCTCTCCCTCTCTCTCTCTCTCCCTCTCTCTCTCTCTCCCTCTCCCTCTCCCTCTCCCTCTCCCTCTCCCTCTCCCTCTCCCTCTCTCTCTCTCTCTCTCTCTCTACTGGGTCCCCTCTTCATTGTATCTACCCACATTCATTATGCACTGAACATCTCTTTATTCACTTTATTCATCTCTCTTTCCTAGTAGACCCTGAGGATGTAGACTGAACTTTTTCACTTCAATCCTCAGCAGCGCAAAGTGGATACTAAGAAAATGTTTGTGGAAGTAAAACCTTTGTTCTCCCAAAAGAACTCTATCCTAAGCTCAAAGTGCCACACACACACACACACACACACACACACAAGACCCTATAGGAGAATAGATCCAATGGAAAAAAAATTGTAAAGTGTTTTAAAAAGCATTTCACATGTTATTTCAGTGTTTGCCACAAACGTGTGAGAAAGATGTTATGGCCCCATGACACTGATGAGGAAACAAAGGCTTGCACTAGTTAAGGACTTCCTCAGGGTTACACAGCTAGAAAGTGGTAAGCCCAGGACTAGAGTTTGGGTCTCCTTATCCCAGGGCACTTTCCCTGTATCCCACTACCCCCACCCACCCAGGATTAATACCAACAAGTAACAACCATTGAAGGGCACTAGCAAGCCCCTTTGTCATGCTATTTGGTTCCTCTGAGCTCTCCCCTGCCCCTCCTCACAGATGGTCCCCAGATAGCTCTAGCTCTCACTGACCTCCCTCTCTTTTGACACCTACTACATCTATTCCACCCAACTGAGTACCTAATTGTATGTTTTATCTTGATTCTCCTGTGCGTGTGTCTGGTTGCCCCAAAAGATTCTTGAGGGCCCAAACCATGTCTCCTATGCCTCTATATTCCCCACAGCACTCAAGGGCTAGGTTCATAGTAGGGATTCAGTAAATACTCACTTGATGGATTGATGGTGTCTGCAGCTGGGCACTGGGCAAGGTCTGGGGAGGCACAGGTGAAAAAGGGGGAGAAACCCTGAAAGAAGATAACATAACAACCTCTATGGGTGCCTAACATAGAAGTTTACAAAGCATTTTCATACACACTATCTCTTGATCGTGCTTTGAGCCAATCAACAAAACTTCCCCAATTGCCTATTAACTGCTATGCCAAGACCAAGCTGGGTTAGGGACTGAATCATCACAACCCTGTGAGATAGGTATTGCCCCCACTTAAAGGAAAAGAAAACTGAAGCCCAGAGAGGCTGAGCTCTGGTGTGAAAGATCTCAGAGCCTAGGATAGTACCTGACCCGTGGAAGTAGGGTTTAATCTCCTCTCCCCTCCCCAGGGTCCTGCCATAAGATGAGCCACAAGACAAGAAGGCCATTTCTCAAACAGGATTGCTTGTTGAAAGGAAGGGTCCACCCAGTTATGTGGGTCAGTTTCCCGTTACATACATGACACAAGCCGCATGGGCTTGTGATGATCCGTTTGGCACGATGCCCAGTTCATAGCAGGTCCAGAAAACAATGTTTGTAGGGGTGAGTGATGGCTGTGTTGCAAGAGGTCTGTTAATTGTGGCACACAACCAAGTGTATTCGGCATGTCCTGTGGAGCAGCCATGTAGAGCACTCCCCTGGGTGGAGCTGTGACTCATTCCCCCAGGTTGGGATGCGGAGCCCGAGCTCTGGGCAGCCACGAGTTCTGGGTGGACCGCTGGAGTGAGCGAGGGGGAGAGGAGAGAGGCCGGTGGCCCATTGCTGGAATGGAGTGGCTCCCTCTACTGGCGAACTCGGGGAATCACCGTGTGTTGGCGCGTATCTGTGTGTCACTGTGTCACGAGGAGTGTCACAGGTGTGTCAGCGAGTGTCGAGTGTCGGTGGAAGTTCGGGCATGGGTATAGCCTGTTCGTGGTGCAGTGTGGGTGTGCCAGCGTTACGTGGGCCTGTTTCTGGAACCACAGAGTGTACACACACAACCACATTTTGTAATACAGTTTACTTTTGGGGTGGGGGTAGGGGGTCGGAGGAGCTAGGGCTGCAGATTATCTGAGATTACTACCTGGGGTGACTAGGACGAAAGGATCTTCCGGCTGGTACTCATCACCGACCTCGTGCAGGTGGGATTCAGGACTAGAGAACAGTTCCTGGGAAGGGACTCTATCCCCAAAAGCAAACAAGGACCCAAGAAAGGGTTAACGTTGAGCCTCACAGTGACTTCAATCATTGGCTCAGGGCACTGTCAGTCAGCTTCGCGGCGGGGCTTGTGGGGCCGCCTTCGGACTGCCCAGCGACCCTCACTTGCCCCTCGACCCCCACTTCATTTCACTTCTGGGCTGCTGCCACGCCCCCCATCTTGACGGAGACACCTTCCTGGGCCCTGGAAAAGGAGCGGATCTGGGCATCCTGGCTTCCCCACTCACTCCAGCTGCCTGGCTTCCTGATAGATGGTGATTATTACATAATAGACCTGCTGGACAGAACCATGCCAGCCCTCGGAACACTTTGCCCCTCCTCGAAGCCTGCCCCAGGGCCTGGCACCAGCAGCACAGAGCCTGCCGCGCTGCTCTGCCGGCTCCCCCAGCACCAGCTCCATTCCAGGGCGGGAGACCCCGGGGCCACCCTCCCTGGTGTCCCTGGGGCCACTTTCTGGGATGGGGCGGGCGCCAGGCTGGGAGTACGGCCGGCGCCCCGCAGGTCTCGGGGTTGGCCTGCGGAGTATGGTTTTACCAGCGCCTCTCCAGAATTGTGGGACCCAGCTGGCCCCTTCCAACCTGAACTTGGAACTTGGGAGCCAGTAGGGGTGGGGATAGGGGGCGCAGGGGCCAGGGTCGGACAGCGAAGAGTTTGGAAAAGATGCGGGGGCAGGACAAGGGAGGCTGGGAGAGGGGGCCGACAGGGGCAGTGGGGGAGGGACTCTTATCCTGACAGGGCTCCCGCCTTCCCCGACTGGAGGGTTTGGAAAAACTGAGCAGGCAGCCAAGGCTTGGCTGGAAATCCTGCAGCCCACCCTCCTGGGGACACAAAGCTGGAGGGCGGGGGCAGGGCGGGGGGAGAGAGCACGACCCCGGGGAGGGCAGGGCCTCTTTTGGGGCTGGGGGCCCTGGGGCCAGGTCCCTGGGGAGGGGGTTCCTGGCGCTGTCTCCCCGCAGTCTGCTTCCCCCTTCTCCTTCTCTACCCCCTCCTTTTCCCCCTCCTCCCCCTCCCCGGCTCCAGTCTTGCAGATTGCGGGCAGACTTAACTCCTTGCGCGCCAGCCCGGTGGACTCCTAGGTGGTGACGCTATGAGGGAGGGAAGAAGGGAGGGACTCCGACCTTACTCCCACCCACAGTTTAACACCTTGTGGCCCAGAACGCAGTCTCGGAACTTGGGCTTGTCAGAGCCCTAGAAGGCTGCCTGGTGCTCGAAGAACGACACACAAAACCCGGCACCTGAGAGCTGCGTAATCCAGTCCGCTCTCCTGCCACATCTTAACTGTCTACCCTCCCCTGTCACCCCAACCCTCTGTGCCTCTTCCTCCACCCTTTGGCCACCCTCCCGCTACCACCCCCACTAGTTGCTGCAAAGAGCCCTGACAGATAGAAGGATGCAGGGAACCCGGAAACCTGGGTTCTGTGGCTGCTTCTGCATTCTCCTCCGCATCCCGCCTGGGAGGCCCGGGCAGGTGACCGCAGCCCGGGCCTCTTTGGCCTCCAGGGGGCTCCTTCACACATCTGTGGGGGTAGCTACCCAACCAAGGCAGAGAATGCTAGCCTCCCCCAGCTCCAGCTAGGACAAGGGCCCGAGTAGCCGGAAACCCTGACTTCACTTCCACCCTAGCCCCTCTCCTAGGCAGCACTTCCTCCACCATCGGATTTGCCCCCCGTTCGGCCGTGAAAGACTATGCCTGAGGGCAGTACCTCAGTCTAGGCAGGAAGGGGTTAATGGAGCTCCCAGGCTCCCTGTGAGAGCCAGGTGAGGCACCGCCCATCTTGGCCTTCAGGTGTACAGGTGGGGAAGTGGAGGGACGCCGACCACAGGACTGCTCTTTTGCCCCCTGGTGGTTAGATCTGGCTTAGCAGTCTCTGGCAAAAGCTAGGCTCAGGTGGGGATTGGTGAAAGAAAAACTTTGGAGGCAGCTAGAGTACTCCTGCAGGAATAGCACCTTTGGAGAGAAAGAGAATCCTATGGGGAGGCTGGTGGAGCTCCCACAATCCCTGCCATGCCATCCCCACTTATCAGGCTGCCACAGTCACTTCCAGATCTTTGTCCTAGGGACCCTACTTGTGGGTCCTAGGGACCCTACTTGTGGGTCCCAGGTGCCCAGACACCTGGAGGAGGAATAGAAGATATAGGCTCTATCCTGCCAGGGTCTCAACCGAATGAAGGGGAGCGATAGAAGGAAGCTGCCCTCACCTTCTTTCCTCTCTGTGTCCAGCCTTCCCAGAACTCCCATTCCCTCCAGACCCCAGCAGCAAATGCAAACCTCTAGCCAGGCTTCAACGCTCCTACCAGCTACCCGGTCCCCCATCAGTTTCCCTCCCCTCTTAGCCAAGCTGCCTTCTGAGTTTCTCCCCCATAAAGAGGGCCTCTTGAGGGATTCTAGGTGCTCACAACCATTTCCTCCTATCCCAGGCAGGGCTGAGACCCTTCCTCCCCTCTACCCAGAAGCCTTCCCAGGTTAGCGAAGGCCATGACCTTCAAGGGTTCCTTTCTCTTTTTTCCCAGTTGCCTCACTTCCTTCCCTCTCCCCATTTCCAATTATCTTCTATCTAAGGCTTCCTTTCGCATAAGCAGCTCACCCAAGCAAGAACAATCCTGTCCTTGGATTCCTTGACTCCTCCAAGAATCATTGTCTGACCAACCTCACCCACTTATTCACTAAAAATATATCTATTGAGGACCTACTATGTACCAGGCACTGGACTAGACAATAGGTATATGTTGGTGAATGAGACAGACGTAGTTCTTGACTTCACAGAGGTCACTTGACCTCACTCTAGTTGGGGATAGACACATGAACAGGCGAATTCAATTCAGTGTCACGAAGGCTTGCACAGCACTTTGGAGAGACATCTATCTGGGACTTGGGAGTCTGGGAAAGTTTCCTGCAGTCAGCACCATCTGAGCTGAGACATTCCAGCCTAAGGTGTGGTTCTGTCCAGGCAGACAGTACATCTAACTGGAGGTCTAAGTATAGAACAGGATTCCAGCAAGGGGTCTCACCAGATGTTACAAGAGATCGCTAAGTCTGCATTCCCAAACAATCCATATCTAATAAGTTCTCCAAGTCTCCAAAGAAATGAGACTGGGGACTTCCCTGGTGGTCCAGTGGGTAAGACTCTGCGCTCCCAATGCAGGGGGCCTGGGTTCAATCCCTGATCAGGGAACTAGATCCCACATGCGTGCCACAACTAAGAAGTCCGCATGCCGCAACGAACATCCTGTATGCCGCAGCTAAGACCCAGCACAGCCAAAATAAATAAATAAGTAAAAATGTTGTTTAAAAAGAAAAAGAAAAAAAGAAAGGAGACTGGCCAAGAGTATGTGACCTTGGCCTAGTCAGCCTCATCTCTGGGCCTTAGTTTCTTTAAAGAACAAGGGGGTTGGATGAGTTTATCTCCAGGCTCTTTTTTATCAAGAGGATAGCAATTAAATAGAAGGCTTGGTTTGTTGAGAGAAAAACAATCACATGGCTCTGGTTGGCTTGGGGATGGAAGGCAGAGTTCATAAGCCCCTGAGAGGCTGTCAGAGGCAGGGCCCGGAGAAGGCCACACAAGTCACCTCCTACTCCTCACTGCCTGGGTTGCCTGCCAGTTCTGAGTCCTGGGAACATTTAATTCTTGCCGTCAACTGAAGGCAAAAGCCTTTCTGAGATTTTGCTGGGAGGGGTGAGCATTGGGGGACAGCACCCCCGGAATATATTAATGCAACTTCATTAACTTGCTCTTGTATGTAGCACTATAAAGCTTTTATTTTGAAGAGACGGAATGTTCAGAGGTAAGGAAACTGAGGCACAGAGTGGTGAAAGGACTGGCCTAAAATCACATGGCTGGTGAGTGATGGCTGGAAGAGGTGCCAGGTCTCCTAATTCCCAGTCCAGACACTTTCCACGACACCACTGCAGCACTCACTTCCAAATTTCCATTGGACTTCTTCCTGCGTCTGGCTCATTTCCCTGGGAGGCCATAAGATCTGGGAAGGCAGGCTTGGCCTTCTTATCTGGACGTCCCCCAGAGCCTGGTGCAGGGCTCTGAACAGAGGGAGGGGTTCTCAGAACCCCCAGTCTCCCAGCCCCCCTTTCCTCTCCTTCCATGACCTTATTTACATGCACGTAGGTCTCTGGCTCAACCTAAAAAGGCATCCCTGGATTGTGGACAGAGCCTTGGGCCAGGCATATTCCCAGTCCCAACCAGGCCTAAAACCTGCTCTGTGACTTTGAGCAAGCTGATTAACTTCCCCGGGCTTCATTTTCTCCATCTGTCAAGACCCGTAACCGATTCTAACTCCTGGGGCATTTGTAACTTGAAATCCCAGATTAGGAAGTGTTTTTAAAAGCTCTAACTCTGAAGTAAGGGAGTAAGCTTAACGTTTCTGCCTTTTTGCAGGATTCCACAGCCTCAGGACCATGTCTGCTCTATCTGCAAGGACTGGGTACTGCTTGGGGTTCCTTCACCCTGATACCATGCTGGGTCCTATGAAAGTTACAGGATGTATAACCTGAATATATTCTGGGGTCCCACAGCCCAAATATCAAAAGTAATTTCGAAAAGGAATCCTAATTTTTACTTGTATCTCTTGAAAGTGATCCAATTCTTAACCTACAGCACATCTTATTCAAATTCCCTTTCCTCTTCTATTCTGCTGCACCTTGCAACAGTTAAATCGCTCTCTGCGAACGCTAAATCAGCCCCTCTCTCTGCCTCTCTCTGTTCTCTGTAGTCAAGAAAGCTTTTCTGTCTCTCTTGGCCCACCATCTTCTCCTTATTACAAAGATTAGCTTAGCCTCTTATGTTTCATTATTTTCTTTTTTCCTTCACCCATTACCCAGATTCTCCCTAACACAAAAATAACGTTACCTGTCTCCTGCCTCTAGGTCTTATCTCTCACCTCTTGTTCTCCCAGTTTCATGTTACGAAAGCCCTGGAACTGAGCAGGCCACAACAAGATTTCCAACAACAGGTGAGGGATAAAATTATCTTGGGGCTGAGGGGAGGCAAGGCAGAGGGAGGCTGCGAACAGTCAGTGGTTAGTAAGTTTTTAATCCTGTAACAGATAATAAACGCACCTGCCCTCAAGGAGCTTATAAAATGGGGACAATTAAAGAACAGTAAAAGATGCTAAATCATTAAAAGATGTGGAGCCGATGCACCCAGTGCAGGTTGCATCCTCAGGCAGACCTGGAAGAGAAACAGGAAACTAACCTCAGGTACAGGGGAGCGCAGAGGCCCCAGTGAGGGGCGCAGATGGAGCAGAAACAGGAGAAGTCATAGATCTTGGCGGGAAGGGGTCTCAAAGACCAACTACCTAGTTCCAATTCTTTCTGATGCTCAACTCTCTGATAACATCCCTGGCAAGCAGTGTTTCAACATCTTTACAAACACCTCCAGTAATGGGGAGCTTCCTACCTCCCAAGGCAACTCATTCCATTTACGAACATCTGTTTTTCCTTCCTTGGAGCTGAATTTTATCTCCTTGTGGTCTCTACTCATTAGTCCATAAACTACCTCCTGGCCCTTCACATATCTGAGCTTTAATGACTCCAGACTCTTCTACTCTTCTCTAGCCTAAACATTCCCCGTTCACTAAAGTTATGCCCACGAAGACAAGTGGCCAACTTAGAGTAAAGCAGGACTATCAATCCTCTCCTTTATTCCAAAAACTATATCTCTAGTAATATGGCTTAAAATTGGATGCACTTTTGGCAACCATGTTATGCTGATGACTCAGACTGAACTTACTAATACCCCAATTCTATTTTACCTGAACTGCTTCTAAGACATGTCTAGTCTGTGTGTGTTGCTGAGATCTTACACAGATCTCTGACCATTTCATCTTCTTAGGTTTTCCTACCATTCTATATACATGGAGCTGAGTTTTGGATCCTTACCCTGTCTCTCAAAGTGTTTACTAACCCTCCAGGCTTATATCTGTGAAATGTGATACTATATTTTCATATACACTATTAATAGAAATATTTAAGAGGACAGAGATGAGGGCAAACCCTAAAGCACACGAATGTTCCTGGTTGATACCAATCCATGGCATATTGAGAAGTAGCAAGATACATGGTGTTGTAGGTGGAATGGGTCAGATCATAATGAACCTCAAAAGCCTAGTGGAAGAATAAGAAAGTCAGAAGGCTCAGAACCAGAATGTTTTTGACTAGAAGAGTCACATGGAAGCAGACTAGTATAGCAACAAAATAAAACAAAGCACTGACTGTGGAACTCCACAGATCTGGACTTGAGTCCTAGCTCTATTGCTTACTAGCTGTAGAACTTGGACAACTTACTTTAACCACTCTGAGCATCAATTCCTTCTCCTGTAAAATGGGGTAATACCTACTTCATAGATTACTGTGAAACTTAAATGAGATGACATATATGAACAGCCTAATACATAATGTGTGCTCAATAAATCAAGTAGAAAAAGAGGGTGAGAAGAAAATCATGTTTCAGATGGGTTTGTTTTCTTAGAGGAGACTACCTTTCTAGGAGGCCCAGGTGAGGATGGGACTATAGTGTGAGCCTCGAATGACTTGCTGGGCACTCAGTCTCAGGTGGTATAGATGAAAGGGCAAAGGGATAAAAGCATATTCTCCTCTTCAGAAGAAGAGTTGATACCCCTTGGACTCTAGCTACATATGGAGAATGACAGAGAGAGAGGAGTCGCAGGCGGCACTGAGGTTTTTACCCTGGGTAGTGACAGGGAAGTACTGTAAAGAGGGCTGATGCTTTGCGGAAGATGGGTTCATGTTTAGAGTTGTTGAAGTAGGCAGGATGGTAGGCATCCCCATGGTTATGACCAGTGAGGAGGTAGAGAGACTTGACTGGAATTTGGAGAGAGAGAAGTCAGAGCAAATGTATGTGTTTGCCAGTGGGAGCTGTAGGCATGCAGCAAGTTCTCTGAGGGTGAGTTGGGAAGTGAACCAAGGACAGTGCCATGCAGGACCCCCCAGAGCCATGCTGATCCTTCTTCTTCTTTTTTTTAAAAAAAAATTATTTATTTTATTTATTTATTTTGGCTGTGTTAGGTCTTCGTTGCTGCGCACTGGCTTTCTCTAGTTGCAGTGAGCAGGGGCTACTCTTCGTTGAGGTGAGCAGGCTTCTCGTTGTGGTGGCTTCTCTTGTTGTGGAACATGGGCTCTAGGCATGCGGGCTTCAGTAGTTGTGGCACGTGGGCTCAGTAGTTGTGGCTCACGGGATCTAGAGCGCAGGCTCAGTAGTTGTGGCGCAGGGGCTTAGTTGCTCCGCGGCATGTGGGATCTTCCCGGACCAGGGCTTGAACCCATGTCCCCTGCATTGGCAGGCAGATTCTTAACCACTGCGCCACCAGGGAAGCCTAGTCATGCTGATTCTGAGTTGGGACTAGAGAAGAAACTGCCCAATCCTGCTTTCCCTCTCCGCTCCCCACTCCCTGCTTCCTGATCAGAGTTGAATAGATAGACCAGACCTTAAATCCACTCTCGCATCACTGACCTCTGTGCAGAGCCCACTGAGACCCAAACTGTGTCCCTCCATGACTCCCCACTTTTCTGCCCTGACGTGAGAAGGAACTCAAGCTCTTGTCCAGCCAATAGACTCTAGCTTGTTGCTACGATCTTGGACTTCAGAAAGGAGAGATGAGGGGGGAAGGTGTAGAAAGAGAGCTTTGAACAGAAGCAGGCAGGGACAAAGGGAATGCAAGAGAGAAACAGAGAAGTTGAGTAGGAAAGGTGAGCACCATGGGTATGGAGAAAGGCTGACTGATAGAGGAGAAAAAGAGAGACGGACAGGGAAGAAAAAAAGATTTGCCGAGAAACTGATGAAGTGCAACTGAGAAAACTGTTGCCATGGCGACGGGTCCAGAGGAGGGAGTAGGAATATAAATCGGATTATGAGTTGGGGGAGCGGGGAGGGGTGTTGCTCAAGACCCAGAGGCAGTGCCCCCACCCCAGGTCCTCCCCACCAGACCTCCTTCACCCACAAGGAATGCCTTTCCCAGGGGTGTCCCAAGGCCAATCCAAGGAGTGCAGTGAGGACAGAAGCACTGGAGGGCCTAGGGCTCTGGCACTCCCTCTCCTCCCCTCACCCTGGGTGAAGCAGAGCTGTACTCCCACCCCAGTGTGCCTCCTTGACTCTGGGAGAGCTCTCTCCATCGACCCTAATTTCTTTCATTCTACCTCTTCATCAGAGTCCCGAAGTAAAGACAGGGGAGGGAACTCGTTTTAAACACCTACTATGTGCCAAACACTGTGTTGGGCATCTCAGGACTTGTTTCATTTCATCCTCAGCACGGCCGTCAGAGGTAGGTTTATCGCCTCCATGGACAGGCAGGAAACTGGGATCAAGGTCCCAAGCTGGTGAGCAACAGCCAGAGTCGGGTGCAGCCAGGCCCATCTGCTCCAAAGCTGTTTCCTCTCCTCCTAGCCCTCTGCCTACCTGGCAGAGCCTGTGTCCCATTCCCCGGCTTTTTCCTGTGCCCTCGGAACAGGTCGGGGCAGGCTGGGGGCTTCGGGGGATGGACGAGTTTGAGGCTCTCATTCTATTCTGAGAGATACAGAGAGTTGGGGAGACTTGAGGCAAATACGCCACAGCGGCCAGACTCTGGGCTAAGTGGGAGGCGAAGGGGTGCTCTGAGCTCAGGGCTGGGGGAGTGGGGAGGAAGGGCTGAGGTGGAGAGGACCGTGGGAGTGTGGCAAGCTCAGAGGCCAGGCCATTTCCGGGCAATGCTGCGAGACACAGCGCGGCCACGTGGGGAGCTGGGGAACCCGCAGCTCTCGGTTTGCAAGTCTCTGAGCTAGTGAGCCAGAGGGACTGGGGGTTGGTATTTGACTGCAGGTCTCTTCTCTGCAAGTAAAGTGGCTGGAGGGGGGAAGAGGAGGGCGTGGCTTCCCTCCCCCTCCCTAAGGCTTCTATACAAATAACAGTTTTGCAAAGCGCACCATATCTGATGCATCATTAAACAGGACCTGGGGAGGTGGGAGAAGGCAGAGGTTGGGGTTATGGCCTGGGCATTTATGCCAAGACCACCCCTCCCCGCTACAAGGGTGCAATGAGATTCGAGAGGATGCTGGTACCCTCCCATCATACCTTGCTGTTCCTCCTAGTGGCTACCTGGTTACTTTGAAACAGCTCCCCATTCTCTCTGGGGACTGGCTTGAGCCACTCCCTAACCAGGAAGTCCATGTGTGTATAAGAGATGGCTGGTCCCAAGAGGGGCAAAACGTCCCTTGTCACCAAGCTGGAGATCCCAGGTCCCTGCCCCACACCCCTGTAGAGAGGGATTGGAGGATAGAGCTCCTTCCTCCTCAGGCCTGAAGGGAAGGCTGATCCAGATCAGCTCACTTGTACCGCTTCAGTTCACACCATCTCCTCCACGTGCCACCAACATCCAGGACACCCCTCCTGACCCTCCTTCCCTGTTCCCGTCATAGGTTCCGGACCCAAGAGGGTCTAAGGAACTGCCTGGGGGTGAGAAGAAGAGCATCTTCCTTGTCCTCCGCCTTCACACCTGCCCTCCCCAGGCTGTCCGGTCTCCCACCCCTTCACCGTATCCCAGGCCCAACTACACCCGGACCTGCAGGCCTTCAACACCCTCTTGCCAGCCCAGTCCCGCTCAGTCACCTGTTCCCCTAGTCTGAAGCAATCTCCACGACTCCTACTTGCCACATCCAAGGAGTACGTGTCATGGCTCTTTCTTCCCTGAGCACCAGTTTGCTACGGAACAAACTGAAAGTATTCTTCTTTGGGTACCTGGGACACCACTCCCTCCTGGCGCTTTTTTTTTCTTTTAGGGAAGATTCTCATTCTCCTTTGCAGGCGCCTCTTTTCCTCTGCCCATAGTGTTGCTGTTCCCCAGGCTCTGTTCTTGACCTTGTCTTCTTACTTGGCTTGTACTTCTCTCCAAGGCTGCAGCTGTCACACCTAGCTGACAACCTCCCTGAGCTCCAGATCAGGCATCCGACCACCTTCCATACACCTCCACCTGGGTGTCCTCCAGGCACCTCAACTCAGCAAGTTCAGTGATCTCCATCCCCTTCCCACAAATCTGCTCCTCCCACCCCCACTCATGCCCAGCTAGTGACAGTGCCATCATCCACCCAGCTGCCCCAGTCAGGACGCACCCTTAACGCTGCTCTCCACCCCCCTCCACAGCCCTCCCAGCCAAACCATCACCCCCAAATCTCCTCTTCTGTCATCTTTTGCCTGGAATCTTATCTCAACAGCATGTCAGAGACATCCAAAATACCTCCCAGCTGTTCACCCAGCACAATCTCTGCATTGCAGCAAAAACCATCTTTATAAGATACAAATTTGATCACGACACTCTCCAGTTTAAAACCCTTCAAGGGCTTCCTTTTAGCCTTAGGATAAAAATTAAAGTGCTTAAAGGGGCTTACAAGACTTTTCATCTGGTCCCAGCTACTTCTCCAGTGACTCCCTCAAAATCCACTCTAACCTTCCGATGGGCCCATTCTCTAATCTTGGTCCCTTACAGCCTAGAACAATTTCTCCTCTCCACCCCCACCCCCACCCCCACCCCCCTGCCTTCACGCTGCTAACTCCTACTCAAACTTCAGGTCTTCACTTATTCACCACTTCCTCCAGGAAGCCCTTAGGGACTACCCAAACCCATGTAAGTTGCCACTTCTGTGAGGAGCCTCTTTGGTGAGTCTGATCTTAGTTTCCTCATTAATAAAATGAGGACAATAATAACAGTACTCACATCACAGAGGTTGTCATGAAGATCAAGCAAGAAAATATACATAAAGGATTTAGCACAGCATCTGGCATGTTGTAAGCACTCAGTAAATAACAGCTGTTATTATTACATCTTCTACTAAAATCCTGATGCAATGAGTAGTGACCTCTTCAGTATCTCCCACTGGACCATAATTTCAGGGAGAACAATGTCTCGTTCACATCAATGTCCAGCACTTAGCACAGTGACTGATGCAAAGGCATTTAATAAACATTTACTGAATAAATTAATTCGGGCCATCATTATTTCTTGTACGGATTAGCTCTCCTTCAGCCTAGGGAGAGGCTTAATTACCCCGCAGTCAAGCCTCCACCTACTCTTTCAGTAATTTTTCTACAACTAGATTGAATTATGCAACTTCCCTACTCAAACCCTGTCGGAGATTCCTCCTGTCTGTGGAGATCACAGGGCGATTGCTCCTTCACTTCTGTACCCCACCCCTTCCACAGCAAACCCTCCTGCCCAGGGTCCTGGCTGTGCTGAACCCCTTGCTGCTTCCACACCCTCCAGCCTCTATGCCCTCAGCCTCAAATATCCTTCCAACACCGTGTCCCAGATGACACAGCTGGGGATCCGAGGGCAAAGCTGGCCTCGAAGATGTATATTGTTTGGCTCACAAAGTGCATTTTCCTAATATATATTTAGTTTAAAATTTGAAAATAAGATCATTTTACCAAAAAATTCAGATTTTTGGCTTCTCGTGAAAAAGCGAGGAGGCGTGGCCATACTAGGTCCCCACCTTCCACAAGGCAACTCTTCCAGAGCTGCATGGGGTGGCCCGGTAGATGGAACTCGTGCTGCTACAGTCTTTCTAGTTGGCCCAGTCTCACTCACCTTGTTTTACTACTTTTGTTATCTGCCTGGACCCTGAAGACACCGGGGTCTTCAGCCCCTGCCGGCCTCACAACTTTTTTTTTTTTTTTTGGCTACACTGCGAGGCTTGTGGGATCTTAGTTCCCCGACCAGGGAATGAACCCAGGCCCTCCGCAGTGAAAGTGCCAAGTCCTAACCACTGGAGCGCCAGGGAATTCCCAGCAACATTTTGATCCCATCCAGCTGCAGTGAGGATCTTGGCTTTGTCTCCTTAGCAGCCACCTAGATGGCCCCCACTCCTGCTCCTCTACCTCTCCCACACCTTTGCTCTACCTTGACCTCATTGAACACCCGCTCGCTCAGTCCTCTTTCCTGTCACATCTATCACTCCTTCTCAAAACTAGCCTAGATCTTATTCTCCATCCCTTGAATCTTGTCAATACCCTCAACTTTCCCTACCTTGGAAACCCTGAGTCAGTACAATGTGACAGTTTTATCATTTCTATGCTCTAGCTGTTGAGTAATTTGAACAGTTCCCAAAATGTCAAGGTCAGTAGGATGGTTAATTTTATGTGTCAACCTGACTGGGCCATGTTGTCCAGATAGCTGGTCAAACTTTATTCTGGATGTTTCTGTGAAGGTGTTTTTTGGATGAGATTAACATTTAAATCAGCAGATTTTGAGTAAAGCAGATTACCCCATAATATGGGTGGGTCTCATCCAATCAGTTGAAGGCCCTAATGGAACAAAGATGACCTCCACCCTCTCCCCATGAGAAGGAAGGAATTCAGCCAACAGACTGCCTTTGGACTCAAAAACTGCAACTCTTTTCCTGAGTCTCCAGCCTGCCGGCCTCCCCCATCAGATTTTGGATTTGCCAAGCCTCCACAATTGCATGAGCCAATTCCTTAAAATAAATCTGTCTATATATACACATCCTGTTGGTGCTGTTTCTCTGGAGAACCCTAACTAATACAGTCCGTGCCCCTGAAGACCAGTAGTCCTCACGCTGAGCTGGGCTGTCACCTCCAAACACAGCCTTCCTCAGGGCTGTTTGTAGCTGTGTCTTCCTCTCCCACAACAGCTAGGCCCCAAACCCTTCTCCCCACCGAGTATCCTACTTCCCAGGGAAAGCAGAGACATTCAGGAGGGAGCTCCCTTAACTTACTTCTCTCATCCCCCAACCTTTCCCAACACAATCCCCCCCCACGCAAAGTATAAGATTTCTCTGCACCATTGCCCCCATTCTTCTCTATCTGGAAAGTGTCATTCCTACGGCCAAAGGCTAATGCCTCCACCTCTGATCTGAGTCCCATCTTCTCCCTCCTCCAGGAGCCTCCCCATAAATTATACCTCCCTCTCTCCTGTATCTTTAACTTTAAAAACAAAACAGGTGAGACTTTTCTGTACCCCCAATTCCCTCCAGTTATGTCTCCTTCCCTTCCCAGCCAAGCTTCTTCAAAGAGCAGTCTACACAGTTCTAACTCTCCCTCCTCCCACTTATCCCTGGACTCTCACAGTCTGGCTTCTGCCCCCCTCACCTGCAGGAACCTGCCCTGAAGGACACACACACCCCTCAAGATGCTAGGCTCAGGGACATTTATCAGTCCTTACCTTCAATCCTGACCTTCATACCGTTTGACACCTCCTTTGCAAAACCTTCCATCCACTTTCTACTGGTTCTCCTCCTAATGCTCATTCCTCCTTCATCAGCTTCTCGCCCTCCATCTGTCCTCTAGACACTGTGTTTCCCAGAATCCTGTCCTTGGTTGTCTTGTCCTTCCCTTCCACTACTCTCTTCAAGGACTCTTTTCTACATTTATGATTTTAACCATCGCCTGCCTCCCCTCTCTTCATCCCAGACCTCCCCGCTGTGCTGGAGCAAATGTCATTTTCATCTGACTTGCCCAAGATATTGGTATTAGTTATCTATTACTGCATAACAGCTTATCCCCAAATTTAGTGGCTTATAAAAGCAAACATTGGGCTTCCCTGGTGGCGCAGTGGTTGAGAGTCCGCCTGCCGATGCAGGGGACACGGGTTCATGCCCCGGTCCGGGAAGATCCCACATGCCGCGGAGCGGCTGGGCCCGTGAGCCATGGCCGCTGAGCCTGCGCGTCCGGAGCCTGTGCTCCACAACGGGAGAGGCCACAACAGTGAGAGGCCCGCGTACCACAAAAAAAAAAAAAAAAAAGCAAACATTTATTCTGAGAATCAGGAATCTGGGAAAGACTTAGCCGGGTGTCTCATGAAGTTGCAGTGAAGATGCCAACCTGGGCCACTGTCATCTGAAGGACTGACTGGAGCTGCAGGCTCTGCCTCCAAGCTCGCTCATTCACTGGCTGTCGGTTGGAGGCCTCAACTCCTCTCTGGGTCTTGGCAGGAGGCCTCAATCCCTTGCCACGTGGACCTCCCCATGGAGGTGCTCCCATGCCCTCCAGGGTGAGCAATCCATGAGAGCAAGGAGGAAGATGCAATGCCTTTTAGGACCTACTCTCAGAAGTGACCTACCATCACTTCTGTCATATTCTATTGGCCACATAGACCAACGCTGACACAACGTACCAGTCTTTTACCCACTGCCAATTCATTCTCCACACTGTTTCTAGAATGATCTTTAAGCAAGTAAAACACCTCAAAGGCTTTCTGTTTTCTTCAGCCTAAAAACCAAGCTCCTTAGCATAACATACAAAGCCATTGGTGACCCAACCGGGTAGCTAGTGCTCTCACCAGGTCCATCCTTTAATACTTCTTTCTAGCCAAGATGTATGGTTCACAGTTCCCAGGAGGTGTCAGGATAATTCACTTCTGAGCCTTTCCATGTGCTGTTCCCTCTTTTTGGAATATCCCACTTAGGAAGGCTAACTCTGAAACTCTCCAAAATTCAGCAACTTGAGAACAGGAATTGTGTCTTGTTATCTCTGTATCTCATCACCTAGCATAGTACCCACCATAGAGGAGTTGTTCGACAAATGTTTACTGAATGAATAAGTGTGTGAGAAGGCAGTTCCTGCATGCCTAGTACCCCTGTGGCATTTGTGGTATCCAAGGAGCAGCTTGTCCACCTCTCAATCACTCTCCCCTCTCAGACTAACTTTCCTGCCCAACCATCTCCCTGTGCTTCAATGACATGGTTGGAAAACACATTCTGAATTCTAACCCACCTCATTTCTTGCTCACTCTGTGACCTTGGGAACATTATTTATTGCCTCTGAGCCTCTAGTCTTCATCTGCACCAAGGGTTAATAAAAAGGAGAGGATAAGATAAATTACTTAAATTAATATTAATTGAACTAGATACTGTGCTAGGCACTCTTAAATAAATTAGCTTGAGCGATAGTCATAGTATCCTGGTGAGACAGACTTTATACCCTTTCTACAGAAGAGGAAACTGCAGCTCAGAGTAGTTATGTAGGTAACTCAGCCAAGGTCAGAAAACTGGAAGATTTGAGGCAAGTGGTTGTATCATAGGCAACATTAGAAAAAAATAAAGAAGCATCCAGTTGTCTTCCATCACTGAACAACTGAGATTTTCTTACTCTCACAGCTTTTTCCAGCCTAGTATCTCAAGGATAGAGGCTCTGACATTTCCCACCAGAACAACATTTGGTGAGCACTGCATCTTACCCCCAGGTCCAAGTCGCCAGGGTTTCCCCCGGTCTGCTCCTACAGATTCTGACAATGATCTCAACATTCCTTCTGCACCTTTATTTTAGAGCATATTTACACCTGTCATATCTTACTAGATAGATGGGAAAGAATGAGTCTTCCCATTTTACAGGTGAGAAAATTAAGGTTCAAAGTAACTCACCTAAAGTCATATGGTATCACTCCTCAACAGGACAGTAGTCCCCATCAGAAGTTGACATGCCCATGGAACCAAGGGGACATGTTCTTCTAATTGACTGGGAAGCAGAAGAGCGGCATTAGGGAAGGAGAACCATTAAGTATATCAGACAGACCTGAGTTCTGATCTGAGCTCTTTTGGTTGCAAAACTACCATAGTTCAATTTAAAAACAAAGAAGGAAGGAAGGAAGGAAGGAAGGAAGAAAGAAAGGAAGAACCACAGTTTAGAAAGAGTAGTTCTGTTTTAGGAGCTAATCTTTGTGGCAGAATAGAGAGATCAGGAGCTCCTTGAGGGCAAAATTTTATCTTACCTTCATATCCCTGGTGCTTGGCACAGTTCCAGGGACATAACTGGTATTTAATAAATGTTTGTTGTCTTGACTAGGGGATTTGGAAGGAAGGAGGCATGGGAGGGAACTTGAGTGAGTTGAGAATCAAGAATCCAAGGGGGAGACAGCCTAGAAAGAGTGGGTCCAAGAGAGAGACTCCAGGCATTTGTGGCCCTGGTTCCCTTTCTCCAAGCCATGAGGAAATCCTCCAGAGGAAGAGGGTGCTGTGGCTTTAAATGACTTCAGCGTTGTCAATGAATCTGCTCTGCTAAAAGAGTTATCCTCTTGCTCCTGCACTTGAGCTCCCCCTTCTCTCAGCTCCCCAAACCCTTCTCGGCTGCTATGATGGGATAATTAGATGCGAGCGCTCAGCACAGATGATGCTCCAGTTGCTTAGCAACTAATGGTTTCCATGGAGACCGCAAAGCACAGCCTCCAGAGCAGCCAGTGAGCAGCTCGGCAGGGCAGGGAGAAGACGCAACTCTCAGCTCCTCCAGAAACCTGGGGGGGCCAGGGGTGGGGAAGGGGGGGGATTGGAGGGAGAAAGGAGGGTTTAAAGGCACAGGCCCCTCTTATCCTTTTAAAATCTGGTCAGAGCTCTGCCCTCCCCTACCCAACTCCATCCCCTTCATAATTTCAGATGGGGATGGGGGCTTAGGAGTGGACCCAACACGACGCACTCTGCAATAAACCCAACCTCTTCTCCTTTCTCCTCCTGGTTTGTGACTGAAATGGGAAGGAGTCTCTTCCAAGCCCAAGTGTAAACATCCTCCCAGTTGGTGATGGGATTTGAAGAGTACTAAGAAGATCCCTCACCCCTGGAATTCCACCATTTAGTCTGTTCCCGCTCTCCAAAGTTCTCAATGTGCAAAAGATCCTCTTTCAGTTTGTAGAACGATGATAAGATCTGATCTAAAAGGGGACAAAAGCCAAGGTGCAGGAAAAACAGGATTCAGTTCTTCACCCAAAGGCAGCCTGTCCTGGGAGACTGAGGAAAAACACCTGCTCCTGATCTCCATCACGGGATCCAGAGCATGTGTGTGGGAGGGGGGAGGCAATACAGAGCATCTGGCGACTCAAAGTGTGGGTCTCCCAGACTAGCATCAATCAACGTTACCTGGAAGCTCGTTAGAAATGCAGAATTTCAGGCTCCATCTCAGACCCACTGAATCAGAAACTGCATCTTAACAAGATCCCCGGTGATTCATATGCACATTAAATTTGGAGAAGCGCTGGTCTGAGGCCCTCCTACTCTGCTTGGGTCCATGAGTCCTATCTTTATTGTCACCGCCTGCTCACACCCCAGGCCTTGAGCCTACCTTCCCACCGTGGGGGTAAGGACACAACCCCACCGGCCCCTTACGTCCCTACCAGGACCCCGGCCCTCTTCCAGGACTGGGGAAGCTAGAGTGGCTCCTGGAGCAGAAAGACACACATAACACTCTCTGAGGAGGTCTACGACCCCTCCTGACAAAGTATTCCATGTTCCACAAGTGGTTCTACTGCTGAGTCTCACTTTCCACATCCACAAAAGGTAGCCAATGACATCTACCTCCCAGGATGGCTGTGAGGGTAAGTGTGGAGCAACCAAAGACCCTGCCTGGGGCTCAGGGTAGGTGCCTTCTCCTCTTGTCTTCTCTCCACTCACAATTCCTCCTTCACGTCTCTCTAACGCTGATGGTGCCATCAGAGAAGTTGTGTCTCTTTTTCATTTTCTCCTACCAGGTCTCTCTTCTTTTATATTTATTTTATTTATTTATTTATTTATTTTTTATTATTATTATTTTTGCGGTACGCGGGCCTCTCACTGTTGTGGCCTCTCCCGTTGCGGAGCACAGGCTCCGGACGCGCAGGCTCAGCGGCCGTGGTTCATGGGCCCAGCCGCTCCGTGGCATGTGGGATCCTCCCGGACCGGGGCACGAACCCGCGTCCCCTGCATCGGCAGGCGGACTCTCAACCACTGCGCCACCAGGGAAGCCCCTATTTATTTATTTTTAATTTATTTATTTTTGGCTACATTGGGTCTTTGTTGCTGTGTGGGGGCTTTCTCTAGTGGCGGTGAGCAGGGTCTACTCTTTGTTGTGGTGTGCGGGCTTCTCAGTGCGGTGGCTTCTCTTGTTGCAGAGCACGGGCTCTAGGCATGCGGGCTTCAGTAGTTGTGGCGCACGGGCCTAGTTGCTCCACGGCATGTGGGATCTTCCCGGACCGGGGCTCGAACCCGTGTCCCCTGCATTGGCAGGCGGATTCTTAACCACTGCGCCACCAGGGAAGCCCCTCTCTCTCTTCTTTATTCTCAAACAGTTCACAAAGGTTGCTGACCAAGGCTGACTGTGCCCACCCCCACCCCCACTGGGTGGGTCAGTGCCCACCTCTCCGAACACTGGAAGTCCTCCCCGGCATCCTTGGTCCCACTCTCCAGAAGAATGGGAAGCCCTGTGCGCTCCCGGGCACCCACACCCCTCTGCCTCTCGCAGAGCTCAGGGCCTGGGCCTCAGTGGATGCCAAGAACTGGAACCCCTGGCTCTGCTGCCCCCACCCCCTACTACCTGTTTCTCTCAGCTTCTCTCCCATTCCTGCCCAACCAAGGCCCTTTCAGGAGCCCCTCAGGGTTATTCTCCTCTCCCTGCACACCAGGGCAAACTCAGAACTTGTCGCCCTCCTAGGAAGAGCCCCGCACCACCTGAGGGGAATGGTCCTCTACAGGCTGGGCTCCAGATGCACGTGAGGCAGGGACACTCATGCCCTTACACGTGGGTACCCCAGAAGAAGGGGTTTTCCTCCCCCCACCCCCCCACCCCCGCCTTAGTTACCCTGCCCCTCTGCAGGTGACTAAACCACCAAGATCCAGCCAGGGCCTCCCCCTTCTTGGCCTGAGGGTTAGCTCCCCATCCTGAAAAACCTGTCTGGGGGCCTCCCCTGAGGCTGTAGGGCCCAAGGGGCAGGTTGGACAGGATTCCCCTCTAGCCCCTCCTACCCCCAGGACAAAATCAGGCACCCCCGGGGGAGGGCCGCACTTTCCTTAGGAAGCCACAGCCTGCCAGCACCCACCCCAGCTCCCAGCTATGGCATCTCCGCTGCCTGTCCGGACCTTGTCCTTGATCCTGATTCTGCTGGCTGTCCTGGCCCCCAGGGCTGCAGGTTTCTACCATCTCTGGCCGGGGTGGGGAGGGGCTCAGGGGTCTGGAGAGGAGGGACTGTGCCTTCCAGGGCTCTCAAAGAGGGCTGGTCTGGCCAGTTGGGGTTGGGGGACTGGTGATGGCAGTGACCAGGCATCAGTCACTGGGGCCCAGGGCACACTCCTGGTCCCAGATCCAGGAGGCAGGGAGGTGTGGGGAAGAGTCCAAGGCTATGGATATGGGTGGGGTTGGGCTCTGCCCGCTCCTGGCACCCAGGGTCTAGCGGCTTGGTGGAGCACCTAGCTTCTGCAGCTCAAGCCTGCCACCTGGTGGTCACACAGGCAAAAGACTCGTGTTCTGCAAACGCACTGCAGAATAGGACTCCTCATCCTTAGAGAGGACCCGCAGGGGTGGGGGGCAGATCTATTGATGAGAGGGGGATTGATCCTCACCTGTATCCCCTCCTTGCCCCCCAGCCGACTTCAACATCTCAAGCCTCTCTGGTCTGCTGTCCCCAGCGCTGACGGAAAGCCTGCTAGTTGCCCTGCCCCCCTGTCACCTCACAGGGGGCAATGCCACACTGATGGTCCGGAGAGCCAATGACAGCAAAGGTCTGCTACCCCCTCCCAAGCATACCCTAGTCCCCAGAGATCCCTTCCCAGGACACCCGTCATCCCTCCTCCCACTCATCCCTTCCTATTGACCCCCTTCTTGGGCCATCCATACTCTAAATACTGCCCTTCTCCTTGGGGTCTCCAGAAACTTGACCCTGCCTCACACCCCCAATTTCCTGCCCAGTGGTGAAATCTAGCTTCGTGATGCCTCCATGCCGCGGACGCAGGGAGCTGGTGAGCGTGGTGGACAGTGGGTCTGGCTTCACGGTCACCCGGCTCAGTGCATACCAGATGACAAACCTAGTACCAGGAACCAAATACTAGTAAGTACCGGACCCTGGCCTGGGGCATCTGTGGGAGGGCCTACAGGAAGAGAAGCTGGGTCCTGACTTTGGTGTTGGTTGTGGGGGTCAGCATGGGGGAGAGTGAGGGCACAGCTAAAGGGGTCAAGAATGCACCTCTCCTGGGCACAACAGGAGGCATAGCTGTGAAGGGGGAGGCCTGGGCTCCCTCTTACCCTAAGTCCCAGATACTCACTGAGGATTCTCTCCTCTCTACCCCAAATCTCACCACAAAAGCATTTCCTACCTAGTGACGAAGGGGGCATCCACTGAGTCCAGTAGAGAGGTCCCAATGTCCACCCTTCCTCGTAAGTAACATCTCAGGGCCCCCAAAGGCTTTCCAGGCCCCTCCCACCCCATCCCGCAGCTGCCCCTCCCTGTGCTCCCTTAGCTCCTTTGCTTACCTCTATCTTCACACTGAGCCCTTGGCATTTTAAGTGGCTGTTGACTCATCTGGCCGCACCGCTAAACTTTGTGGGTAGCGATTGTGTCTGATTAATTTCTGTATCCTCAGTGCCTGACACAGGAGATGCTTCGTAAATGTGTTTTTGATGGATGTCTGGATCCCTCCAACGAGTCGTTGGTTGGTTGGGTGAATAAATGAGTGAAGGGATGGTTGGTTGAATGAATGGATGAGGGACTAGGCTGGGAGCCTTGGGAAGGATGGGGGCCGCTCCTGACCACAACGGCCTCCCTCCTCTCTTCTGACAGGAAGGAAGGCAGAATCTATTGGGCTGGGAATGGCCCGGACGGGGGGCATGGTGGTCATCACGGTGCTGCTCTCTGTAGCCATGTTCCTGCTGGTTCTGGGCTTCATCATCGCCCTGGCACTGGGTGCCCAAAAGTGAGGAGGACAGCACCAGGCAGCAGGCTCCTCCAGGAAGTCCAAGGCACCGTCCATTCCCCCAGCTCAGGGCCCTGCTTTTGCTCCTGTCTCCTCTGCTGAAAAGACTGCCTGCTCCCAGGCCACAGGTGTCAGGCTCTGGCTCCTCTGGTGCCATCAACTCCCCTCCCTGCCCCCTCTCCACTGCAGCTCTTTCCTCCCTCTGTCCCCCTCCTTGTCCCCTAAGGCCTCACCTTGGCCCAACACTCCCTATTATTCCCCTCATCCCACTCGTGTCAGAATTGGTTTTCCTCCCATTTCACCTCTTTAACCAATACCTACCCCTGACAGACAGGAATTTTTCCTTCCCTCAGTGAAATTAGTTCCTACAATAAAACCTGATGCCATGTTGCTGTGTGTGTTTCTCTTCAACGCGCTCCACTTTGGGGTGAACCTACAGAATCTGTGTCCAGGCTGCAGCTGCTCCCAGTCCTCTCTCTGCCCTGGAACCCCAAAGCTGCTTTTCCCAGGAGGCAGGAAGGGGTGGATGGGATAAGAATCCAAGAGTCAGGGACTTCCCTGGTGGTGCAGTGGTTAAGAATCTTCCTGCCAATGCAGGGGACACGGGTTTGAGCCCTGGTCCGGGAGGATCCCACATGCTGCGGAGCCACTAAGCCTGTGAGCCACAACTACTGGGCCCGCGAGCCACAACTACTGAGCCCGCGAGCCACAACTACTGATGCCCGTGTGCCTAGAGCCCGTGCTCCACAACGAGAGAAGCCACTGCAATGAGAAGCCCGCGCACCACAATGAAGAGTAGCTCCCACTCGACACAACTAGAGAAAGCCCGTGAGCAGCAACGAAGACCCAACACAGCCATAAATAAATAAATTAATTAAAAATAAAAAAGAATCCAAGAGTCAGCGTTCTCAGATTCATACCTGGGCTGTGGGTTTTGCACCTTCCAGAGCAGGCCACCCAAGCAGGGGCCTGGGGTGGGGGTGAGGCTGAGGCTGGTGCATCACGTGGGGCCCTGAGGGCCTTTGTGGGGACCAGCAGAGCAAGGGGAAGCGCTGGGGGAAAGAGAGGCTCTGACAAGGAAAAGACAGAGGGCCACTAGAGTGAGACCCAAGGACAGGGTGCTGGGGGCAAGGGGAGTGGAAAATAGACGAAAGAGTCTCTAGGAGGAGAGAGCAGAGGTGGAAGAACCCTGCCGGAGGGGGCAAGAGTGGTACTGCGGGGTAACGGAGGGAAAAGACGGGGAGGGCTCATCCTCATTCGCTTGTGTCCTCGCCAATATATATTCCTTCTAAGGATCTTTCCCTTGCTCTTAGGGTAAAGACCAAAATCTTTGAGGTGACCTTCAAAGACAGCCCTGGGTCTCTCCCCTAACTGCCCCTCTGGCTCTCACCGTGTGCCTTCTAATGTCCTGTGTTTCCTCTTGCCTCAGCACCTTTGCACAGACTATTCCTTAAGCCCAGGCTGCTCTGAAGACTGCCCCCACGCCCACTCCATTCTATTTGCATAGTTAAGCCAGCTTCCCCAGGGAAGCCTTCTCTGACCTCCACCCCCCATTAGGTTGGGTTCTCCTATCCCATCTTTCATAGCATTACTATGTTTATTATTATGTTTATGTGATTATTCACTTGTCTCCCCACCAGACTTTATGTTCCCTGGGAGTTGTCGCTTTGCTCCCAAGGGCCTATAGTACCTTTGCGGTGCCTGGGACACAGTGGATACTCAATAAATATTGTTGAATAAGGGAACGAAAGAATGAATTAACAAGCCCCTGAAGAGAAGGCGGGGGCTAGGAAAGTGCCAAAAATTCTGCAAAAACAATAAAAAATGACACAGAGTTAGAAGATGCTGGAACAATGGTCTAATGATCCCTTTCTAGAGTAATCCAGGAGCCCGGGAGAGGGAGGCAGTGGAAGAGAAGAACAACAGTATCTATTAATTCCACAAACACTAACTTAGCTTTTTTTTTTTTTTTTTTTTGCTGTATGTGGGCCTCTCACTGCTGTGGCCTCTCCCGTTGCGGAGCACAGGCTCCGGACGCGCAGGCTCAGCGGCCATGGCTCACGGGCCCAGCCGCTCCGCGGCATGTGGGATCTTCCCGGACCGGGGCACGAACCCGCGTCCCCTGCATCGGCAGGCGGACTCTCAACCACTGCGCCACCAAGGAAGCCCGATACACTAATTTTAAAAGGGCTATAGGGGTGGGGGTGTGATGAACTGGGAGATTGGGATTGACATATATACACTAATATGTATAAAATAGATAGCTAATAAGAACCTGCCATACAAAAAATAAATAAATAAAATAAAATTCAACAACAACCAAAAAAGGGCTATAGGGGACTTACTTCCCTGGCACTCCAGTGGTTAAGACTCTGTGCTCCCAACGCAGGCGGCATAGGTTCGATCCCTGGTTGGGGAATTAAGATACCGCATGCCACACAGTAATAGCCTAAAAAATAAATAAAAGGAAAACTAAATAAAAATAAAAAATAAATAAAAAGGGCTACAAAAGAGTGGATGCATTACAATAACATTTTTATAAGACAAAAATGAAACACTCATAAGGAAAAAGATTGGAATAATATACATCAGAATGTAATTAATTATTATCTCTGGTTGATAACAAGAATGATTTTTATTTTACTGTTTTTTCTTTGTGCTTTCTATACTTCCAAGTTTTATGTATCAAACATGTATTATTTTTATCATTAGGTAAATTGTCATAAAAGTTATTGTTATTATTGATATTAAAGGTAGAGTCCCACTAAGTTTTTTAAAAGAAAGCTGTTGTTTTCACCATAGTTAAAACAATATTTATTGAGGGTCTCCTATGCACCAGGTACTACTCTCAAAATTTCTGGTTGGGACTTTCCTGGTGGCTTGGTGGGTAAGAATCCACCTGCCAGTGCAGCGGACACAGATTCGAGCCTTGGTCCAGGAAGATCCCACATGCCACAGAGCAACTAAGCCCATGTGCTGCAACTACTGAAGCCCGCACGCCTAGAGCCTGTGCTCCGCAACAAGAGAAGCCACTGCAATGAGAAGCCCGCGCACCACAACGAAGAGTAGCCCCCGCTCGCCACAACTAGAGAAAGCCCATGTGCAGAAACAAAGACCCAACGAAGCCAAAGATAAATAAATAAATTATTTTTTAAAAAATCTGGTCTAGTAGACAAGCAACAGGCAACACAGTATAGGGTGGATGAGCTCTGATGGGAAAACCCAGTAGGCACAAAGGAACCAGAGGGGGCTGCCTCACCCTCTGGCCAAATTTGAACAATTTAAGAATTAAAACAAATAATTACAGTACTGAATTATGATCCACTCTGTAAAATAAGAATCAATCCTTTGAAAAAAAAAAAAAAGAATCAATCCTTTGAGTCCATACTGATAACAAATAAACAAAATGAGAAGGAAAAGCTTTTCTTTACAATAGAATGCCAACTAAATAAATGGAGATGGAATGATTGATTTAGAAAAATCAGGGAATTCCCTGGCGGTCCAGCGGTTAGGACTCAGTGCTTTCGTTATGGTGGCCCCGGGTTCAATCCCTGGTTGGGGAACTAAGATCCCACAGTCAAAAAAAATAAATAAATAAAAATCATCATTTCAAGTCCATGATAGTAATGATTGATTTAGGCAAGAATCGTAAATAGACGCTAGAATCTGTCGGTCCAAACTTGATGAGAAACAGTATTTTAGATCACTTTAAAGTATCTCCCCACAAATTGCTTACTAATTACAAAAGAAAAAAAAAGGTAACTTCACAGTTGAGAAACATGATGGATACCACAAATAATGAGTCAAACTGACATCATGGGCCTGTTGATGTGATGTACTAAGAAGGAAACAACATCACTTCTCTGGTATTGTTGCCAAAAACACATAATCTAATTATGAGGAAATTAGGGACATTCTACAAAATAAATGGCCTGTACTCTTCAAAAATGTAAATGTTATGAAATATTTAAAAGTCTGGTGGGAGGGTGGTGGGATGAATTGGGAGATTGGAATTGACATGTATACTCTAATATATATAAAATAGATAACTAATAAGAACCTGCTGTATAAAAACTAAATAAATAAAATTCAAAAAAAATTAAAAATAAAGAAATAAATAAAAGTCTGAGAAACTGCTCCAGATTAGAGACTAAAGAGACATAAATATTAAATGCCCTGCATGATCCTGAATTGGATTCTAGACCAGAAAACAAATTAAATAAAGGACACTATTGGGACAATTGGTGAAATCTGAATAGAATGTGTATATTAAACATAGTATTGAATCATTGTTAAATTTTGATGATTTTCTTGTTTCTGATTATGTAAACCAATGTTTTTAGGAAATACACACTGAAGTATTTGTGGGTAAAGGAACATGACGTCTGCAAATTACTCTCAAACAGTTCAGAAAAAATAATGTATGTCTTACATACATGGAGACAAAAGCAAAAATGTGATGAAATGTTAGTAATTGGTGAGTTACAGGATTTAGGTATACTGGATTTTTTTATAGTATTCTTGGGACTTTTCTGTAAATTTGAAATTATGAAAAACAAAATTTAAATATCACCATTCAAAAAAATAAAATAATAAAAAAATCACCATTTAATCCTATCTCCACCATGTACTTACAGATGTAACCTTGGATAAACCATGAAATCTTCCACACTTCTAGAAAGTAGCTATTAATACCACCACAGGATCATTCTTCAATGGTAGACTGATTTACTAAATAAAAGAGCTTGGTGCAAATGTAGAGGGGAAAGAGGGCCTGGGGTACCTCCCTTCTGGACCCCCAAGGTTCCCAAATGAAAGCGGCGGGGGGGGGGTGCTTGCAGAAAGACGTGGCAAGAAGCACTCCGTGGAGGCTCGAGAGCAAGGGTGTCAGCTGGACTGGGCACACCTGAGCGGGCTCCGACCCAAGTCAATCAGAGCGCGGGTATTTGAGGAAGTGCTTCCCAGGCCTCAGCCTCAGTCTCTCCAGACTCTCCCACCCTGTGCCGGCTCTCCCTCCTCTAGCTAATCGTGGACCTGAAGCTCCAGCACCTAGATTTCTGGGCCGGCCTCCATGGCCAGGTCCCGGGATTGCTGGACTGGGACATGGGGAACGAGTGCTTTCTGGCTTTCACCACTACGCACCTGCCCTTAGCGGAACAAAACCGTGAGTGTCCGAGAGGGGGGTCGTGGGGGATGGGCGCGCCGCGGAGGGTCGGAGGCTCGTGGGCGCGCCGGGCCGGAAGCTCCCCGGCCTTTGACTTGCTCGCCACTCGCCCCCGCGAGCCCCGTGACTATGTCGCGTTCGGGGCCCCGCGCCCCCTTTGTTGAGCTCTGGAGCTCCCACCCCGCCCCAACTTTTTCCGGGCAATGGAGTCCCCGCCTCGATGGAAAGCCCAGGGAGGGCAGGGGTCCTGCCTGAACTCGGCCTTTCAATCCTACCCCACCCGCCCCGGCTAAATCCCAGAACTTTCTAGGCCTCTTCTCGGCCTTTTCTCCGTGGCGCCTACGCCATCGGGGCACACTACGTTTTCGTTCATCTTTCTCTTAAAATCTTTTTAAAATCGGTTTTGTTCGTGGCTGTATACCACCTCTTAATACATTGTCTGACACCTAGAGGTGCTCAATATTTGCTGAATGGATAGTTGACCGTTGTCTTTTAAAAACTTTTTTTGTTTGGTCCTCAAGTGTTGAGATTTGAGGTAATCACCTCCTACATTCATGGTACATGATTGCCATCTGTTTGGGCAAAGTACTTGGATTAATTCATTCAATCCCCACCCACTTTTGTCACCTCCCACACTCCCATGTATCAACCCTAATCCATTTAATGTCTTTAGATAGGTGTATCTTTGAAAACTGTTTAGCATTATTTTGCTTTTATAGGTGACCTTAATTTACATAAACTCATTGCTTTTTTTTTTCCTCATTCAAATTGTTTTTGAGAGTTATTTCAGTTGCTAAATGCAAATCTGGTTCATCATTTTTTTTCTTTTTTTGCGGTACGCGGGCCTCTCCCTGTTGTGGCCTCTCCCGTTGCGGAGCACAGGCTCCGGATGCGCAGGCTCAGCGGCCATGGCTCACGGGCCCAGCCGCTCCGCGGCATGTGGGATCTTCCCGGACCGGGGCACGAACCCGTGTCCCCTGCATCGGCAGGCAGACTCCCAACCACTGCGCCACCAGGGAAGCCCTGATTCATCATTTCTGATTGCTGTGTGGTAATCTATCATCTGCATACATTACTTTTTGCATTTTAATTCTCCTTACTGATGGAGACAAAACTCCATTGGAACTCTTTGCAACCATAAGTAATGCTGACAAACATTCTTGTATCTTCACTGATTCAAGAAATATTTATTGAGCACCTCCAATTTGCCAGGCACTGTTCTGGACACTCATGTGATACATCATGAACAAAACAGACAAGTCTTCATGGAGCTGACATTCTACTGGGGCCACACAGGAAATCCACATCAAAATAAATAAATAAACAAACAAACAAACAAACAAATGGTATGTTATAAGGTGATAACTGAGATGGGGGAAAAAAGGACATGGTAAGAGGGCTCAGGAATGGGGGCTGGGAGGTGGTGGCAGCTACAGTTTTAAATAGGGTTGGTCTTCATTGGGAACATTGTATATGAGGGTTGGTCTTCATTGGGAACATACGAGCAGAGCAGAGTAGAGTTGAAGGAGGTGAGATAGTGAGATAGTAAGGAGGATACTTAGAGGAAAAGTTTCCCAGGCAGAAAAAATAGCCAGTGTAGAAACCCTCAGGAATATGTCTGAAGGAACCGGTAAAGAGGCCAGTGAGGCTGGATCAAAGTAAATGAAGAGGAGAGTTCAGAGGGTGTGGGTCGTGGAGCGGAGATCAGGAAGAGCCATCTTCCCCTTTGAGGGCGTTAGGGTTGATTCCAAGTAAGATGCAGCATGGTTGAAAGGTCTGGAACAGAGGAGTGACGTGATCGCCAGCTTAGTGAGTGACCTGTGCTATTGCATAGTGTGCCTATACTTGGTTTAACGTCCTGCTATCACTGTCTTAAGATTTTTAATAATTTTTGAACAAGGAGGCCCACATTTTCCTTTTGCACTGGGCCGTGCAAATTATGTAGCTGATCCTGAATGATCTATAGTCTGAAAAGATCACTGTGGCTGCTGGGTTGAGGGTACACTGTAAATGTAGAGCGACTGGGAAGCCAGGAGACTAGTTAGGAGGCTACTGTAGTAATCCAGACAAGAGCCGATGGCAGACTGCACCACCAGGGTGGTGGCAGAGGATGTGGTGAGAAGGTAGAACCAGGTGGATTCGCTTGATGGATTGGATGTATGGTGTAAAAAAGAGAGATTAGAGGATGACTCCTCCAGAGTTTTTGGCTGGTCAAGTGCAAGGATGGAGTTTTCTTGTAGTGAGATGGGGTAAGCTCCTGATAGGATATTTAGGGAGGAAAATCAGGAGTTCTGTTCTGAACATGCTGAGTTTGAGATACTTTTTAGATATCCAAGTAGAAATGTTGAGTAAGCTGGTGGATATATAAGTCTGCAATTCTGGAGAGAGGTATGCAGATATAAATTTTGAGAGTCTTTGGTACATGCCTGGCATTTAAGGGGTGAGAATAGAGAAGAACCAAGGATGAGCCCTGGGGGGCATTCCATTCTAAAGAGATTGGAGAGGAGATAAACCCAAAAAAACCTGAGGAAATGACCATTAAGAATCAAAACTGGTATTGTGGTTTCCTGGAAACCAAGTGAAGAAAGTGTTTCAAAGAAGGAGTGGTCACAGGACAGGAACACTGCTGTGAGAGATCAGGTCAGAGGTGGGCTGACTATTGGATTTAGCAAAGCAGAGCCGTGATTATATGGTTTTGGTGGAGTGCAGCCTTGATCATAGTGGTTTTGGTGGAGTGGTGGAGAAGAAAGACTGATTGGCAAGGGTTTAAGTGTGGAAGGGAGAGGAAGTGGAGACAAAGTATAGGCAATTCTTTCGAGGAGTTCTTCCTCAAAGGAAAGCAAAAATATGGAGTAGTGGCCTGGCACAGAAAGTGGGGACAAAAGAAGTTCTTCTTTTTAACAAGATGAGAGAATTAACAGCATATTTGAATGATGATAATGGTCCAGAGACAGAAATTTATAACAGAAAAGAGAGGAGACAGGAATTCCCTGGCCGTCCAATGATTAGGACTTGGCGCTTTCACTGCTCCCTGGTTAGGAAACTAAGATCCCACAAGCCTCCCGAGGCCAAAATAAATTTCAAACACTGTCCTTGAGGAGGCATGGGGCCACCTGTGTCAGAGAGAGCAGGGGAGGGAGATGGACAGAGGCACTATCCTTTGATCCCACTGAGATCACCCATCTGTTGATCCCATCACCCTTTCCCTGCTCTCAAAGAGCAGAGTTAGAGGGGATGTCCTCTCTGTAACTAACCTGGAATCCCCCAAACAGGCTCACTCTCTTGCATACACCGTTGACTCCTTTGGCTCTCTATGGCTTTGGAACACTTGCTTGGCCAAACCACACCCTGATTAAATCCAACCAAACAAGTGCTCCAAAGCCATAGATCAATGGATTGGGGTTATCAGTTGGTATCAAAAGAGATGGCTGGAAAGAGGAGGTGGTGAATTTTTACATGGTGCAAAAATGAGGTTATGGAGAGGTTGCAGTTATTGGTTTAGGTTATGACAGTGAGGACTGTCTACATTAGGTTGGAAGGCAGAATTCTGGGAGAAGAGTTCAAGAAACTAGAGCCCAGGTTACTAGGATAATCATCTATGTATCTATTGAAATAGCCAAGATTTAAGACAGGAGTAGCACTAGTGACAGTGAGCCAGGAACTAAATTCCTCTAAATGAGGGGGAGTGGCCGAGAATTTGGTAGATGATGGTAGCAATGAAAATTAGTTTATAAATTCTTCTATTAACTTGAATAGACACACCCAGGATTAGACAGTAAATTGTAGTGCTGCCTGATTATTCTTCACCAGCACCAGTTGCTATTCAGATGTAATAAAGGATCCTATTTCACTGCATCTTTGCCAACACTTGGTATTACCTCTTTTTATAATTCTTGTCAGTTTGATGTAAAGTATTATATCATTCTTTTATTGTGTTCCTATTACTAGTAAGGCTCAGCATCTTCAGGTAGCCCCTCCTTCTGAATACTGATTCGTATCTTACCCATGTATAGATTTGTCTTAGCCTTTTATTTTTTGATTTGTAGGAGCTGTCTATCAGAGAATTGAGAGTTCTGGAAATGATTTTTTTTCTGGTTTATTGTCTATTGATTTTTTTTTTTCCCTTGTGAGTTTTACTGTGCAGAACCTTTCAATCTTTTTTTTTTTTGTGGTACGCGGGCCTCTCACTGTTGTGGCCTCTCCCGTTGCGGAGCACAGGCTCCGGACGCGCAGGCTCAGCGGCCATGGCTCACGGACCCAGCCGCTCCGCGGCATGTGGGATCTTCCTGGACCGGGGCACGAACCCGTGTCCCCTGCATCAGCAGGCAGACTCTCAACCACTGCGCCACCAGGGAAGCTCACCTTTCAATCTTTATGTGTTATAATATCTGCATTAAATGTATAGGTTAATTTGAGGATAATTGGCATCTTTATAGTATGTATTATATGTCTTTGTTTATTGAAGTTTTTTAGGTCCTTAAGTAGTAGGTACATCTTTTTCACATAAAGGTCCATTCTTTGATGAGTTAACCCCTAGATACATTATAACTTTGGTTGCTATTGTGAACAGCACCTTTTTGAAAAAAAAAATTATTTTCCAGTTTCTTAATGCTGGTATAGAGGAACAGTGGTGATTAGTATTTTGGTCTTATATCCAGCAAACTTGCTGGACTCTTATTGGTTCTAATAATTTATATATCGATTTTGTATGGTTTTCTGTTAATCTATGTTTTTTTCTGTAAATAATTATAGTTTTGCCTTTTTCTTTCTTATATCTCTTACTACTTTTTCCTTTTTAGAATACTGTGTTGAACATTAACGATGTAATGGGCATCCTTTCTAATTACTGAGCTCTCTAATAAGTATATCATCATTTTCCAGACAAAAACCTAGATTCATCTGTAATATGATGACACTCATGGGGACAATGATAGTTCCCCCTAACTGGACCAGAAGCCAGCTTCATGTCGAGCAGCTAGCTCTAATATATACATGATTTACTCTAAGCCCACCATGTATTCATTCATCCAGTTAAGTTGAGCTCCTCCCATGCGCCAGGCAGTGAAGGAGACAGACCTGGAGATAGACACTAAGCAGGTAGTTACAATAAAATGTGTGCTACGGGAGTGTTTGGACAGGTTGTCAGAGAAGGCCTGCTTCAGAGAGATGTTTAAACAGAGACCTGATGGGTGAGTAGCAATTAACTAGGCAAGCAGGAAGAGGGAAGAGTGTTTCCAGCAAAGGGAACAGCTTATGGGAAGGCAGAGGATCTAGATGTGGTCTGTTGGAGATGGGTGGAGAGCCTGGGAGGAATGACTCAACACTGATGAGGAGCCAGGGCCTTGTAGACTATCTCAGGAATTTAGATTTGGCCCAAAGGTAATGGAAAGCCATCAAAAGGTTTTACACTGAAGGGTGGCATGATTGGATTAACATTTTGGGAAGATCACTCAAACTGCAATACGGTAAGTTAAAGAAAAGAAGATAAGCAGACCTTTTAGGTTATAGGCTCGGACTAGGATGGTAGAACTTGGGTGTGGCTGTACGGGAAAGAGGAGTCAAGAATGATTTCCACTCACGGACACAGAAAACAAACTTATGGTGACCAAAGGGGAAGTGGTGGGGGGGCGTGGGGGGCTAAAATAGGAGTTTGGGATTAACAGATACACACTACTGTACATAAAATAGATAACCAACAAGGGCCTACTGTAGAGCACAGGGAACTACGTTCAATATCTTGTAATAACCTACAATGGAAAAGAATCTGAAAACGAATATGTGTATATATATGCTTGTGTGTGTGTGTGTGTGTGTGTGTGTGTATAAAACTGAATCACTTTGCTGTACACCTGAAATGAACACATTGTAAATCAACTATACTTCAATTAAAAAATGGAGAAAAGCTTCTCTGGTGGCACAGTGGTTGAGAGTCCGCCTGCCGATGCAGGGGACGCGGGTTCGTGCCCCGGTCCGGGAAGATCCCACATGCGCGGAGCGGCTGGGCCCGTGATCCATGGCCGCTGCACCTGCGCGTCCGGAGCCTGTGCTCCACAACGGGAGAGGCCACAACAGTGAGAGGCCCGCGTACCGCAAGAAAAAAAAAAAAGAATGATTTCCAAGTATCTAGCCTGGACAGCTGGTTAGATGGGGCCATATGCTGAAACAAGGAATGCAGGAGCAAGAGCAGGAAAATGGAGTTGAGTTTTAGAAATGTTGTTCAAAATGCCTGTGGGTTATCCCATGGGCAGTTCTAGTTAAGGGCTAGCAGAGTAGTCTGGGCTAGAGATAAAGATTTGTAAGCCTTGAGTTTATAGATGGTGACTGACTAAAGTAACAGGCATTAATGAGATGGTTTAGGGGCCGTAATGTGGGGTGAGAAGAGAAGAATGCAGAGGAGAATGAAAAGGTCAGAGAGGTAAGGGGAAACCAGTAGAATATGGCATCATAACTTCCCAGGCACGGCCCACAGCCACCTCCCAGGGAAGCTTCAAGGGGCCGAAATGAAAATCCTAGGATGTTTTGACTCTCTTCTTTTCTTTTTGCTAGTTGCCAGATATAAACTCCGAATAGTTGAGCCACCAAAACTACCTCTGGAAAAAAAACCCAACCCTGATAAAGATGGTGAGTAGATGGGAGTGAGTTCTCTGACATGGCCCTGTGGCCTGGGCGGGACACCCAAAGCCCATGACCTATGGCCCTCAATCTCCTTTTTCTCTGCACAGGTCCAGATTTCGAGCCCAACCTGTGGATGTGGGTAGACCCCAACATCGTGTTCCCCCCTGGAAAGCTGGAGGTCCGAGAACCCAGTAAGGGGAAGAATCTGACAAGCATAGTCCCTTCCCCTCAGCCACCCCCAAAAGAAGAGGACTTTGCCAAATGCCCACAGGCCACAGTGGTGGAGTCACCATCACTTTCTGGAGACCAGTATCCCCCTCGGAAGCGGTTTGCCTCTTCCAACAGCAACTGGGAGGTAGGGATTTCTGGGCTGTGGGATGGACTTGGGATGTAGGCAGGGTGGGCACAGGGATGATGCAGCAGAGTTCTGTTTTCTTAGGGTTAACGAAGGGTTAATGGGTTCAGAAATTAGCTGTGCCCCTGGGCTGGGGAGAACCCCAGATGGTGGCCCTAGACCACCACCCCTTCCTGCCACTGCACCCCTGGAGTAGAGGCTGTGGAGTCAGGACCAGTTCCTACTCTGTACTCCTCTAGCTCACAGAAGAGAAGGAGGCTGAGGACCAGGATGACAGCTCCTCTGTGGCTCTCCAGTCCCCTCACAAAAGGGCCCCCCTCCAGAGTCGGAGGCTTCGGCAAGCCAACAGCCAGGAGGGGGGGCTGTGGTCCCGGCCCCCTCTCAATTACTTCCACCTAATTGCACTGGCATTAAGAAACAGTTCCCCCTGTGGCCTCAACGTGCAACAGATCTACAGTTTCACTCGGTATGTGCCGGGGGCCCTGTGAGGAGGGCGAAGGGAGGGGGCAGGGCCCTGCTCTGATACCTTCCAGGCCCTGGGCTGCTGCTTCAGTTCCCCCATCTGGGTCTGAGAGGATGCTTCTCCTTTCCCAGGCACTGGTTCTGGGTTGCCCCCGACTGTGTGTCCACACCTCACATAGACAGAAAGATAGCCACCCCACCCCCTTTCACATCTAAGAAACTCCACCCTTTTTATACCTTAGTTCCTTAACATATAAAGTCACCCGGGTCATAAATTCTCCCATCTTCCCTCTCAAGAACACCCAGTATAAAATCTGGTTTCCCCAACAGTTTCTCACATGCCTTCCCTTTAGACTGAACTGCCTGGCACAGCCTGTTCCCCAAGGACCCGGGGAAGCCAGGCTGAGAAGGGATTTACGTTGAGCTTTGAGAGTCGGGTACCCATGAGTATGACGAGTTTCTCGGAACTTTTCCCTCTATTATCAGAAGAGTCGCAGAGTATTAATCCTCAAGAGGCGTCCTCCTTGACCAGGATTCCTCTGACAGGAGCTTGTTGGCCTGATTTCTGCTCTGTTCCTGTTGCAAGTCAAACTCCTGAGCCCTCGGAGGGAGGGAGGAAAGCGAGCCAGGGAGTGGGGGCAGTGAACTGGGTCTGTAAGGTGAGGCTCTGCACAAGCACTGCGCCAGGTGGAGGTCTGACACATGCTTAGTCGGCAGAGTGCGTCGTGGGCCAGCTTGCCCTTCTCCGATGTGAGAGAAGGGCTGAGGCTCCTGGCCCCTGGGGAGAACATTCTCCAGGGTAAGGCATCTCCCAGAGAGACCACACCTCTCCTTACCATTCCTCCCTGTCTGCAGACAGCATTTCCCCTTTTTCCGGACGGCTCCTGAAGGCTGGAAGAATACCGTGCGTCACAATCTCTGTTTCCGAGACAGCTTTGAGAAAGTGCCGGTCAGCATGCAGGGTGGCGTCAGCACACGGCCCCGATCCTGCCTCTGGAAGCTGACCGATGAGGGACACCGCCGCTTTGCAGAGGAGGCCCGCGCCTTGGCCTCCACTAAGCTGGAAACTATCCAACAGTGTATGAGCCAGCCAGGTGTGAGGCCTCGTCACACGTGGGGCCGAGGGGAGGGGCCCTGAAGATCCTGACCCAAGGCCGAGCGTGCAGGGAAGGAGCCAGGGTCACATGGGTGGTGGGGGTCGCGGGGAGGGGGTGGCACCTTCTGTAGGAAGGGGAGAGGACAGCAGTGCTCTGAGACCCTGGGGTGGTACCTGCCTCAGGGGTCCCCCCACGCACAAGCACGGAACCTGAGGTGCTGGGAGCTGATGGAGAAACAGCTAAGGTGTAGCTGGCCCTACTCACAGCCCCGCAGCCTGGGGAAATGGTAACCACACAATGTGAGAAGCATGGTATAAAAGGTTCTCTGCAAAGGGGGCTTTTTCTTCTCCTGGAGACCAGGTGGCATTTGGGCCTTGAGAGAGGAAAAGTAGATCATTTGCCGTGAGAGAGCTTTCCAGGCTTAGGGAACAGCGTCTGCAAACGGCAGATAGATCCCTTTGACTTCTTTCCTTACAGATGTGATGCCCTCCCTCTTCGACCTTTAGTTCCACAAACCATCCATCAGCCCATGCCTTATTAAAGTTATCTGCAGCATCCTGGTGTGTCTGTGGTCCGAGGGTGGGGCAGGAGTCGGGGCGGAGGTGGGCTCTGAGGTTGGAAATGGGATGCCCTCAGAGCTGATGGGTAGGGCAGTTGCCTGGTGCACAGCAAAGGGAGCCCATGCTCTTCTTTCTTCAAAGGAACAAAACACTCAACCCTCTTTAGGTCCCATTTTTCTTGGGAGATGCTAGCATAAAGCAGCCAGGCCCGCAAAAGGCCCTCCCAAATCACCACCCACTCAAACGAGTGGATGTAATCAGCTGGGGACAAAGAGGAGAGGCCTAGGGAAGCACATCATCTATGGAACAGTTGAAGGAAAGACCCTTGGAGGAGGCCATGAAGGAGCAGTGAGGAAGGTGAAAGGAAAGAATTTCTTGAGAAAAGGAGTAGCCAGGCTTAAGTCTCATTTCCCTCATTTAAGCATTGGAGGTGAGGGGTGGGAACTCAGAGCTGAGAGGCATGGCCCTTCCATACTTCCGGTTTCAGTAGAAACCAGAGCACTTGTCCTTAGAGGCTGCAGATCACAGCTGGGCTGCTGTGGCTTCCCTGGTTGCAGGAGACCGTGTCCAGGGCAAGGCCAGCTGCCAGCCTCAAACCTGAGGGATAGGGAGAAGCCAGGGGGACAGGTAAGGAAGGAGCGAGATTCAGTGTGTCGGGATGCCACGGCCATTCCCACAGTGCTTGAAGTTCCTGCTGGGTTTCCCACAGGGCTGAGATGACCCTTCTCATTCCCTCTCCTGCTCTTCCCTCACCCCACGACAGGCCTGTACAGAAACATGGCTCCAGCCTCAGACACTGTCCCAGGGGACTGGGCATCGCTACTCCCCAGAGGTAGCAGTGGGTGGTGTGTGAGTCTCAAGAAGGGCACTGGCTCTCAGCTCTGATGTAGCAGCTCCTGCATCCTCGTTCTAGGAGAACCTGCCTCAGGCAGCCACTTGCCCTTCAAGCTTGAGTGTCTCGATCAGGAAAATGAGTTAATGATGGCTCTTTCTTTTTTAAATTTTTATTTATTTTTATTGTTTTTGGACACACAGCATGGCATGTGGGATCTTAGTTCCCCTACCAGGGATTGAACCCGCACCCCCTGTGGTGGAAGCGTGGAGTCTTAACCACTGGACTGCCAGGGAAGTCCCTGATGGCTCTTTCTTAGTACTGTACCAGCATGGAGATGGGGGGGGATGGAGTAGAGTGCTTCATACCAAACCTGGCTCCCAGTTCTAAATAAACAGTAGCTGTGTTTTTGCTTCTTGTGATGTCTAGTTAGGACCCGCCTCCTTCCTCCAGGATGCTGGTGGACTAGTAATGGCCTGGATTTACTTTCAGCACTTGGCAACTCTCAGTGGGAGCCGGGACCTTGCTCCATCTCTGACTCTCCGCTCTGCTCCCACTCAGCAGATGACCTGTCATCTCTCACTGTATCTTCTTTAGCACAGTTTTCTTAACATTTCTAAACTTGTTTCTTTTGCATGCAAATTGGGGATAATAAAAGTACACACAGATTTGATTTGGGAACTAAATAGGACAATGGAAAGTGTGTAGTCCTGTGTCTGGCATATTAACATTGAGTGCTTACAATTGGACCAGACATCATTCTAAGTGCATTTGCAGGTTTAATCCATATAGAGGCCTTAAGGAGTAGGTACTGTTATTCTTCTCAGGTAGTTGAGTGTGATAGCTATTTAAGGAGTTGCCTTCATTTCTGTCCACTTATTCAGCCCTTAATCCCTTGCAGTCTATAGCACTATAAAATCAGACTGCCTCCTCCCTAGTCTCTGAAACATGGTATTCCTGAAAAGCATGGCCCATGCCCTATCTGACCAAAATCTTTACCTTTGAAGAAAGGCCCCGGTTCATCTGCTTGGTTTGCACGTTTTTGGTAACAGACATGCAGTCTCGCCCTGGTCACTTGTCCATCACCACAGCCACCTCTGCTCTACCGGCTCCAGCTTTGCATTCATTCTGGAATATGCACCCAAAGCAGCGCTAGGCCAGGGGCTCTCACTGGCCCTGTGGTTGCCGCAAGGATGTGGGGGATTGGCAGGCCCAGGAGTGTCAAGTGTCAGTGCAGGAGGCAGTGTCTCACCTTAAAGAGCTGAGCCTCATACCAAAGGCCATTGAGAATGAGCTGAGCCAAGAACCTAACCCGGTTTTACACCTAAGCAGAAAGTATTTGTTGTGTTGTTTTATTATATACTAAATTTTCCAGGAATGCAACTCTTATGTAAAGTGAAGGAAGACTGTACTTTTTTTAGTTTGGAAGTTTTCTGAGAGTTGTTTGCCATTTCGGAAAATCACTTCACTGACAGCAAAGTTGCTCTGGTATTTAACTCACCAATACCACATGCCTGTATTGGTCTGTTTGTATTTGTTGTAATCATCGGGATTCTACATGTATAAACAAATATTTAGCTATTTCAAGGTAGCCAATATACAGAAAAAAGTATTTTCAGGACTGCCCTGGTGGCACAGTGGTTAAGACTCTGCACTCGCAATGCAGGGGGCCCGGGTTTGATCCCTGGTCAGGGAACTAGATCCCACATGCATGCTACAACTAAGGAGCCAGCGAGCCACAGCTAAAACCTGGTGCAAACTAATTAACTAATAAATTAAAAAATCAGAATAGCTCTATATCTATTTTTTTAAGTATTTCAATAATCATTTGAATGACATCTCTTTAAGCTATTCACAATAAGTATCTACAATTTTTTAACTGTCTCATATTTTCAAATATAGTTTATCGGACTTCCCTGGCAGCGCAGTGGTTAAAAATCCACCTGCCAATGCAGGGGACATGGATTTGAGCCCTGGTCTGGGAAGATCCCACATGCCATGGAGCAACTCAGCCTGTGTGCCACAACTACTGAGCCTGCGCACTACAGCCCGTGAGCCACAACTACTGAAGCCCGCGTGCCTAGAGCCCGTGCTCCACAACAAGAGAAGCCACCTCAATGAGAAGCCCGCGCACCGCAACGAAGAGTAGCCCCCGCTCGATGCAACCACAGCCATGTGCAGCAACGAAGACCAGACACAGCCAAAAATAAATAAATAAATTTATAAAAAAGAACATATATAGTTTATCCACTAGAATACATTTTTATACATTTCTCTCCCTTTATTTTTCTGTTGTATTACCATTAGAGCATTACAGTTTGATTTTTTTTTTTAATTGTATGTGTAGGTAGGTTATTTTATCAGTATGGTTCATTTCAGGATGGTAAAGACGGTCTTACAGAGTATTTGCTCCATTCCTAGGGTGTTAAGGCTGATGAAGTAGAAAACCACCGAACCAAGCAACGTATAAGATATAGTCCCTGGGGCTTCCCTGGTGGTGCAGTGGTTGAGAGTCCACCTGCCGATGCAGGGGATACGGGCTCGTGCCCTGGTCCGGGAAGATCCCACGTGCCGCTGAGGGGCCGGGCCCGTGAGCCATGGCCACTGAGCCTGCGCATCCGGAGCCTGTGCTCCGCAACAGGAGAGGCCACAACAGTGAGAGGCCCGTGTACCACAGAAAAAAAAAAAAAAAGATATAGTTCCTGTCCCAGAGGCGCTCATCCCCAGTGACCTTGGCAACCAGTGAGGACAATACAATGGAATAAGTCCCGTTCATGTCCAAACCCCAGAGCCTAGCATGGGGCCCATTAGGTAGTTAGAATGCTCTGTTTGCTAGGACTTGTCACTAGTAACTTCCCTAACAGGCAGATTCCTTGTTCTCTGGAAGCACAGAGAAGAGGGCAATTAGCGTGAGAGGAACTGGGGAAGACTTCTCACAGGAGAAGTTAGTACGGGGTCTTTTTTCCAGGTCTGGAAAACAACAGCTAGCTCTTCTCCGGAAGTGATGTCCCCTGCATTGGCAAGCGGATTCTTAACCACTGTGCCACCAGGGAAGTCCAACTCCCTTTTATTTTTTAAATGATGCTTAGCCACTCATTGAAAGTGGCTTGGAGGGGGCAAACATGGAAGCAGGAAGGCCTGTAAGGAGGTGACTGCAGAATCCAGGTGGCAGTAGAAATGGAGAGAAGCAGCCTGATTTGATGATATAGCTTGGAGGCAGAATCAACACGTCAACAGTATTGACTAGATGCAGGAGGAGAAAATAATGACTCTGAGGTTTTTGGTTTGAATGATTGGATGAATGATGAGGAGGGGAAGCCTGTGTAGGAGCAGCAGGTTTGAGCAGTTTTGTGTTTAGAATGTGTGAGACATCAGGGTGGTTACATCAAGTTGATAATTGTTGTAAGTCTGGAGTTCAGAAGATAAGCCTGAGCTGAAGACGTAAATACATTTGAGAATCAGGGGGATATAGACAGTATTTAAATCATACTCAAAGTACTGGTGTAGAAAGATATTCATAATACATTTTTAGGGCTAAAAAAACAAACAGTAGCAGAACAGTATGTTCGATATGATTCCAAATGTGACAGAAACTATGTTTATATATATATAAGTATGTTGTCTACACACAGAAAATGTCTTAAAGAAAACAGGTATCAGTAATAGTCATCTTTGGGGATTGGCGGGTGGCAAAAAGATATGGAGGCCAATCCCTTTTTATTTATTTATTTTAAAAATATGTATTTATTTGGCTGTGCTGGGCCTTAGTTGCAGCACGCAAGATCTTTAGTTGCGGCATGCAGACTCTTAGTTGCAGCATGTGGGATATAGTTCCCTGACCAGAGATCGAACCTGGGCCCCAGGCATTGGGAGTGCAGAGTCTTAGCCACTGGACCACCAAGGAAGTCCCCCTTTTTATTTATAGCTTCGGTACAGGTTTTATTTTCTTTTTTAATAAGAAATTACTTTTTAGAATTTTTAAATAAATAAAGCTATCCACTAGCCTGTTTTGTAGTTTGATACTCTAATTGTTAGGGAACCATTGACTGATACCACCCACCTTGGCCAGGCACAATGATAACCACTTGCATGAGTTGTCTCACAACAGGAGTTCCCAATAAGGAACATGGTGCTGCCACCGAAAACTAACCAGGAGAATCTGGGAGGGGCCAAAAGGAGGGAGGAGACGCCAGCCCATAATATTGTCCTACCAAGCTCTCAGAATCCTTTGCACTGGAATCCATCTTGGCTGAGAGATGCATGCGCCACCAGGAAGGACCCTGAGTCAGAGCAAATATAGGCCAAGAAAGATGATTGGCCAGAGACAACCCTGAAAACTAACCCCATTACCATGAAACCTGGGACTGCGAGCCACATGGCAGAGCAGTTCTCCTGGGTTCCCTTACCCTGCTGCTCTCCACCGGGGTGCCCCTTCCCAATAATGTCTTTTGCTTCGTCAGTACATGTGTCTCCTCAGACAATTCATTTCCGAGTGTTAGACAAGAGCCCACTCTTGGGCCCTGGAAGGGGTCCCCCTTCCTGCAACATAATTAGCAGGCTGTTAGCTGCACGCTTCTGAGGCTCCTTCCCAGCACAGACTCCCACCCCATGGGCATGTTAACACCAGGGTGCCTGGAGTTTTGATGATTTTAACTTAACTTGACAAATATTCATAGAAGATCCCTTTCTGCTAGTTCTACTGAGTCAGGTATGATCAAGACACAGTCCCTGCACTTGAAGAGTTTTTTAACTATTGAGTTTTCAACTGACTAGACTACTAAACAAAACGACAAGAGGATGAGCAAAGGACCTTGGAATTGAAAAATTAATTCTGCAGGATCCACTCTGGTAGGCTTCACAAAAGGGGTGACATTTCATTCATTCAATCATGAATTGATCTAAGAGCTTATGAATAGATTGAGAGCTTACCATGTTCCAGACAAAGTCACCAGCCTTGTGGAAATTTCATTCTAGTTCATATTTCAGAGCCCTATATAACAGAAAGAACTTATCAGGCAGAGCTGGAAAGAAGTAAATTCTAGGCAGAGGGAACCAAGGGCTGGAGATGCTAAAGTGCATAGGAGCAACAGGACTGCAGGAATATTGCCTGGAGGAGCAATAGGTGGCGGGGGGGTGGGGGGGGTGGGGGGGTGTGGGGGGAGTGTGGGACACAAGACTGAAAAGGAGGTTAGGAAACTTAGTGTAAAATTCATGTTGTGAAATTTAGATATTTCCTGAAGGCAACTTAGAGACATTAAATTAATCAGGAAAGTCATTTTAGAGACTACCTTAAGACCAGCCTGTGGAGGATAAATGGAGGTGAAATACACCAGACACTTGGAAACCAGTCAGAAAGATTTTACATGAATCTAAGCAAGAAAGGTAGGGAAATGAAATAAGGTATGGTCTATGAGTATAAAAGGTGGAGAACAGATTTTAGACATCTCAGAAATCCAGTAAGACAGCTTGCACAGGGTGGATGTGGGGACTAAGTGAAAGGGAGAATCAAAGATAACTTACTGTAGGGACTTCCCTGATGGCGCAGTGGTTAAGAATCTGCCTGCCAATGCAGGGGACACCGATTCGAGCCCTTCCCTGGTCTGGGAGATCCCACGGGCCGCGGAGCAACAAAGCCCATGCGCCACAACTACTGAGGCTGCACTCTAGAGCCCACGAGACACAATTAGTGAAGCCCGTGCACCTAGAGCCCATGCTCCGCAACAAGAGAAGCCACTGCAATGAGAAGCCCACGCACCGCAACGAAGAGTAGCCCCGCTCGCCGCAACTAGAGAAAGCCTGCACACAGAAACGAAGACCCAACACAGCCAAAAATAAATTAAAATAAGTTTAAAAAAAAGATAACTTACCCCAAAACTCCAGGCTTTAGTTTAGTGGTTATCATTCACTGGGAGGATGAAAACGGGATGATCTGAGGAGGAAGAAATTGAGTTCCATTCACACAGTCTAGTTCAGATGGCAGCCGAATGAATACTCAGTAACGGAAGACTTTAGGGAAACAGTTTCAAAAGCCAAATTGCAGAGGGCTGAAAAGTTAGGAGTTTAAGCAGATGGTATAGACTACTCTAAAGCAGCTTTGGGACAAATGACGGAAACAGATGGGATGGTTGGGGTGTGACAGAATGAGAAGTCTTGGTAGGTCAAGTGAAGTAATATGTTGCCGTGAGAGTGTGGTATTCCTGGGATCCAATGGGTAAAGCAAAGTCAAGAGGACCTCAGACCTAGACCAGTGATTCTCAAACTTGACTGAGCATCAGAATCACCTGAAGGGCTCATTAAACCACAGATTGCCCGGACCCACTCGGGAGTTTCCTATTCAGTAGGTCTGGGGTGGGGCCCAATAATTTGCATTTCTAACAAGCTCCCAGATGCTGATGCTGCTGACCAGGAGGCCACACTTTAAAGGTTTTTAAATTTTTAAACCTGGCCTAGAGCAAAGCATTCAGTAGCTGGCATACGATGAATGATTTTCCAAGTGAATGGATAAGAGTACTCATATTCAGGAAAGGAGGTCTCCCTGCAGTTAAAGACCAGATGGAAGGTAAGTCCACACAGGAGGATGGAAGACGGTGGTCAGAGTAGAACTTCAGAGTTTGAATTCAGAGAAGGAGCAATTTTTGGTGGACAAGGTCCAGGATTACCCCTGCCAGGGGAGTGATGAGAGGTCAAGGAACTGAGAACTGCAAGGTCATCAAAATACATCACATCTGGCAAAGGCCTGAGTCTAAAGGGAAGCTCCGTCAGGAAGTCAAGGTCTGGAGGGGAGTCTGGCTACTTTCTGGGTCTGAATTCTGTAGAGTTGACTGGATATGCCCACAGACGTTGTAACCCATCCAGGTTAATGCACCAATACAGGTAACAAATGGAAGGGAAGCTGGGGACTTTGTGCGAGCTCTGTTTGCACATCCTATAAGTTAAGGTGTGGGCCAGGCCCCAGGCTTTTTGGAGGTAGTTCTAGGGTGGAGATCACAGTCTGGGGATTTCAGCCCTGGGAGGCAGCAATTCACCTTAGGTGTTAAGGGAGCAGGACAGACAGGAAGGCTGTTGACTCTGGGAGAAATGGCTTGTAGAGAATAAAGTTCCACTAGTTTAGCACGTTTACAGATTAAACACGTCTGCTAACCCTCAGCAATGACTCTGCACCCTTTATAGCTTTCCCTTTACAGCTTTCCAGGAGCAACGTTCAGATCACCCCTGTGGGGTATGAGCGTGATTAGGTCATAGATTAGGCCTTCAGCTTGTGTTCCCTACAGCCTGCTGGCAATGCCTCTGCCGCTTTATACCTGTGCAACCTTCCACAAACTTATCTCCTCCTTCACGCCTCAGTTTCCCGCTTGTAAAATGCCAGTAATAACAGGATACCACACAGGGCTATTGTGAAGATTACCTGAGGTAGTTAAGGTAAAGCTCTGGACCCCCACTGAGTACCCTATAAATACTAGTTACGATTTGTTACATTGTCTCTACGGGTCCTTGTCAGTGTCCAGATACGTGCGCTCCTTCCCCTCACCTTTTCCAGCCAGACTGCATTTGGCGGTACTGGCGACGGGCTGGATTTGTGCGCAATGAGGGTTCCCAGAGAAAAACCCGCGCAACCGTAGTAGGACTTGCAGTGGCGCCTGCCGGCCGCTGGGGGCCGCTGGGGCCGCTGGGTTCGCCCCGCCCCTGAGGGGTCAGAGGTCACCAGACGGCGAAGGAGAGGCTGCGCGTCGCGGATCCCCAGTCCTGGGTAAATGGCGCCGGCGGAGCGCTGCCCTGTTTGCCGCCAGACCTTCTTCTGCGGCCGCGGACACGTCTACAGTCGCAAGCACCAGCGGCAGCTGAAGGTGGCTTTGGAGCGGCTTCTGCCTCAGGTGCGGACGGGAGGCTGGAGGAAACCCTGGACAGGACGGGGCGGGAATGGGGGCGGGGCTGTGAGGGCCCGAGGGGGTGGGATCTGGGGGTCCCGCCGGGGTCCTACTTAGCCTCTTCCCCTTGGCACCCTCTCCGCGGCAGGTGGAGGCCGCCCGCAAGGCCGTCCGCGCCGCTCAGGTGGAGCGTTACGTGCCTGAGCACGAGCGGTGCTGCTGGTGCCTGTGCTGCGGCTGTGAGGTGAGGAAACACCTGAGCCACGGAAACCTGACCGTGCTGCATGGGGGGCTGCTGGAGCATCTGGCCAGGTGAGCGCCGGGCCGGGAGCCGCATACAACAGTCGTGTACATTTGTGGGAGGGAGGGTTTAGGGTGGGTGAGAGGAAGAACGCTTTTGTGATTTGATGGAGTCATCTTGTAGGCATTGCCAGCCTTGAGGGTAGCGGGCTTACGGCTGCCATGGTCCCAGTGGTGTTGGTGGTCTAGCTGGGAAGGTCAGCTGGGCAGGTTCAATCAAGGTTCCCTCCCATCACTTCCTCTCAGATTCTCACATTTTTATTGGAAGGGGGAGACTGGAGATCTTGAAGAGACTACTATCAGTATTCTCTCAGCCTTGCCCAGAGACAGAAACCCAGATGTCAGTTTGCATTATTTATCTAATGCCTAGATATCTGTGTAATATTCTGCAATCTATCATTGAGATAACTTGTCCTTTCCATTCTCAGTCCAGAGCACAAGAAAGCAACCAACAGATTCTGGTGGGAGAACAAGGCTGAGTTCCAGATGAAAGAGAAGTTTTTGATCTCCCCCCAGGATTATGCACGGTAAGTCACTACTTCACATGATGAAGTAGCAGAGTGTGGATTCTCTGGGCCTGTGTCAGGTACTGGAGCTTCCTCTACTGCTTGGGAAGTTTAGTAAGGACTTCATTAGTAACCATTGTCTTTGTAGCACTCATTATCCTAGGCACCATATTGGACACAAAAGAAATATGACAGAGTCCTTGAAAGGTTTATAATCTAGTTGGGGGGGGGATTTACAATGTATTTAGCAAATAGAGAATAGTGTTTTATTAAAGCTGACCATAATCAACTACTTAAATGTATGACACAGAAACTACTAAGGTTCTTTAGGAGCAGAAGATGCTTTTTATAGTGTGCAAGAAACTGGTGCTCACCCAGTGCCCACTTTTAATAGTTTTAGACTCTATTTTAACTGGCCTCGGAGGACCCCAAGGAACCGGATTGTAGGAAGCTGGACAGCACAGAGAGGGAGTGAGCCCTGACTGCCTCAGGAAGAGGACTCAGGCAGCCTCACATCATCACTTTTATTGGGACCATATTGAGATTGTGGAGTGTGGAACCCAAGGGGATCCCAAAGCCAAAGTTAAGAAAACACATGGTGTTTGTTCTTTCTTTCTACCCAATGTGGAGAATAATGAGGAAATAAGAAATGCCTAAATCCCACCACCTTGCCTTAAAATCTGTGGTTCAGACTGGGAGGAGATAAGAAACTGAGGCCACTCACTCCTCACACCCTGGCTCAGCTGCATATGGTTTTTGGTGGGTGAATAAAGGATAGTTGAGCAGCAAAGGTTATAATTGAGAATTATGAGGATGGACTCTTTGAACTTTTTATTTAAATATAATTTGACTTTTGAGCTTTATAAATTTCAAGCTCACACAAGACAAGGCCAGGCCAAGCCTGACTGATTTGACCAGTAAAGATACAATGAGCCACTTTTATTATTTTTTTAATCTTTTTTTTTTTAATAAAAAAATTTATTTTTGGCTGTGTCTGGTCTTTGTTGCTGCGCGCAGACTTTCTCTAGTTGCGGCAGGTGGGGGCTACTGTTCATTGCAGTGCATGCACGGGCTTCTCATTGTAGTGGCTTCTCTTGTTGCGGAGCACAGGCTTTAGGTGTGCAGGCTTCAGTAGCTGTGGCTCACAGGCTCTAGAGCACAGGCTCAGTAGTTGTGGCTTAGTTGCTCCGCGGCATGTGGGATCTTCCCGGACCAGGGCTCAAACCCGTGTCCGCGGCATTGGCAGGCGGATTTTTAACCACTGCGCCACCAGGGAAGTCCTAATCATTATTTTAAAAGATTAGTCTTTTTATTTGGCTGCATCGGGTCTTAGTGCCGGCATGCAGGATCTTCATTGCAGCGTGCAGGCTTCTCTCTAGTTCTGGTGCGTGCAGGCTCCAGAGCACGTGGGCACTCTAGTTGTGGCATGTATGGGCTCAGTAGTTGCAGCGTGTGGGCTTAGTTGCCCTGTAGCATGTGGGATCTTAGTTCCCCGACCAGGGATCAAACCCAAGTCCCCTGCATTGGAAGGGGGATTCTTAACCACTGGACCACCAGGAAAGTCCCACAGTGAGCTACTTTTAGGTTCAGGCAGTTTGTTACATAAGCAGTGAAAAGAGTAAGCCCGAAGTGCCAGCCTCCCAGGTTGTCCAACACACCCAAAAGGACCATACTGATACAAACAGGGCTGGGTGACTGCAGTGTGAGCTGTGCGATACTTTTGCTGGGGAGCCAAGTCTAGACTGCAGCTACGTGCTTTTATATCTACAGCTCAAATCTGAGAGCACAAAGTCCCATACCCCATCAGAACTGGGAGTTGATGAGAAACTGTTTCATAATGGTCTCCCATGAGAGATAGGGAGACGAGTGGGAGATGGCCTCCTAGCAGTTCCTTTCAGGCCTCCTGTCCTCTTGTGTTCCAGGAGGATCACGCAGACCTTCAGCCAAAACTCTGATAAGCTGCAGTTCAAGGCTTTGCCTGTAAGGATACGTGCAAGGCACGTAAGGATACGTGCAAGGCACCTTGATAGAGCCATTCCCTTACATAAATGTTTTACATATTAAAATTAGGCAAAAAGGCTATAAGCTCGTGTGCGGTGGCGGAGTCGGCAGAGTAGTCGGCAGCGGCTGCAGCAAGAGTTTGGCGACATGTCTCACACCATTTTGCTGGTACAGCCTACCAAGAGGCCAGAAGGCAGAACTTATGCTATGAATCTGAATGAATGCATGGAAGGTGTTTGTATAATGTACGAAGAACATCTGAAGAGAGTGAATCCCAGCAGCCCCTCTGTCACATATGGTATCAGTTATTTGATTTTATTGATGACCTGGAAGACCTCAGCTGCCTTGTTTACCGAGCTGATACCCAGACATACCAGCCTTATAACAAAGACTGGATTAGATTTATACATAGCTCCTTCATCAAATAGTTGAGTTTGGAAGCATTAGGGGGATGGGGGTGGGCTTGGAACACAGGTGTATACAGAGTGATGTAGAAGAAGTTTTTATTATAGTAATCCAGTTTCCGTTTTGGTATACGCTGGCCAGGGTTGAATGTATTAGATGAAATGTGAGGATCTTGTTCAATCTGAAACCCCTTTTGCCCCCTTCTCCCCCTCCCTTTTTAACTTAAAACATTTTTATGATGATTTAGATGGAAGTTGGTTTTTGTCAGTTACTGTTGGTTCCAGTCCTTCCAACTGTTCGTATCTGAACATTCACTGTACTAATAACCCTTCTTCAAATCGGGGTGGGGGGTGGTGACGCAGTTTAGTTATGTCCTCAAGACAAAGTCTTAGTGAAAATCAAAGAAATGTTCTCTAGTTATATTTTCAAAAAATAATAATTAGGCAAACAAAGACAGTTATATTAATTATGTATCAATTGATAACGATGAAAGAATAAGAATTCAAGTAACATTTGAACACAAAAATCTGACTGTACACCCTTAGGTTTTCTGAGGACTAATGAACTGCAAAGAAACCTTGAGCTTTGCTTAGTAGTCTTATTGCTGATAGCAGCATTGATGTTATTCAGATACCTTTGTATTGTAGGATAAAAACAACTGCAAATATATTGTTGTCCCAAATATGGGACAATTTGGACATCAAGAAAGGGAAATTGATTTTCTTAAGTATGGTAATGGTTTCATAGGCTGTTCCTGTTCCCAGGAGATGTATGCTGAAAAATTTAGAATTAAGTCTCATGTTCTTGGCAGAAAGGCAATGTGTTTATAAGCAAACTGGAGCCAGTATGGCAAAATGTTTACAGTGAATCTGGGGGAGAGGTACATGGGTGTTCATTGTACTATTTTGTTTCTGGGAGTTTGACACTACCCAAAATTCAGAGAAAAACGATCTACTGAGGATCTTTTCACAACTGACCGGGACTTGCCCTTTTTCTTTTTAGATTCAAGAAGTCCATGGTGAAAAGTCTGGATTCCTATGAGGAAAAAGAGGATGAAGTGATTAAAGAGGTGAGTTAAAGGAAAGGCCTCTGAAGGACCCAGGGCCCCCCCCCCCCACCATTTTGTACCTATCTAAGCAGCCTCTCCCCCACAGATGGCAGCTCAGATCCGTGAGGTGGAGCACAGCCGGCAGGAGGTTGTTCGGTCTGTCTTAGAGGTTGGTTTCCCTCGGAGGAGCCAGAGCAGTATCCAAATCCACTGATTCCTGCTTCTCCCAGGTCCAACATTTCACCTACCAGCTCTTCTTATGAGAATTCATGGACTCCATGCTTTACCTGCTCGGCTTGAATTCCCTTACCTGCCCACCAGGGTGCAGGCCTTTGTCAGTGGAGATGATGTGGGCCAGGCTGGGGGAGGGAGGCAGGGAGGGAGGGAGGGAAGTTTGCAAGATATGGGCAGTACCCTCAATATGTCAATTTGTTTACTTCTGGAGGGTGGGAGCATGGCCTAGGCAAATTCTTAAGCATCCTAGACACAATTATTTTTCCTGAATCAAACTCAGCCTCAGACAGTGCCAGACCCAGAAGAGGGCTCTTCGGCACCTGGAAGCTGGAAAGGGACAAACAGGTAAGACTGTTAGGAAACCTCTTATTGGGAGTTCTGACATCTCTTAGAACATTCTGTAACTTTGGCTGGGAAAAGGGAACAAATGTCATCTTTGCTATCCTCATGGCTCAAGGACCTTGTCTGCCAGCCTGGCTCCTGTTTGTCTTTTTCAGCCAAGTAGCCTCCACCTCACAGCAGCCCTCATATGTGGACCTGCCACCAGCCCCGGAGCTTGACTGGATGGAGACAGGACAACCACTGACATTCATTGGCCATCATCAGGTACAATGGATACGAAAGTTGGGAAAGGGCCAGTGCCCCCTCAGTTCCCAGGACACCCATCTCTCCTGGCTTTTCTGTGTATTCTGGCCATTCCTGTCTTAGCAGGCTTTTCCCTCTTGCTGCCCTGTCCCATAGTATCATGTTCTTAGACTTTTTTGTCACCCTCCATGGTGATCTTATCCACACACTGCCCCAGTTGCCACATAGAAGTACCAACTCCTAAATCTCATCCTGTGCAGAATCCACAGTTCCAGCTCAATACGGGACATTTATAGATACCCCACAGGTACCTGAAGCTAACCCCTACCACTCCTGTGTTTCCATTAACTGTAGATGCAGATTCTTATCTCCTCCTTTCTTTCATTTTTCACATTCCCTCAATGAGCATGTCTTATCTATTTTATCTCCTGAATACAAGCTGGTCTCTATTCCACCTTGGAACAATTCCTACTACTGCAATCTTGCCCCAAACACAACAGAAAATAATCGCATCACCTGCTATCTTACATTCTATCCTCCAGCTGCACTGTGCTCCTCCTTGCTTTTGAACATGTAATTGCCATTGTCTTAAATGATATGCTTTCCTTCCCTCACCATCTACTTAACCCTCACCTTCCTTCAGCTCTTAGCTTGAATGTCACTTTTTCATGGAAAACTGTTATAAATGTATGTAGCCCCATGTAAAAAGCTGTGAATGTAATTTGCGTAATTCATACTTCTCTTTGCCAGTAGTATGTATGCTCTGTAAGAAAAGGGTTTCGTTTACCTAACATCTAGTAGGCACTTATTTTTGGACAGCTCTGCTACTAAGACCTTGAGTCTGGTGAGGGCAAGACTGTCTTTCAGTGATTTGCTGTGCTCTGTAAGATTTAACATCAACCCAGTGCAGAACTAGCATCATGGCAGTGGTTCCATCCACCTCCAGTAAAATTTCTTCCTCTAGGCTATGAGTATCCTATCATCTCTTGGCTTTCTTATGATTTTTTCCCATTTCCAACTACAGGATACACCAGGAATTGGTAACATCCACTCAGGTAAGACCCATGGCAATGTTTCTCAAACTGTAAGAAGCTTTTTTTTTTTTTTTAAAGAATAAAGTTGATTAAGATACAGCAGTGAACTTGGGATCTTTGAGACACACCTGAGTTCTAGGCCTTTCACTGGTAGAAGGGTATCGAAGACACATATGTCAAATGTGTCTGAGTAACTCAGGAAAGTAACAGATGTACATTCACCTGTTTACCGGATTTTTTTTTTTAAACTTTCAGATCTAAGGTGTTTTAAACTTAGAAAATGTCAGACATGGTAATTCTTATAAGGGTTTTTTGTTCGACCACTATATGAGTGTGTGTTAAAGTGTTTTTTAAAATAATACACTTAATAGTGAAAATAAAGAGTATAAACAACAAGGTCCTACTGTATAGCAGAGGGAACTATATTTAATATCCTGTGATAAACTATTATGGAAAAGAATATGAAAAAGAATACATATATAACTGAGTCGCTTTGCTGTACAGCAGAAATTAACACATTGTAAATCAACTATACTTCAATAAAATAAAATTTAAAAATAAAACTCATTGCAACTGAGGGCCAGAGAAGTCTCTATACCGTACACAGTGCCCACCATGGCATTAGCCATGCTACAGCCACTCGTCTCCTTGTATTTCAACTAAGGAAAAAAGTACTTTGCTTGAAAAATGGAAGATTACAAACTTTAGCATAACAACGTTTTTCCAAAGTAAAGCAGCATCTGATGAAGGATGTGTATTCTCAATATATGAAAACCTCTCAACACTCAGTAAAGGCATATAAAAAGATGCTCATCAAAATGGCTGAAACTAGGACTTCCTTGGCGGTCCAGTGGTTAAGGCTCCGCACTCTTCAATGCAGGGAGCACGGATTTAATCCCTGGTCAGGGAACAACACCACATGCCACATGGCGTGGCCAAAGAATTAAAAAAGGCTAAAGACTGACCATTTATATATGCAGGAACTCTCATGCACTGCTGGTGGGGATGCAAAATGGCATCACTACTTTGGAAAACAGTCTGGCAGTTTCTTTAAAAGTTGAAAAAAAATCCCAATGTGCCTCAGCCAATGAACACTTCAAAAAATACTCAATAACGAAGGAACGATTGAAAACACGCGTAACACAAAAACCTCAAAGTAACTATGCTAAAAGGTACACAAGGGTACATAATATATGCCATTTATACAACATTACGGAAAACGCAAACTAACCTATAGCAACAGAAAGCACACCAGCGGCTGCCTGGGAAGAGGGGTATAAGGGAAGTGTGCTAGAAAATATTTTAAAGGGGCACAAGGATACATGGTGGTGGTGATTTCATCCCAGACATTTCAAATTGCACACTTTAAATGTGTGTAGTTTTTCAGGCATGTATTGCTGTATTGATACAGCTATTAAGTATCAGCACCTTTTAAATTAGCCTAGGCCCCTCAACTTCCCATGGTCCAGAATTCCTGGGTTTTGTTTACAAACATTTATAATTTTCAATTAGGTAGGAACTTATAGCTAGCTATGTTCCACAACAGCCTGAAGGTTAAAAACTTTTAAGTGCTTTCATTTCTGCTTAAAGGGTCTTCCTTTTCCAGGTGCCACACCTCCCTGGATGGTCCAAGATGAGGACTGTAGCTCTGGGAACCAACAAATAGGACCCTCCTATGAAGAGTTTCTCAAAGAAAGTAAGTTAACTAATTCAGAAATGGTGATGGGTTCTTTAAGTCTTCCTACTCACGTAAAACTGCTTATTGTAGAGGAAAAACAGAAATTGAAGAAACTCCCACCAGACAGAGTTGGGGCCAACTTTGATCATAACTCCAGTACCGGTGCAGGCTGGCTGCCCTCTTTTGGCCGGGTCTGGAATAATGGACGCCGCTGGCAATCCAGGTATGGGCCCAGTGTCCGGACCCCAACCCACTCCCCCTTGGAGATCTCACCCTTCGTCCTGCTAACCCTTCATTTCCTTTCAGGCATCAATTCAAAACTGAAGCCGCAGCAAGAAACAAACAGCAGTCACATAAAAAGAAAAGTTAATGGTTTCCTAATACATTTTCAACCACCATAATGCTCAAAACCAAATCAACAAGCCGATACCTACTATTATCCTTTGTAACTGCCTTTCTTAGGAAACAGACACGCCCATTTATTTGATTTAATAAAGTTTTATTTTTCCAAATATACAGCTGGTGGGACCTGTAAAAAAAAAAAAATTCAAGAATCAGAACTATAGAGCCTTGTGAAGGGATGCATACTTCCTACACCATGAACCCCTGGGTTCTTGCTCACCTGTTCATGCATCTTCACCAGCAGCTGGAGCATCTCCACCCTTAGTATTTCTGGTGTAAATTACTTGAGCTCTGTGCTTTGAAACCAGTTTAATAAGTCCTAGAAAGAAAGCATAAAATTTTCGCACAATAGTACTATGAAATACTTAATAAGACACTAGAAATATCTGTTTTATATTCCATCCCAAAAGAGAAATGCTGAATTTAAGCATGAGTTTAGGAGGCATGCCTACATTTCTTGGTTATAATCTAATTTGACTTACCCTTTTAAAACAAGGGACTGACCACCTGCTCTTGGGATGGCCACCTTCACAGCACTTTACTATAACTTGAAAATCACTGTTTCCATTATTGGGCACTAACCAATAACCTAGATAACATGTTAGAATTACATTACTAACAACCACCTATTGCATTTAAGATGGCTAGCACGGTCAGGCCAATTTAAGGTGCAAAAGCATACAAATCAGTACAACACACCCCTCTCACCTTTACTAAGCAGCTCCTGCAAGGCTGCCCTGGCCAGGGAGCCACGAATCTTCAGTCTCTCAGAGACGACAGCTGGAGTTATAAGCTTATAGTTGGGAACTTCTTTACAGAGTTTGTCATATGTTGCTTTGTCAAACAAGACTAGGTTATTGAGCTTGTCCCGAACTTTGCCTTTGGACCACTTCTGCTCACCAAAAAAAAAAAAAAATATCAGTGCTCCAGTTCTTCCCTCCTCTGGAACAACCTGCCTCAAAGAACTGTTACTTGGTTGTACGGCTATACTGAGAGAGTGGCTCTATTCCTTGGCCTGCAGAAATCTATGAAATGCAGAATTTGCAGAAACTCTGCAAATTAAGATTCAAATAATTAGAAAACCAGAATTCAAAGCAAAAAGAGACCCTGGTTGTCGTTAAGGGCATCAAAGACACATCTGGTTGGGGGCGGGGGGAGGAACCTATTATTGAGACTTTCGGATACTGACTGAGCCCCACGGAACCAACTAAAATAACACTACGTGCTGCGTATCCAAATAAATGCTCTGTACACATCTAATTGCCAAACAGCGTATGTGACCCCAAATAACGAAAAAACAGAATGCTGATAACAGCATACGCTGTAATAACCTGACTCTAGACCCCACAACCTAACAAGCCATCTGCTAGGTGTCACTTAATATATCGATAAGGTACGGGTGCCCGCAGCCTCCCTCAACGTTCAAGCGACTGACTCCTACCTTCTTTTTGGCCTTGCCCCCAGACTTGTTCACTGGGTCTTTGTCTTTCTTGGCCGACTTTCCGGCATCTTTCTTCTTCTTGTCATCCTTGGGCGGCTACAGAAGAAAAGCGGGAATACTGCCAGGTCTCAAGGCAGCCCCACGCTCCCCCTACCCCTGTGCTCCACCTCAACCCCCGCCCAGACTCCACCGACGGAGCACATGGGGGAAGCAATAGCCCGCCCGCCTCGACACGCGGCCCGGCAGTTCTGGGAGCCCTCCTCCGATGCCGCCCCAAATGCGCGCCGGCACCGCCGGCTCCCGAAACCACGCCGGCTGTCCCCAAACAGAGCTCTCACCATAGCGAAGCCGGGAGAGCAACTGCTACCACCTCGCCTCCCTAAGATGTCGGACAAAAAGGAAGTGCGTCTAGCGAAGAAGCCCAGAAACCTCCGCCTGCACCGAGTGCTTCCGGGGTAAGGGGCGGGACCGCGCGGAGGAAGTCGGGAGGGGCAGGCCTGACTCAAGCCCGGAACTGGCTGCGGGCAGTGCGAGCTTACCCTGCAGCCGGAGGCACTCGAGGCTGTCCCTACCTTTTGCGCTTTGCGACTAGTTGTGAGGCAGTCACACGTTGCTGTTTCCTGACACTAAAAACCTGGGAAAAGGGACGGAAAACAATTTTCTAGATCCCGACAGCTAACTTCCCAGCGTTACTGACAGCCAGGCGTGCTCCAAGTGCGCAAGCGCCGCAGTGCGCCGCGCTCCCGGGTCGAGAGGGAACGCGCGGCCGGGGCGCCGGGGGCAGGTCCTGTGCTGCGGTTCCGGGGCGGGGCCGGGAGGGGGAGCCAGTCCCGCAGTAGTGGCGGCAGCAATGGCGATTTTCAGTGTGTTTGTGGTGAACAAAGCTGGAGGCCTCATTTACCAGTTGGACAGCTACGCGCCACGGGCCGAGGCTGAGAAAACTTTCAGTTACCCGCTTGATCTGCTGCTCAAACTGCATGACGATCGTGTGCTGGTTGCCTTCGGCCAGCGCGACGGCATCCGGGGTGGGTTAGGCTCGGGCCTGGGGGGCGGGGCCCGGTGCCGCCGTTGTGGGCAGGTGTCTCTGGGCGGGGGGCGGAGGGGGTGAGGAGTTGGGGCCGGGTCCATTGTCGCCTTGGTGGGATCCCCAAGCTGAGGCTTCGTTGACGCCTAGCCTCGGCTCTGCAGTGGGCCACGCAGTGCTGGCCATCAATGGTGTGGATGTGAGCGGCAAGTACACGGCCGATGGGAAAGAGGTGCTGGAGTACCTGGGCAACCCTGCTAACTACCCGGTGTCCATTCGATTCGGCCGGCCTCGCCTAACCTCCAATGAGAAGCTCATGCTGGCCTCCATGTTCCACTCGTAAGTCTCACAACCCTTCCTAGATTTTGTCGGTCCGCACTTGGCTCATAGGCTGGCTGGATTAGTGTGGTTCTGCGCTCAGAGACTTCCTGAGCGGCGGTGCTTACCTTCCTCCTTCTAAATTCTCAGTTCTTGTGTCATGAAAAGAATTGATCCAGTATGACTAGGCTGTAGGTAATGCTGGCAGTGGTGTGATTTTTTTTGCCTAAGTCACCTTCTCTTTTCTGAGTCTTAAGTTTTTTCATCTTTAAAGTAAGGCAATTGAACTAAATGATCTTTAAGATCTTTTCTTGCTGTCAATTATGGTATGAGATGTGCTGGATATGCATAGTCACGGGGTGAGTAAACGTGGCACATAGTCCCAGAGTGTTAATTTCACCCAAAGTTTTCAATGTACAATGTTTTATAGCAAAGTATGAATGTAGAATACATGCAGAATTCAAATAAATTTTTAAGTAATTTTGATACTGCTGCCAGGCAGTTCACACTGCTGCTTCTGACTATCTCAAGCTGTAATTTGAACTCTTCAGAAGATAAGGGTCATTTCAGCGGAAAAGTTCGAGAAGCACTTCTCCCTTATAGCAATGAGGTGCATTCCCAACTTTGCCTCCTTTGCAAATAGGCTGTTCGCAATCGGCTCCCAGCTGTCTCCTGAACAGGGCAGCTCAGGCATTGAGATGCTGGAGACAGACACATTCAAACTGCACTGCTTCCAGACATTGACAGGTACGCATCTCTAGATAGGTCAAGGGGATGCGATGGGGCAGGTTGGGAGAAGGGATTGGCCCAAGTTGGGTTTGGTAAGCAAGGGAGTGTTGGTCAGCCTTTTCTGGGACAACTGCACAGACAGTTACTTGTTTTGTGAATCTAAAGGCAATATTTAATCTGACGCCAGTTTTGTCCATGCCACTGAGCGTTATCCTGTCCACAGATAAACTCACCTTAATGTTATCTCATGTTGCACACGTTTTGAAAGGTGTGTTGTTCCAAAATGAAATTTGAATGTGAAATGGAAATGACCTTTGGATCGTGACTGTCATTGCATCACTCGCTGAAGGCAGATCATTGAAAACTGCCTGAGTTTGTTCTTGCCTGGCACTTTCTGCTGAGGGGCCCCCAGGCCAGAAGTAAGCGACAGAGCTAGGACCCAAAGCCTGGTCACTCAGTCAGCTGGGTGATGCAACAAAGTCATTTCACTTCTCTGCTCTCACCTGTAGATTCAAAATCTTGCTTTTTGTGCTTTATGTAGCAATAAGGATAACATTTAAGTGGGCATATGTAAGTGCTGTACAAACAAAGGACAGCATTATTTGCTGCATTCTCTACCCTTTGGTAATCATTACTGGTCCCTCTCCAGGGATAAAGTTTGTGGTGCTGGCGGATCCTAGGCAGGCTGGGATAGATTCTCTTCTCCGAAAGATTTATGAGATTTACTCAGACTTTGCCCTGAAGAATCCATTTTACTCCCTGGAAATGCCCATCAGGTATGTGGTCCCACTTCCTAGATTCTGGTCAAAGCCTCCTTGTTCCCCCTCCCTGTGTGCTTTTCCCCAATGTCATTTTGAAGTGTAATAGAGGTTGTTTTTTGGTTTTTTTTGCGGTACACGGGCCTCTCACTGTTGTGGCCTCTCCCGCTGCGGAGCACAGGCTCCGGATGCGCAGGCTCAGTGGCCATGGCTCACAGGCCCAGCTGCTCCGCGGCATGTGGGATCCTCCCAGACCGGGGCACGAACTGGTGTCCCCTGCATCGGCAGGCAGACTCTCAACCACTGCGCCACCAGGGAAGCCCTAGAGTTATTTTTAAATAAAACAAAAGTAACTAGCCTTTTACTTACTTATTTTTTGGAGAAACCAAAGACTTTCCTTGGGGTTTATGTCTTTCTTCAAGCAGAGTTTCTACTGGCTCTGCCTCTGCACCCAAGGTGGGGAGAGAGCCAGGCCTCACACTTTGTCCTTATTTGTGCTTCCTGGGTCTGGCCTAGGTGTGAGCTGTTTGACCAGAACCTGAAGTTAGCCCTGGAGGTGGCAGAGAAGGCTGGAACTTTTGGACCTGGATCTTAGGCTGAACCTGCAGTGGATCCCCCCCCACTCCCCGCATATTCTTGAGAGATCCTGCAACAGGGGTCCTGCTGTTTCCACTCCGATGGCGAGCCCAGCGGCATTTGTTAGTGCACTTGAAAATGGGAGGTTGCTGAGCCTGATGACATGTACCGATGCCCGAGCCTTAATACCGTGCTCTCTTTCCTCCTGTATCTGTCATGGTCCTACTTCCCAACTCTGTACAGATTATTTATGGAGGAGGTAGGCCCATAAATGCTATAATAAACATTCCTTTGATCTCAGTGTTTGCTATCCTAATTGATGGTTTGGGGGAAAAGCCTCAGGAGGGGAGACAGGAATGATAAGGGAATTCTGGGAAAATGAGATACTATGTTCTAGTAGAAAACAAAACAAATATATGTTCATTAAGTGAATGAATGAACATGGGACTTTGAATCAGGAGCCTTGGTCCTAGTTCCAGAATCGCTACTGACTTCCTAGGTGGTGGGTATGGTGGTGATGATGATAATGAAAATGGTGATGGAATATTTATCAAGTGCTTACAGCCACGTTTTACTGCTTTATCTCACTTAATCCTCTCCCTTACCTCAGGGGGTTACATTCTGTTTCTATTACGGATGAGCTTCAGCAAGCAATGTACAAACTCTCTGCCTCAAAATCTCAAAGCTAGTTACCAGCAGACTGAGTTTGAACCCAGGCTTTCTGACTACACTGTTATCTCCCTCCATCAAATTACTTAACCTGCCTGGCACCCAGTAGTTTCATCTTCAAAATGTTCATTGAATTATGCAGTATGAAGTTGAAGGTGGTAGAGACATGAGCTTAAAGGAGTCCATCTACACTTTAGCTTTCCCTTCCAGGGGAATGAAGTCTCTCTCTTCTGGGTTGGAAAAAGCAGGTATTAAGGGAGTATTTCCCCAAAAAATCTATCTCTGGCTTGTATTACCTCCACTTTTTTTTTTTTGAGAAGTACTCTGTTTTTTTTTAAATATTTATTTTATTTATTTATTTCTCTATTTGGTTGCGCCAGGTCTTAGTTGCAGCAGGCGGGCTCCTTAGTTGTGGCATGCAAACTCCTAGTTGCAGCATGCATGTGGGATCTAGTTCCTTGGCCAGGGATCGAACCCGGGCCCCCTGCATTGGGAGCACGGAGTCTTAACCACTGCGCCACCAGGGAAGTCCCTGTACTACCCTTTTTGAAAGAATGACTCACTGACAGGGTTTAGTATCAAATCTAGTTTTAATTTTCTATAACAAGTCTTTCTACTCTCCCATCCATACCCCCCTACTGTACCCTGGGTATTGGTGAGAGTGACCCTCTTCCCCTGGAGTCCAAGGTATTGGCAGGAGCAGCTGCCCCCTGCTGAGAGGCCTCAGGGCAGAAGTCCTGGGCCATTGCTGCCCTGCTGCTGCAGGAGGAGCCTCACCTCAGGTGAGGATGGGGTGGGATGGGGACAGGGCAGGGCCCAAGAGAGGGAGAAGGATACAGGAGACTCCCTGAGTGCAGGGGTTTCCTCTTTGAAGCCAGGAAATAGGAGCTAACGGAGTCCAAGAACAAAGGTTGTCTTTTAAATAGAGATCAGATGGGAAGCTGGTGCCTCATTAGCCACTGATAACTTCCAGCGCCACTTGGGTGAGGGAAAAGGAGCAGAAAGGGAAAGTCAAAGGTGCTAGTCAGATAGTCCCCTGCCTCCCTTCCCCCACCCCCATGGAGGGGAGAGGCCACAAGTGGGACAGGATGCTCCAGAGCCTGCACTGTCTTCACTCAGCCTTCTTGGGCACTCGGCCCATCTTGGTGCGGATGTTTCGTAGAAGGAAGAAGGCACCTGTGCTGGCTGCACAGATCACTTCAGCCACCCAGAACGCTGTGCTCCAGCTGTAATGCTTCGCAATGGTGCTGAAGGGCAACCCAGCCAGAAAGCCGCCCACTGTCAGGGAGGAGGGGAAGAGCCTGAGTCACTGTGAGGATAGAGCCAGTGGGGCTTGTTCCAGCCCCTAGCTGGCTTGTGTGCGAGGCATCAGTGGGGTTATCACTTACCATTGGCCATGAGTCCTACAATGGCATGGGAGGTGCCACACAAGTTGGGAGGGGCACTCTCATTGGCTATAACTCCGAACAAGGCAATGGGACCATAAGAGGAGAAACCAAACACAGCTCCCAACACCAGGATCCAGAGCTGCAAGGGCAGTGCAGGGTAGCATTTAAAGTCTGAGAAGGCCTCCTGCCTACCTACCCCTGCCACTGGATAGAGGAATGCTTGGCCCCAGGAACAAATAATTGTAGTAAAAGCAGACAGTAAGTGACTCCCACACACACCACTTCCCAGCACAGCTGACTGCAGAGCTAGAGGAGTGCGGGCCACATTCAGCCAACACAGGGGCCTGTGCAGGTAGGGGAGGGAGGTTCAGGAGCCATCCCTCCAAGTGAGATGCTGTCTCCTCAGGATTTGTGCAAGCTGGATTGGCTAAGGGCAAGGCAGAGGCGGTAGGACAAAGGTGAGACACAACAAGAGGAAAACCAGAGATAAAGATAGGGCACCTCATGCTCTGTAAAGCCTGTGAGCTCAGCGAGAGGGTGAAGAGCCAGAGTCCAGAAAGCAACATCCTAGAGGAGCATAGGGAGGAGAAGAAACCAGGCCCAGAGTCAAGGAGGGGCATCAGAGTACAGAGGAGGGGAATGGAGGTACAGACAACTGAAAAGGGCAATCAGAAGCAGAGAAAGACCAGGGAGAGGGAGACAGAGTCAGTGGCCCTTGCTTTCTCATCCTTGTCCCTGACGTGGGCCAGTCCCTGTTTATTTACCTTGGGGGAGTCACTGGTCACAGTTACCCGGAAGAGGTACATGGACGCTGTCATGCCAGCCATCATGAACAGCAGCAAGCCATGGCGGGGGCTCCCGTACATGGACAGCCGCGCCTGTGGACACAGTCGGGCAACATCAGGCCCCAGGAGCAGCAGAGAACCCTCACCCCTGGACGCTGACACGGCAGACCTCTGCTGACAGGTCTTTGGCAATCCCGTTGCAGTTCTTGGCCCAAGTCAGCTCTGGGAGGTCCTGGGACCTGCTTATTATGTTCTGAGGCCAAACTCCACAACATCCCTTCCTCCACTTGGGGCAGGCTTGGGGACACGTGGTGGCAGGCTGCATCCAGTCCTTCCCCAGCCCCAGTTTCCCTGGGGCTGTGGAGAAGCTAGGCGGAGAGAAACTCTGGCTCTTCTTGACATCAGTTAAAACCCTTTCCCCCAAGAGCCTCATCTCCACATCCCCAGCAAAGAAGAGTAGCCTGGAATCATTCCCACCTCACCCAACCTAAACCAGCATATGCCAAGCTGCCTGTGCCCCAGGGCTCCTACCTCTCTGGTGCCTGTCCCAGTCATGCTGGGAAGATTTAAAGGGACCCTCCTCCTTCCTGTCCCTTCTGCCCACTCACCTTGGCCATGGCCCGGTCTGACAGGTAGCCAGCTGCGATGCTGCCTACAAGGCCCCCAACCTCCAGGGCACTCATGTAGGAGCTGCCTGCAGTGGGGAGTTGTGGTGGGAAGAGGGAAAGGAAGGGTGGAAAGGTGTTACACCTTGGGGTTGTCCCAGACTGACTTCAACCCAGAGAGGTACAAGGTCCCCAAGGGTGACTGGCCACAGCTGCCTGAGTACTGCCCGGCCTCAGGGAAAGAAGAAAGGATAAAGGGAAGCGGGTCTGAATTTCCCATCCCATGCATTGGCTCCTGCTCCCTAGGCCTGCCGCATCCCAACACTCGTCTCACCCACGAGGGCTGACTGTCCTCTCTCCTGGATAAGGAAGAACTGGCCCCAGTCAGTACAGCACGTCTTTACTCCAAACACCACAAGGTAGCCAGTGGAGAGCACCCACAGGTAGGGGGTCAGCAGCAGCTGCTGTAAGGTACTCTCCTCCTTCAGGGAGCCTGGGGGTGGGAGGAGGCCAGGCTTCAGGACTCTGCTCAGGCTGCCCTGCCCCCACCACACATTAACTAGCCATAGGGGCAGAGTCCGTCCACATAGCCAAGGATCAGCAGGAAGGTCCCCCTCACCCACTGTTCTGCCCTCTTCTCCACTGCAAGTCTCAACGAATGAAAGAGAACCTGAGGACCAGCGGGGATGGAGGAAAGCACCCAAGTCACTTAAGCTTAGGATGCTGTCCACACAGGGAACTCTGGCTCTCTTGTAAGGAAGGACTAGGCGATAACATGAGTCATAGCATTTGTTGGCTCTGCCAATTGTCTGGTACTTAACTGCCTCTCAGGATGGAGTTTTATTTACTCCTCACCCACTCTCCATCACCATCCCGACATCCATTAGCTAGTACAGGGCCAGGCATACAGGCAGTCCTCAATGAAAGTCTGCCAGGTGAATGATGAATGAAGGTTCCCTAGGGGTCGGCTTTAGTGCGTACTCACCCTTCTTGCCCTTGGAGGGGGTGGGGTCCAGGTTGCGGAGTCCAACATCAGCAGGTTCATTGTGGATGAGCAGGAGACAGAGGAAGGAGACAACCACACACAGTGCCCCAGACAGGGCCAGCGTGCTGCGCCAGCTATAGCTCTGGGCGAGGATGGTTGCCAGGATGGGGCCCAGCCCTCCAGCCAGGTTCATGCTTGTTGATAGGACGGCCCACCAAGTGCCAAATTGAGATGGCTCAAACCACTGTGGGGCAGAGGGGGACAGAGTAGTTGCTCAGCCTACAGTCCATATTGAAGGTGAGGGTCAGGTGGAGCAGACCCAGAAGCTCACATTACAGGGATGAGGGAGAGGGCTCTTCTACTTGGCAGAGCCAATTCCCTCATCTGCCACCTGATCCCACCACGTTCAGCCTCCTAAAATATCTTGACAAGCAACAGGAGCTGGACTGGAATGCCTGAGGAACCTGCTCTGGTTGGGGGTGGAGGTGCCAGTGTGCCCGCATGCTCTTTAGGCGTCCTCTCTGCCAATCTGAACCAGCTCCTTGGAAGCGGACACTCACCTTCCGCAGGACCTTGCCACATGGGGGCCAGCCCAGCCCCTGTGCCAGGCCATTGAGGAACCAGAGAGCAGCAAAGACGGGTACTGCGGAGCTCCAGGAAAAGACTACGTTGACCAGGCCAACCAGGAGAAGCCCGGAAGAAAAGAGCCAACGAGCACTCATCTGGTCAGACAGCACCCCGCTCACAAACTTGCTGATGGCGTAGGCTGCCGACTGGCTGCTGGTGATGAGCCCTGCAGGGGAGGGGAGCAGGGAGCAGGACACCTGGGGGGTTAGGGGCCAGGGCAGAGGCACAGGAGGGGGGAGGAAGGCATGGGGTCAGGTGTGTAGAGGTGCCCGGCAGGGTGAGACTGCTTCCTTCCGAGAGGAATAGGAGGGGTCTGTGTTGGAATCGTGACATTCATTCATGGGGCCAGGCTACTCCTCCCGCCTCTCCATCAGCACTAGCCCCAGGCTGACCCGTGACTTTTCAGCCTCTTGGAGAGTTCCAGCAACAGCTGTCAGGGGGCAGGACAGCCCTCCTCCATGGGATTCTCATATGCCTGATTTCTCCCTCACCGTGGATGCCAACCCAGGGTCTCTGGCAGTTCTGTTGCCCCACCTCAGAACATGGGGCAAAAGGCTTAGAATTGGAGTCAGGGACCTTATTCCTCCCGAAGGGTAGCCTGCTAGGCCACATGGAGTCATTGCACCAACTCCCCAGTTCCCAGTGCTCACAATGTCAGTGGCCAGCACTCACCCTGTGGTCTTAGCCTGCACCCACACAGATGCAGAAACCGTGCTCAGAATCCCTCTAACACACAGTGCCTCTGGGGACACATGTTAGTCACAGGCGGGCGTGCACACACACACACACACACACACACACACACACACACACCAGATAAGCAGCCCTCAGACATGCTTAGACCATACCCACAGTCCTTTACCTGTACCCACAGACATGGATCTCAGAGCCGCCTCATCCGGCACATGCACTGTCCCCTGGCATCTGCTGTGCAGACACTCCACACACACACACTGCATGCCTGTACCCACCACACTGCACAAACACCCAACTTGTCCTGCCGGTCCTGTGTTCCTGGGCCCACCCCTCCCTGCCCTGCCAGGGCTCACCCAAGTCATCCTTGTCCAGAGGGACCTCCTCCACCAGCGACGGCATGACAAAAGAGAAGGTCTTGCGGTTGAAGTAGTACAGGCTGTAGCCTCCAAACATGGCCGAGAAGATCACAGTGCGGTAATAGCCGTAGCCTCGGGCCGCCATGGTGGGAAAGAGCAGGCCCTACTGGCCGGGACACAGAGCCTCTGACCACGGCTCCTGATTGAGGCTCTCAAGTGCTCAGATCTGCTGAGTTGGGCTTTTTCTGCTCCCTCCTCCACCCAGCCTCCCAGGCTCCCTTTATAGGCACCTTCTGGACAATCATTAAGCCTGGGGCGGCTCCTAGGGAACCCGGTGTCCTGAGGGAGACAAGAAAACAGGAGATTACTGACGCCCAAGCTGTGGGGGCCTGGAGGGCGTCCGAGAGGGAGGCAGTGTCCATGAGCCAGGCCAGCACCGTGTGTCCCCAGGATTGCTGTCTTTCCCGGCTCTTCCCTGTCCTCCTGCCCGTGAAACCAGCTGTGATTAAAGGCTTCACCTAATTATTTTTGTCGGCTTGCGCTCAGGGGAGGCAGGGTTGGGATGAGTAGAGCTGCCCTCTCTAGCCCGGCTCCCTCATCCACCTACCTTCTCATTCATTCCGCGAAGGTTTATTAGGGCTTACTGGTTGAGAGGCACTGCACTAGGTTCTGGGTTAGTTTCTACACACGCACACGCACACACACTCAATCAGACACCTACCCCCAACAACCTCACTTTCAAGTCTTCCAGAGCTGACCTCAAGCCCTGTAACTCCTGATGCTTAGCATACGGTAGGGTGTAACTGTTTATTGACAGTTGCAGAACTGTAAGCAAGGGGCGGGGGAAGGAAGTTCCCTGCTCAGAATCCACTTTCGGTTGCACACCGAAAGCCCCACTAGGGGCAGGGGTCCTGGTTGTGCCACTCAGATGCCTCTGGTCGCCTTTACCCTTGACGTCAGTATGGGTTCCGGTCTGGCAGGCTGGGGCTTCAGGGACCGTGACCGGACGCCCCGTGGGCGGGAAGGCGCAGCGACGGACTCCAGGCACAGTGCTCATGCGCCCCGCTTCCCAGGGCCCCGGCAACACGCCCCCGGCTTTGCCGCTCGGTTGGGAAAGCAATTGGAACAGAAGGCGTGGGCGCAAGCGGAGCAGGGTGCCACACGTAGGCCCCGGAGGCCCCTCGCTTCCGGCGCCGAGTGGCTCGGCCAGGCGGGGTGGGGCCAAGCAGCAAGAAGGGGGAGGAGGGAGCGAGGCGGCGGGCTCTCGGCCCCTGCCCAGCCCCGTGTCCTCAAGTTACCCAGGACACCCGACTCCGGCTGCGAATGGACGGGGGCCCAAGTGCAGGGGAGACCCCTGGACTCGTGCGACATAAAGGAGAGGGAGCGTGCTGCTCCCGGACCCAGCAATTGCCTCCACCCCAGAACCGGCAGCCTCAGAAACTGCTCGCGGTTGGATTGGAAGTTGGGCCTCCAACAAAGGAGCCGCAACAGTTGAGACTCCCGCTCCAGCCCCGCCCCCAGGCGACGCCCCTCCCCCGCACACTGCGCCCTACCTGAACTGAGGTGGGAGCTGGAGTGGCATGGGGCGGGGCCCGGCGGGCGCATGCGCGTGCGCCCAGAGTGGGGCGGGGACTCCGCCTGCGTCTTCCAGTCCCGAGAGCCGAGGGCACCCACAAACGTTTTCATGTAAGACTGCGGGTCTCGCTGGTCGTTGGGCGAAGACAGCGCCCCTTAGGGGCTGGAGTCGTACGTTCCCTTCTTAACTGATGGCATTCGACAAACCAAATCAGTGAGTTCCTCCAACTATCAGTTACTGTTCCCGAGTTGTTCGCGGTCTGGGAAACATCTTGTAAGAGAACACAGTATTTTCTGTAAGAAATTAATACAGTCCTCAGTAAGCACGATTTGTACATTTATCTGTGGTCAGACTATTGCGGACAGAGTTAAAACAAAATAGCCAGAGTGTTCAAAGTATGGGCCCTGAGTAAAACTTAAATTCGAATCCCGGACGCACTGCTTCTGACAGCATGACCCTGGGTAATTGATAATCTCTATGAGCCCCCAGTTTCTTACCAACCTCATAGGGTGGTTGTGAGGATTCAATAGAAGATTCAGATACAAGTTCAGAAAATTTAGATAATTGCTTTCACAGAGTCCATCAGAGAGTTGTTGAAATAAGTGCCTCAAAGTTGAGAGTAAAGCTCTTTTAGAGTGATGTTAAAAACACAACAGGTCCAAAATGATGTTGCTTATGCTAAGCCGCACATCACCAAAGGGAGACTTAATTACAGTTGTGGCTCTCCCAGAAGTGGAATCTTAAATAAGTCAATCAGGAATCACCTGGGACTTCCCTGGCGGTCCAGTGGATAAGACTCCGTGCTTCCAAGGCAGGGGGCCTGGGTTCGATCCTGGTTGGGGGACTAGGATCCCACATGCCATGTGGTGCCGCCAAAAAAAGAAAATAAAGAAGGAATCGCCTGCTCAGCACTAGTTATCTAGTTATGTCATCTACCTCTAGACCCCCCTGCTATTCCCTAAAGCGAAGTAACCTGGTAATAGCCAATCTGCTTTTTGCCTAGTTTAATTCCTTGTTCCTGTTCCCTGCTATCTATAAAAGGCTTTCATTTTGTACAGCTCCTCAGAGCGCCTTTCTAGCTGCTAGATTGGACGTGTCCTGATTCATAAATTGTTGAATAAAGCCAAAAAGATTTTTAGAATTTTCTCAGTTGAATTTTTTTTAATAAATTGTATTTGTTTTTATTTTATTTATTTTATTTTTGGCTGTGTTGGGTCTTCCTTGCTGCACGCGGGCTTTCTCTGGTTGCGGTGAGCGGGGGCTACTCTTCGCTGTGGTGCACGGGCTTCTTATTGCAGTGGCTTCTCTTGTTGGCGGAGCACAAGCTCTAGGTGAGCAGGTTTCTGTAGTTGTGGCTCTCGGGCTCTAGAGCACAGACTCAGTAGTTGTGGCGCACGGGCTTAGTTGCTCCACGGCACGTGGGATCTTCCCGGACCAGAGCTCGAACCCCTGTTCCTTGCCTTGGCAGGCGGATTTTTAACCACTGCGCCACCAGGGAAATCCAGTATTATACTTTTTTTTAAGGCCCTTTTAAATAATTACAGAGTGTTTGCTTTCGGATGCCATGGGTCATACTTTTATGGGTGTGACTATAAACATTGTTATAAAGAGTAAGAGTTGTATAAAATAAGAAATAAATACAATACTGAATTTCTTTTCATATTAGCATCAATAAACCTCTACTCGCACTTTCTGCCCCTTCAAATAGAGTTATGGGGGAGACACTATTTTTTTGTTTGTGGTAGCTGCTTAATCTTTTTTTGTTCCTTCATACTTTTCTGTTATAAAAAGTTATCTGATACTGTGATGTGTTCATGATAACTATTCTTTAATTGGAAATTCCCTGGCAGTCCAGTGGTTAGGACTCTGTGCTTTCACTCCTGTGGCCCGGGTTCTATCCCTGGTCGGGGAATCCCACAAGCCGCGCGGCGTGGCCAAAAGAAAAAATTCTTTTATTTTACTTTGTTATAGTAGAACTAGTCATCATGGACATTTCTGCTACCAATAGCAATCTAAACTAATGTTGGCGAAAGACTAGGTATGTCGACTGAAAAAAAATGCACAACACAAAAGTTGAGAATTACGTTTTATTCAGTAGACTTCCTGAGGACTTAAGCCCGGAAGACAGCCTTCTCAGATAGCTCTGAGGGACTGCTCTCAAGAGGTAAGGGAGGAGCCAGGATATATGGGCAAAACCCAGGTTGTCAGAACATCAAACGATTACTGTTAATTAAAGAAAAACAAGACATCTCAAGTTAATGAATATAGGACTTTTCTATGTATTGGAAGATGCAAGAGTCTGGGCTCATTGAAATCATTCCTTTCGTATGCACATGAATTCTTTGGGCCAGTATCCTATTTTTCTCCTTTGAATCCCCTCAGAATGCACAGTTGGTGGTGGCTGCATGAAGCTGAGGGCTTGATGGCTGTAACATCTTTTGTTTACGAATACGACATTCTTCGTCCACAGTTACTTACTTTATTCTTGCAGATTCAGCTCACCTCTTTTGGACCAAAGCCACAGGAGAGCAAATATTTTTCACACCTATTAGAATGGAATTGCAACTGTCATACATTCAGACTGTTATGATCCCAAGCAGTCTTTATATAATTTGAATTACATTGTATGTTAGATTTTTTTATAAAGTTTGGCCAGTTTTTACAGAAGAAATTATTTCTCTGATACTTTGGTCCTATCTGTGTAAAACTAGATTTTTTTCCTTTTTTTTTGGCCATGCCACTCAGCTTGTGGAATCTCAGTTCCTGGAACAGGGATTGAACCTAGGCCATGGCAGTGAAAGCCCAGAATCCTAACCACTAGACCACCAGGGAACTCCTGAAACTAGATTTTTAAAAAAGTAATATGTGACCAAATTTAATTATCTTCCTAAGGCCTAAATAAAGAGAAATCAGTTTCCCATTAAAGGAAGGAAAGAAAGGAAGGAAGGGAGAAAAGAAAGAAAGAAGGAAAGAAAGAAAGGAAAGAAAGAAAGAAAGAAAGAAAGAAAGAAAGAAAGAAAGAAAGAAAGAAAGAAAGAAAGAGAAAGAAAGAGAAATCTTTCATGATTTTAATATTTTTCAAAAATCCAGGTCAGTTGTTCTGCAGAATGTCCCTCATATGGATTTGTCTGACTATGTTTGCAATAAGGATCATATTAAATAATTTTGGCAGAAGTACTGTATAGATGACAATGTGTCTTTCTCAGTGTACCACATCAGGAAGCATGTGATAAATTTGATCATTTAGTTAAAATGGTGTCCACCTGATTTCTGTACTAGAGGAAACTTTTCCTCTTTATAATTACTAATCTATAGTGGGACCATACTTTGATACTACAGATATATCCTCCTGTTTCAACAATCTTTCACCCAGTGGTTTTATCAGCTATTGATGATTCTTTCCTGAGTCATTTATTAATATGGTGGTTGCAAAGTGGAGATTTTTTCACTCTATCATTCCTTCTGTATTTATGAGTTGGTATTCTTCTTTTTATTTATTTATTTATTTATTTATTTTTGGCTGCGTTGGGTCTTTGTTGCTGTGCGCGGGCTTTCTCTAGTTGCGGCGAGCGGGGGCTACTCTTCGTTGCGGTGTGTGGGCTTCTCATTGCGGTGGCTTCTCTTGTTGCAGAGCACGGGCTCTAGGCACGCGGGCTTTAGTAGCTGTGGCACACGGGCTCAGTAGTTGTGGCTCGCAGGCTCTAGAGAGCAGGCTCAGTAGTTGTGGCGCATAGGCTTAGTTGCTCTGCGGCATGTGGGATCTTCCCGGACCAGGGATCGAACCTGTGTCCCCTGAATTGACAGGCAGATTCTTTTTTTTTTTGCACCTTTATTGGAGTATAATTGCTTTACAATGGTGTGTTAGTTTCTGTTTTATAACAAAGTGAATCAGTTATACATATACATATGTTCCCATATCTCTTCCCTCTTGTGTCTCCCTCCCTCCCACCCTCCCTATCCCACCCCTCCAGGCGGTCACAAAGCACCCAGCTGATCTCCCGGTGCTATGCGGCTGCTTCCCACTAGCTATCTACCTTACGTTTGGTAGTGTATATATGTCCATGCCTCTCTCTCGCTTTGTCACAGCTTACCCTTCCCCCTCCCCATATCCTCAAGTCCATTCTCTAGTAGGTCTGTATCTTTATTCCTGTCTTACCCCTAGGTTCTTCATGACATTTTTTTTTCTTAAATTCCATATATATGTGTTAGCATACGGTATTTGTCTTTCTCTTTCTGACTTACTTCACTCTGTATGGCAGACTCTAGGTCTATCCACCTCATTACAAATAGCTCAATTTCATTTCTTTTTATGGCTGAGTAATATTCCATTGTATATATGTGCCACATCTTCTTTATCCATTCATCCGATGATGGACACTTAGGTTGTTTCCATCTCCGGGCTATTGTAAATAGAGCTGCAATGAACATTTTGGTACATGACTCTTTTTTAATTATGGTTTTCTCAGGGTATATGCCCAGTAGTGGAATTGCTGGGTCATATGGTAGTTCTATTTGTAGTTTTTTAAGGAACCTCCATACTGTTCTCCATAGTGGCTGTATCAATTTACATTCCCACCAGCAGTGCAAGAGTGTTCCCTTTTTTCCACACCCTCTCCAGCATTTATTGTTTCTAGATTTTTTTTTTTTTTTTTTTTTTTGCGGTACGCGGGCCTTTCACTGTTCCGTTGTGGAGCACAGGCTCCGGACGTGCAGGCCCAGCGGCCATGGCTCACGGGCCCGGCCGCTCCGCGGCATGTGGGATCTTCCCGGACCGGGGCACGAACCCGTGTCCCCTGCATTGGCAGGCGGACTCTCAACCACTGCGCCACCAGGGAAGCCCTGTTTCTAGATTTTTTGATGATGGCCATTCTGACTGGTGTGAGATGATATCTCATTGTAGTTTTGATTTGCATTTCTCTAATGATTAATGATGTTGAGCATTCTTTCATGTGTTTGTTGGCAATCTGTATATCTTCTTTGGAGAAATGTCTATTTAGGTCTTCTGCCCATTTTTGGATTGGGTTGTTTGTTTTTTTGTTATTGAGCTGCATGAGCTGCTTATAAATTTTGGAGATTAATCCTTTGTCAGTTGCTTTGTTTGCAAATATTTTCTCCCATTCTGAGGGTTGTCTTTTGGTCTTGTTTATGGTTTCCTTTGCTGTGCAAAAGCTTTGAAGTTTCATTAGGTCCCATTTATTTATTTTTGTTTTTATTTCTATTTCTGTAGGAGGTGGGTCAAAAAGGATCTTGCTGTGATTTATGTCATAGAGTGTTCTGCCTATGTTTTCCTCTAAGAGTTTGATAGTTTCTGGCCTTACATTTAGGTCTTTAATCCATTTTGAGCTTATTTTTGTGTATGGTGTTATGGAGTGATCTAATCTCATACTTTTACATATACCTGTCTAGTTTTCCCAGCACCACTTATTAAAAAGGCTGTCCTTTCTCCACTGTACATTCATGCCTCCTTTATCAAAGATAAGGTGACCATATGTGCGTGGGTTTATGTCTGGGCTTTCTATCCTGTTCCATTGATCTATCTTTCTGCTTTTGTGCCAGTACCATACTGTCTTGTTTACTGTAGCTTTGTAGTATAGTCTGAAGTCAGGGAGCCTGATTCCTCCAGCTCCGTTTTTCGTTCTCAAGATTGCTTTGGCTATTCGGGGTCTTTTATGTTTCCATACAAATAGTGAAATTTTTTGTTCTAGTTCTGTGAAAACTGCCAGTGGTAGTTTGATAGGGATTGCATTGAAGCTGTAGATTGCTTTGGGTAGTAGAGTCATTTTCACAATGTTGACTCTTCCAATCCAAGAACATGGTTTATCTTTCCATCTATTTGTATCATCTTTAATTTCTTTCATCAGTGTCTTATAATTTTCTGCATACAGGTCTTTTGTCTCCTTAGGTAGGTTTATTCCTAGATATTTTATTCTTTTTGTTACAGTGGTAAATGGGAGTGTTTTCTTGATTTTACTTTCAGATTTTTCATCATTAGTGTATAGGAATGCCAGAGATTTCTGTGCATTAATTTTGTATCCTGCTACTTTACCAAATTCATTGATTAGCTCTAGTAGTTTTCTGGTGGCATCTTTAGGATTCTCTATGTAAAGTATCATGTCATCTGCAAACAGTGACAGCTTTACTTCTTCTTTTCCGATTTGGATTCCTTTTATTTCCTTTTCTTCTCTGATTGCTGTGGCTAAAACTTCCAAAACTATGTTGAATAAGAGTGGTGAGAGTGGGCAACCTTGTCTTGTTCCTGATCTTAGTGGAAATACTTTCAGTTTTTCAGCATTGAGGACGATGTTGGCTGTGGGTTTGTCATATATGGCCTTTATTATGTTGAGGAAAGTTCTGTCTATGCCTACTTTCTGCAGGGTTTTTATCATAAATGGGTGTTGAATTTTGTCGAAGGCTTTCTCTGTATCTATTGAGATAATCATACGGTTTTTCTCCTTCAATTTGTTGACATGGTTTATCACATTGATTGATTTGCATACATTGAAGAATCCTTGCATTCCTGGAATAAACCCCACTTGATCATGGTGTATGATCGACAGGCAGATTCTTAACTACTGCGCCACCAGGGAAGCCCTGTGAGTTTTTTTTTTTTTTTTTTTTTTTGCGGTACACGGGCCTCTCACTGTTGTGGCCTCTCCCGTTGAGGAGCACAGGCTCCGGACGCACAGGCTCAGCGGCCATGGCTCATGGGCCCAGCCGCTCCGCAGCATGTGGGATCTTCCCGGACCGGGGCACGAACTGGTGTCCCCTGCATTGGCAGGCAGACTTTCAACCACTGCGCCACCAGAGAAGCCCCCTGTGAGTTTTTTTAAAAGTGTTTTTCTATTGGGTCCTCAACACTTAAATAACCCATCCCTGAGGATGGACTATGGCCCCTTTACCACTGTACCCAGCTAAGTGTTTGGTACAAAACACTACGGTAATACTCAGTAAATTGCTAGATGAACAATTATTCACACCATCTAAATACTTTTATACCTTGATTTTTTTTCTATTATAGCATAAACATGTCTTATAGAGTTAAGGATTTTGGGCTGAGGGGCATGAAACACTCAAAGAACTGTTTGGTAAGAATTAGCTTGCTATTGAGGAGCAATAGATGGAAAGTGTAGAAACTGGACAGAGTCATAATTCCAATGGGAAGTGCTAAAAGTTCCTACCAGAGCGAGAACCATGGGGATTCAGAGGCAGAGGTAGGCACAGAATCTTGCCTGGGCCACTGCTGATGCAGCTAGTTGGCTCAGAGGGGAAGGGAGTGGGTCTCAGAGGTCAGCCAGAGCTAGAAAGTCTGGGCAAGGTTTGCTCAGCCACATATGTGAGGACAGAGACACCTGCCAAGAGCTCTGAAAATGGCCCAGAAATAGAGTTTAACAGGCCTTCAATGACTGCAGCACCAACGTAGCTACTACAATCCTCAACCTCCTTTCAGCCAGGGGTCATGCTAAGTTATTTCCGTGCCTTCTCCCATTTCAGTTCCCTCATATAAAACATAGATGATCTAACCCACCTCAGCATCACTGTGGGAATTAAATGAGAAAACATTGTAAAGCATCTTATGGTCAGGACATTGTAGAGACGTAAACGCTAGTCTTCTCACTCTTTATTTCCCAAGAAAAGTAAGGAAAGGAAATAAGACGATGACATCCCCCAAAAGTAACCAGGCTTTGCTACAGGATAATAAAACCTAACGTGAATAAATGCAAATTATACTACATGCCTGAAAAAGAAACTATGATTTTGATACTGTAAAAACATCAATCCTTTCCAAATTCATCTGGAGTTTTTTGTTTTTCAGCCACGCTGCTTGCGGGATCTTAGTTCCCCAACCAGGGATTGAACCCAGGCAGTGAAAGCGTAGAGTTCTAACCACTGCACTGCCAGGGAATTCCTTTCATTTGGGGTTTTTAAAGCAATTCCAATCAAAATCCCAATAGGATTTCTTGGAAATTGGGCAAAATTGTTCTAAGGATCATCTGGGAGAATAAGTAACATCAGAGTAAGAAACTTGACGAATTAAAAAAAAAAAAGAGTAAAGAAGAGAATTTCTACTGCCAAATATTAACAATTGTAAGATTATGGTAATTATGTGGTTTAGAGCATAGCCAGGCATTTAAAAGGAGCAAGAAGTACTAGAAGCAGACCTTCACATGTATAATTTAAGCCATGATAAGGAAGACATCCCAAATCAACTGGGGGGGGGGTAATTAATTAATGGTGTAAGATAATTGTTTAGCTATTTAGAAAAACATCCGTTTAGATTTCTATTGCATACCCCACAAAGAATAAACCCCAGATAGATTAAAGAGTGCCATTGAAGAAAATAAAACCACTAGATTAGTCTCTGGATGAGGCAGTGTTTTCCAATCTTAAAAACAACTGAAGAGGGACTTCCTTGGTGGCACAGTGGTTAAGACTCTGCGCTCCCAATGCAGGGGGCCCGGGTCCGATCCCTGGTCAGGGAACTAGATCCTACATGCATGCCGAAACTAAGGGTTCACATGCCACAACTAAGGAGCCCGCATGCCAAAACTAAGACCCAGCGCAACCAAATAAATAATAAATTAATTAAAAAATAATAATAGTGACTTCCCTGGTGGTCCAGTGGTAAAGAATCCACCTTCCAATGCAGGGGATGCAGGTTGGATCCCTGGTCGGGGAACTAAGATCCCACATGCCACGGGGCAAATAAGCCCAGTGCACCACAACTACTGAGCATATGCGCCTCAACTAGAGAGCCTGTGTGCCACAAACTACAGAGCCCACGGGCCCTGGAGCCTGCATGCCACAACTAAAAAAGAGAAAACCTGCACACCACAACTAGAGAGAAGCCCATGTACCACAACGAAGAGCCCACGCGCCTCAATGAAATATCCCTCATGCCTCAACTAAGACCCAATGCAGCTCCCCAAAATAAATAATAATAATAATAAAGATATATCTGGGACTTCCCTGGTGGCACAGTGGTTAAGAATCCACCTGCCAATGCAGGGGACACAGGTTCAAGCCCTGGTCCAGGAATATCCTACATACCGCGGAGCAACTAATCCTGTGCACCACAACTACTGAGCCTGCGCTCTAGAGCCTGCGAGCCACAACTACTGAGTGCGTGTGCCACAACTACTGAAGCTTGAGTGCCTAGAGCCTGTGCTCCACAACAGGAGAAGCCACTGCAAGGAGAAGTCCGGACACCGCAATGAAGAGTAGCCCCCTCTCGCCACAACTAGAGAAAGCCCGGGCGCAGCAACGAAGACCCAACACAGCCAAAAATAAAAATAGATAAATAAATTAAAAAAAAAAAAAAGAATCTGCCTGCCAATGCAGGGGACACGAGTTCAAGCCCTGGTCTGGGAAGATCCCACATGCTGTGGAGCAACTAAGCCCATGCGCCACAACTACTGAGCCTGCACTCTAGAGCCTGCAAGCCACAATTACTGAGCCCGTGTGCCGCAACTACTGAAGCCTGCATGCCTAGAGCCCGTGCTCCACAATGAGGGAAGCCACTGCAATGAGAAGCTCACGCACCGCAACAAAGAGTAGCCCCCGCTCGCTGCAACTAGAGAAAGCCCATGTGCAGCAACGAAGACCCAACACAGCCAAAAATAAATAAAGAAAGAAATAGGAGGGCAGGTGGTGGAACCGTCAAATTAACATGAAAACATGGAGGCATTCCTGGAAAATGGATGATAAGGTCCTGTGTGTGTTTGGAGTAGGGGTGGAGGGTGGTAGAAGGCAGCCCAGAGCTACAGGGCCCATGAACTGTGGATAGGAGATAAAGTAGGGCAGAGATTTTAGGTCTGCTACTCACTCTCCCAACATTACCTGGGCCAGTCCATTGTGTGCCTCTGCTACTACTTAAGGGCAGAAAACAACAGCCAACTGGATATCAATAGGTTGGGGTGTCAGCTTTCAACACAGGTACAGGCAGACTAGCTGCATCCTAGCATTTACTCCACTACCTACCTCAAAACCTGAACAGCAAAATGGTTCTAAGTGAGGAAGGGAGCTCCCCAAAAGGCAGTTGTACTACCCTGGATGATTTCAACATCTCTGCTGTACATCTCATACCCTCCTCCATCTCCTCCAAATGCAAGTCTGCTTCACCTGGAGGGGCTCATGCTCTGAATGTTTGCCCCTGTTTATAACTCCATCCACCAAAGTGGCAAATATCCCTAAGGGAATATGTAGGGGAATATGTGCCCCAGGGGGAAAAGTCTAGGAAAGAAATCATTGTAAGAATAAATAAAACAGGGCTTCCCTGGTGGTGCAGTGTTTAAAAATCCGCCTGCCAATGCAGGAGACACAGGTTCGAGCCCTGGTCCAGGAAGATCCCACATGCTGCAGAGCAACTAAGCCCGTGCACTGAGCCTGCACTCTAGAGACCATGAGCCGCAACTACTGAGCCCGTGTGCCACAGCTACTGAAACCTGCACACCTAGAGCCCGTGCTCCATAACAAGAAAAGCCACTGCAATGAGAAGCCCACGCACCGCAACAAAGAGTAGCTCCCACTGGCCACAACTAGAGAACACAACTAGAGAAAGCCCACGCACAGCAATGAAGACCCAACGCAGCCAAAAATAAATAAATTAATTAAAAAATAAATAAATAAAACAAATTGAACAGCCTATAACAGACAAGGCAGATTTGTGGGCCAAGAAGCTAAAATCAACATATTAAATATTCTCAAAAATATAAAGGAGACTCATGAAAATATGAGGAAAAGCAATAAGTCATCAAGGATGTTTTGCTTTGACTAACATCAGACTAGCTTGTTGCAGACCAACCCTCCCACCAATAACAAATAGAAAAGCTGGTCAGAATATAAAATTGGTGTTTGAAGGTGTCCAAGAGCTACCGAAGCAGCAAGTTATCAATTAGCTTTTGCAGTTAGCTATTATCTAAAATTATCTAAAATATCTAAAATCACCCCAAAACTTAGTTGCCTAAAACCATAACAAGCATTTTATTGTGGCTCACAAGTCCATGGGTCAGCTGGACAGTTCTGCTGATCCAAGCCAGGCTGCTGACGTGTCTGCAGTCAGGAGGTAGCATGGCTGGTGTCTGGTTGATCTAGGATGGATTTAGGTGAGACAGTCTCTCTCTACTCCGTGTGGTCTTGCATATTCCAGCAGAGTAGCATGGCAATTCTCATAGCAGGGGTCTGAGGCAGAACCGAAGCATGCCAGCCTCTTGAGGCCTAGTTCCAGAAATGGCACAATATTGTTTCTGTCATCTTCTATTGGCCAAAGCAGGCTTAAGACCACCCAAAATTCAAGGGATGGAGAAATAGACTCTACCTCTTCACAAAAGGAGTTGCAAAATCCATTGCAAAAGTTGTAGATGAAGAACTACAGTCATTTCTTGCAATCAATCTGCCACGGAGGTCAAGATCCCATAGTGAAGAGAAGCCCAAAGAAGTGAACACAACATTTGGTGCTGTTTGCATCACGAAGGCATTTGCAATCCAAAAGAAAGAAGGGAAGCTCAGCACTGCTTTCAGAAGTCTAGGATTTGGGGGACAAAATATGAAGTTCAAGGCCATCAAGGAGAAGGCAGCATGAAAACCAGCCCAGGCATTAATTTAGGGCACCTGATGGATTGCACTCCGGGAATAAGGGTCAACATGAAATACCACAACCTTCACAAAGACGACAGTCCAACTGGGCACTGGTGGCGTAGTGGTTAGGATTCCTGGCTTTCACTGCCATGGCCCGGGTTCAGTCCCTGGTTGGGGGAACTGAGATCCTGCAAGCCACCCGACCCAGCCAAAAACAAAAAACACGACAGTCCAATCAAATCAGCTCAAACTCTGGGTAGACTTAAGGCAGTGGTTCTCAAAGTGTAATCTTTGGACCCTGCAAGATCTTTTGGGAGGGACAGGGAGGTCAAAACTATCTTCATAATAATACTGAGATGTAATCTGCCTTTTTTTAAAGCATATTAATATCTGCACTGATGGTGTAAAAAAATGGAAAATTAAGCTGCTGGCCCCTTGGCATGAATCAGGCAGTGACATCAGACCATATTAGTAATCATTGTTTTCTTCACCACCACACAAAGTTAAAAAAAAAGAAAAGAGAGAAAAAGCCACTTTCACTTAAGACTATCCTTGATGAAGCAGGAAAACTCATTAATTTTATTAACTTTGAACTCTTGAGTACACATTTTTGCTTCTTTTTTTTTTTTTCGGTACCCGGGCCTCTTACTGTTGTGGCCTCTCCTGTTGCGGAGCACAGGCTCCGGACGCGCAGGCTCAGCGGCCATGGCTCACGGGCCCAGCCGCTCCGCGGCATGTGGGATCTTCCCGGACAGGGGCACGAAGCCGTGTCCCCTGCATCAGCAGGCGGACTCCCAACCACTGCACCACCAGGGAAGCCCCACATCTTTTTAATATTTGGTGTGATGAAATGTGAAGTATGCCTAAAGCACTCCTGCTGCTTATGCGAGTACCATGGTTGTCCAAGGAAATGCATCTTTGCAGTCTGAATTGTGAGCAGAACTAGCCTCTTCTTTCATGGAACACATTTTTTACTTGAAAGAACAACCCAGAGAGAGATGAGCTATGGTTATCCAGACTTGGGTATTTGTCAGACATTGTCTCCAAAATGACCAAAGTCACCCTGTCACTTCAAGGAAAACAACTGATAGTGTTTGCTGACAATAACAAAGTTTAAACATGACAGCTTCCCACTATCTTAACATGTTTCTAATGAGATCAGTGGTGTTATTACCAAATATTTTTTGGTATAGTGTAATGAAATGCATTAACATTTGGAAGATCTGTGTAATTCAGTGAACCAACATTTTCCAAATTACTAATGCATGATGTTAAAAAAAAACCACGCATGGTTAAACGATCCATTCAAAGTGCAAGATAGACCAGTAGGTTTTAACTTGACAGGATATGAAAAGTTCATTGACTTGGTTTCGGATTCCACATTGCAACTAATCTTTAAGAAACTACCACCTGCTAATTTTGTGTAGTACCAAAAAAGAATATTCACAAATATCTGAAAAGGCTATTATTAAACTATTTCTCCCTTGCCAACCTCATATCCGTGTGAAGCTGGAGGTTCTTCATATACTTCAACCAAAACAACATAGGCAGCAGCTTGAATGCAGAAGCAGTTATGAGGATACAGTGATCTTCTTTTAAGTCAGACACCAAAGAGAGTCACAAAAATGTAAAACAATCCTACTGTTCTCACAATTCTTAAAATATAATTATTTTTCATAAGAATATATTATTTACATTGACATGTAGTAGTAGGTTTACTAGTGTCATTTTTTTTTTTTTTTTTTTTTTTTTTTTTGCGTTACGTGGGCCTCTCACTGTTGTGGCCTCTCCCGTTGCAGAGCACAGGCTCCGGACGCGCAGGCTCAGCGGCCGTGGCTCACGGGCCCAGCCGCTCTGCGGCAAGTGGGATCTTCCCGGACCGGGGCACGAACCCATGCCCCCTGAATCGGCAGGCGGACTCTCAACCACTGTGCCACCAGGGAAGCCCCACTATCATTATTTTGAATTCTTTTTCTGGAACGTTGCCTATCTCCACTTCATTTAGTTGTTTTTCTTGGGTTTTATCTTGTTCCTTCATCTGGTACATAGCCCTCTGCCTTTTTATCTTGTCTATCTTTCTGTGAATGTGGTTTTTGTTCCACAGGATGCAGGATTGTAGTTCTTGCTTCTGCTGTCTACCCTTTCTATAAAGAGTTCTTAAATAAGATGCTCAACCTCAATCATGAAATAAATTGATGCCACTTTTCTTTTCTTTTCTTTTCTTTTTTTTGGCTGTGTTGGATCTTTGTTGCTGTGCGTGGGCTTTCTCTAGTTGTGACGAGCAGGGGCTACTCTTGGTTACGGTGCGCAGGCTTCTCATTGCAGTGGCTTCTCTTGTTGTGGAGCACAGGCTCTAGGCGCGCGGGCTTCAGTAATTGTGGCTCGTGGGCTCTAGAGCACAGGCTCAGTAGTTGTGGCGCACAGGCTTAGTTCCTCCGCGTTATGTGGGGTCTTCCCGGACCAGGGCGCAAACCTGTGTCGCCTGCATTGGCAGCGGATTCGTCGTAATGACTGTGCCACCAGGGAAACCCTGATGCCACTTTTTATCTATCAGGTTGGCAAAATTGAAGTACTAATACTGTGTTGGTTTGAGAAATCATCCAAGCTTGGGTCTTATATTCCTTTAATTTTTTTTTAGTTTTGGCCATGGGGCATGTGGGATCTTAGTTTCCCTGACCAGGGATCGAACCCGCGCCCGCTGCAGTGGAAGCACTGGAAGCGCAGCGTCTTACCCACTGAACCAGCAGAGAAGTCCCTCATCTTCCTTTAAAAAGGTAAGAAAGATCAAAGCCAAAAGATTTGTTTCAGGAACAGCCAGCAGCCCAGTTCCTAAAACCCATATTCTTTTTTTTTTTTTTTGCGGTACGCGGGCCTCTCCCTGTTGTGGCCTCTCCCGTTGCGGAGCACAGGCTCCGGATGCGCAGGCTCAGCGGCCATGGCTCACGGGCCCAGCCGCTCCTAGGCATGTGGGATCTTCCCGGACCGGGGCACGACCCCGTGTCGCCTGCATCGGCAGGCGGACTCTCAACCACTGCGCCACCAGGGAAGCCCTAAAACCCATATTCTTAATCAATGAACGATGCTGCTTCCCACACACATTAGCAAAGAATTGAAGGAAGATAATATCTGGGAATTTAAATCAGGGCTTCTCAACATCAGCACTATTGACATTTGGGGCTGGGAATTCTTCGTAGTGGGGGTTGTCCTGTCCATTGTAGGATGTTTAGCAGCATCCTTGACACCTGTCCATTAGATACTAGAAACTGAAACCAAGCGGGGCCTTGTGGGGCTCCCGGGCACGGAGGCCTTTTTGTCCCCCGTTTCTTGTAGGCAAGACTCCAGCCTCCATGACCTTCCCTGAGTTCCAAAGGGCAGCTTCAAACAGTTACTAATCAAGAGAGGAGCAGCCAAGAAACCACCTGAGACAAGATTAAAGGGACCAGAGAAGCTCATCAAGACTAGGAGACCAAGCACCTGAGACTCTGAGACCCTGCACCCTAATCTTGTCAGCAACCCCACTCTTGGGAACTATTGTCGTAAAACTCCTCATCATATCCTCCTGGGTTGGGACACATAGTTTTTCGAGGCAGGAGCCCGCCGTATCCCCCTTTGCCTGGCAAAGTAATAAAGCTATCCTTTTCTACTTCACCCAAAAGTCTTGTCTCCAAGATTTGATTTGGCACCAGTGTACAGAGAAGCTGAGCTTTCGGCATCAAAACCCCTCCCTCCTCCCCATGGGACTTCCCTGGTGGCGCAATGGTTAAGAATCCGCCTGCCGATGCAGGGGACACGGGTTCGAGCCCTGGTCCGGGAGGATCCCACATGCCGTGGAGCAACTAAGCCCATGCACCACAACTACTGGGACTGTGCTCTAGAGACCGTTGAGCCACAACTACTGAGCCCGCGTGCCACAACTACTGAAACCCACGCACCTAGAGCCCGTGCTCTGCAACAAAGGAAGCCACCGCAATGAGAAGCCTGCGCACTGCAACGAAGAGTAGACCCCGCTCGCCGCAACTAGAGAAAGCCTGTGGGCAGCAACGAAGACCCAACGCAGCCAAAAATAAAGATAAATAAAAATAAATGCGCTATCAAGCCATGAAAAGACATTGAGGAACCTTAAATGCATGTTACTAAGCGAAAGAAACCAACCTGGAAAGACTACATACTGTATGACTCCAACTACATGACATTCTGGAAAGGGCACAACTATGGAGACAGTAAAAAGATCTGTGGTTGCCAGGAGTTAACGGGGAGGGAGGGATGGATTTGCAGGCCACAGAGGATTTTTAGAGCAGTGAAAGTACTCTGTATGACATGTTAACGGATACGTTTCATTATCCATGTGTCGGAACCCAAAGAATGCACAATGCCAAGGGTAAACCCCAATGTAAACTTTGGGTGATAATGATGTGTAGGTTCACAGATCATAACAAACGTCCCTCTGGTGTGGGATGTTGATACTGGGGTTGGCTGAGTATGTATGGAGCCGGAGGGTATACAGGAACTGTGTACTTTCTGCTCAATTTTGCTGTGAAACTAAAACTGCCCTTAAAAAAAGTCTATTGGGAAACAAAAAGAGACTTGCAGGTTCAAAACCTGTCTGAATTGTTCAACCTTTAGAGAAAAACATAAACTTCATGGTCATTTTTTTATTCAACTGCTTAGACACGTGACTGATTAATGACTAGGGACTTCCCTGGTGGCACAGTGGATAAGACTCCACGCTCCCAATACAGGGGACTCAGGTTCAGTCCCTGGTCAGGGAACTAGATCCCACGTGCATGCCACAACTAAGAGTTTGCACAACTAAGTAGCCCACCTGCCTCAACTAAGACCTGGTGCAACCAAAAAAAAAAAAAAAAAGACTGAGGCCGTTGTTGATAATAATTAATGATTACAGTGATTTTCCTTTGGTAAAACATGGCTCCATTATAACTGATGAACAACCCAAATTAACTGTGCTACGAGTAATGAAGCTCTAGCAACACATTCATGTATCAGGGTAATAACGCAAGGGTCATTGGGTCAGAATTAAGTTCAAACCTAGCTGAGTCACCTGATACCTGATTCCTTGGACCTCTGAACCTCTATGAACTGCTGATTTCTTATTTGTAAAATGAGGTTGTTACCTTAAAAATGGATTATTACCTAAAAATAGCTGGAATATAGGGATCCAAATGATGTCAGGGGAAAAATAAAACCAGTTTTGTTCTCATGAAGAAAAATTACATACATGAATCTAAGTGTAAGTCTAAAATGTCTAAAATGTCTAAAAAGGCTAAAAATCTAAGTCTAAAATGTTAATGATGTTTTGGTGGTAGTATTATAGGCAATTTTGTTATTCAAACTTCTACCTTCCAAATTTTCCATTATAAACATGCATTATTTATATTCAAGAAGTAAACATATTTTAAAAAATTCACAGCACAAAAAACTGTAGAAAATATTTTACTGAAACAGCTTTTCAATTAACAATGGAGCAAAGTACAACTTGACTCAAAGCTGTCCAACCAGCCTCAACTGCTAGTGAAACAACTCAAACATACAGGACAGGGTAGGACACTTGGGTCACATTTCTGCCAATGTGGCAAAAAAAAGAAAAAAAAAGAGGAAAACAACACAAGAGACAGACACAAGCAGGCTCCCCCTTGTCCTGGGAGTTGGGGTGGCAGCCCTGGCCCCTGCTACAGATGGGATCCTGAAGGGCAGGCTGCCCAACACCAGTGTGGTGGGTAAAAGGGCCCCCATCCCAGCAGAGCAACACATTAATAAGAAAGGCCAACCTGTACCCTCTTCCTTCCCCCCACAAGGCCTGCCTCCAACAGAGCGAGGTGGCATTTTTACATTCACGCCATGGTCTCTCCTGCCCCCAGGGTCTTAGGACAGGGGCTCACAGTAGAAAGCACATTTTGGTCAGCCCAGGGGGCCAGGAAGTGAGGGAAAGGCTCTGTCTGAGAGGGCAGAACAGAAGCGGAGAGAATGGGGGCAGGAAGTCAAAGGGCCAAGGAGTACCAGGCTACTAGGAAGATGCAGTTTCCAGCAGTGCTTGCAGGACGCTGGCATCCTGTGCCAGCCACTGCACACAGCTTTCCTAGGCCCGAGTCCACAGGCTGGGGAGCTACAGGGTTTTCACACATCTCACTCCCTGCAGAGGCAGCTGGATTCCCTTCTTCACCTTCTCCCTGCCTACTCTGGCCACCGGGGGGTTTGTACGTGTGGGTGGGAGTCGACCTAGATTGACTTAGGCAGTCCAGATGGAAGGGCTCTGGCCTAGAGGCAGAGGACTGCCCAACTTGCAAGAGGAAGCCAAGGAGACCCAGGGGAGGAGGCATGGGGGCGGGGGTTTTTAGAGAAAAAACCCTGGAGGAGGCAAGAGCACAGACAGGCGCTCAGAAATCAAACCTGGTAACCAAGGCTCTGCAGACACTGGCCTGTGTGGCATTGATCTCGTGGTGGAGGAGGGAGGGAGGGAGGGAAGGATGACCAGAAAAGACTGGAGACCCTCTAATAAGCCAGGACACCCTTCCCACTACCAGGTCTGTCAACCAACTACCGATGGCCATCCTCTCACCTACCCACAGGCGAAGAATTAAGACCTAATAGTGATTTTTCCCAAACTAGGGCCTGGATGGGTAGGGAACCAGAAGGTGGGATTGGGGAATGGAACAATTTCAGTTTTAACCACAGAACTACTCCAGAAGAACTGGTGAGCTGTCCCTTCCTCCCCCTTCTCCACACCTCCAATCACAGGTGAGAGAAGAGGAACTTAAGCCTCTGAGGGCGGGGCCAACCCCTCCCCCAGCCCTTGGTGTTTAATAAATAGAGGTGGTAAGAGAAGGGGGCGGGGACGAGTGGGGAACTGGGAGGCGGGGGTTATAGTTCATCATTCTTCAAAGTTGGCTTCTGTCCTGTAGGCTGCTCCTTCTGTTCAGATTCTGGTGGGAGTTGGGGGAGAGCAAAGGAACAAAAGCAAGTGAGATGGAGGGAATGGGCCCAGTTCTGGGCAGGCATCTCCCCCCAGACCCTGCTAGGCTTCCCGGTACCCCCCATCTCCCACTCTGCCCTCACCTGCTGCGGGACCCCCTAACTCCAGAGGTTCAGAGTCTGCCGGTTCAGATCCTGCTTTCGGGAAGGAATGGGTTAGTGTCTGCAAAGGAAGGAAGGGGCTAACAGAGGGGATGGCAAACTTTTCCTGCAAAGAGCCAGATAGCAAATATTTTAGGATTTGTGAGCCACACTAGGTCTCTTTCCATATTTCGTTTTTGGAAATAACCTTCTAAGGCCGTTCACTGCTCACAGGCCGCCTGCAAAGAGGCTGTACCTGCAAGTTTGCCGACCCCTCGGCTAAGTGATGCCCGTATTCCCAATCAGTTTCCCCCAACTCACGAGTCTCTTGCTCAGGCTCTGAGATGGGCTTTGCATCTTCAGTCTGGCCTGGAGGGAAACCAGGAGGAAAATGTAGTCCCGGGAGGGAAAGGAAAGCTTCTTGCTGCCCAGTAGCACCTGGAACCAGGCACCCTGCCCTCACCTGCTGGAGGGATGACCTTGTCCCCCTGGTCACTGGCACTGGCATTGAGGGGAGGCTCTGCCCGGGTCCCATTCTTGTCCTTGGGCCGGGGCCGGGGCTTGGCAAACTTGGCCTTATTGAGCAGATACTGCACCTCTCGGTCCAGGGCCATCATCTTGGCCTCGATGTCTTTTGAGAGCAACACGGGCTTCTCTGTGGCAGGAAGCTTGGCCTGCTCGGCCACGGTTGCATTCTTCCAGGCCTGTGGGCGAGGACAGGCTCAGAGCCAGCCACGGACATGGCAGACGCCTCTGTCTCAGGTGAAATACACCCCCCAACAAACCACAGGCTCTTCCCCCAGACCCCAAATCACTGCTGCCCGTGGCCGTCAGCCCCAGAAGTAAGCAGACCCCTCAGAATGGCATTCGAGACTGTCCACATGGGAGTCCCAAACTACACGTTTCTGGCTTACATCCTATTACTATGGACTAACTACAGCTGAACCTCTTAATTATTTTCTCCTTCTCTCTCCACTTCTGAGCTCTGGCTCAAAAAAAAAAACCATCCCCACATTCAAAACAGTTTCTGCTTCTCATGACAAGTCATTCTCCCCTCCCCAAACCCTGGCCCACCTTCTGCATCCAGCTCAAGTCCCAGCTTCTCAAAGCAGCTTTCTCTAACCTCACGGGGATGGGCTCTGTCGCTCGTCTGGTTGACGACTCATGGCTATGACTCTAGTCTGGGACTAATCCGACACGGCCTCAAACGCAACCATCTTCTGCCTTCCGGATTAGCTGTCAAGCCTGGACACAGAGGCTGCCAGCTCTCCGTTTCTCCGTATCTCCCACGCTGCCTAGGACAGCCCACTTCACCAGGTAAGTCTCCAGTTAAGTATTTACACGGGGATTACCCAGGTCTCGTTGATGACTTTCTCTAACGTTGTCATCTCCACCTCCGTGAAGATCTGGTCCATCTCTGGGATGAGCCGGGCTCCCCTGCAGCCAGAGAGGAGACCATCAGTCCAGGAGGGACAGGGCGGGACTGAATGAGGAAGAAAAGTGAAGGGGCCGCTCACGTGAGGAACATGCTGGAATGGTTGAGGAGGTTATCGAGGGCAGACAGCCGCTCGGGCCACTTCTTGCGCTCTTCCACCCGGAAAAACAAGCCTTGACACAGCTTCCTCAGCTCGGCCAGCTTCTCCTTCAACATCTGATGGATGTGGGGAAGGGAGAGGGCAGAGGGTTGAGGGGATGACATGTCAGCCCTGGAACCAGCCCTGCATCCTCCGTTATAGCCTCGCACCCCAGCTCTCCTCCCTTTCCCATCCGGCCCGCCATGTCCTGGGAGGTCCCTCACCACTGTGGTGGCCCCAAAGCCCTCATCCTCCAGCCAGGTGGACGCGGCATGGAGTCTCCCAGAGATGTCCTCACGCTGCTCCTCGGTAGACACTTCCTGATACTCAGGCTGGTACAGCTTGTCCTGGGGAGGTGCACAAGAGCACAAGCATGCAGCAGGCCCTGGGGGCAAGGCTCATGGAGCAGGACCCCCTCCCTGCTCCCCAGCCCCACACACAGGGCCTGGGGCAGGTGTGCTTCCCACCCGACCAACCTGTGTCTCAAAGATGAATGCTTCCAAGCTGTTGGCTGCTTTTTCCCGTTCCTGCTTCTCTAAGTCCCGGAGCGTCAGGTCCTGGAGTCTGTGGACAGGGGCGGCAGGCATGAGGGGCTCCATTCCACACCCTGGGCACCCTCTGCACACTCGCAGCCTTTACTCACTTCTGGGCCGAGCGGGCCAGCTCATCCTGGCGCAAGTCAGGCAGGTCCAGGACTACCAGCTCCACCCCGATCTCCTCCACCATTCTCTGCTTCCGGGCCGGCTTCTGCTTCTTTTCTTCCTCCGGGGCTGGAGGGACACCCTCAGCCCCTGCCTCACCCTTCTCACTTGGCTTCTGGGGTGAAGAGACCAAGATGTCAGGGCAAGTGTTGGCCCTTCTACCCTGCACAGGCAGGGCTCTGGGGGCCAAGAAGCAAAGCAGGCACCTGTCCCATTAACCACTGGGTCCAGGCTGGCCTCACTCTGCCTAGAGCTCACCTGGGCCTCGGGCTTTTCCCCGTTGTCTTTCTCTGCGGCCTTTTCTCCCTCAGGGGCTGCATCCCCCTTAGGCTCAGGGGGTGGGGGTGGAGAGGTGTCTTCTGTTGGGGCCTCAGCTTCCTCCCTGGGCTCTGCTTGCTCTCCAGGCTCAGCCTTGCTCCCCTCAGCAGGCCCCTCCTCCTCCTCCTGGGAAACAATCACAGACACGCCCACCCACAATAGTCACTAGCAGAGCCTAGGGATCAGGACTGGCTCTGCTTTGAGGGGCTCACCGCCCATGACACAGCTTGGGGGAGACAGAGGACGACTGTATGGAAATTGGCAGCAGGCATCTGGACTGCAGCAGTCTAGCTGGACAAAGGAAAAGCATTTGGACATGAGGGTGGGCCTTGGAGCTCAAGCACAGGGACGGCTCAGAGTCCAGAGGAGGGTGTAGTGAACTCGGCCTGGGCTGAGAGGAGGGGTAGATCTATCACATCCTAGGCAGCTGAGATGCCCACTCCAACCCCCTGTCCCTGCTGCCTCCGCCTGGTCCCACGCACCATCCTCCATGCTCCCTTGGCTCCATCCTGGCCTTACCTGGACAGTGTCAGTACCATTCTCTTTAGTATCTTGTGCGGCGCCACCTCCAAACAGGCTGGAGATGGTGTTGCCAAGTTCTAGAAAGAAGAAAAGCCAAAGACTTAAAGGGGACCACAGCATTGACTCCACCCCCAACCCCAGGGCATGGCCCGCCCACCTCCCCGAAGTGCACACAAATACACCCTCTCACAGACACACACACACATACACGTGTGTGCACACTTATCTTACTGGTCAGAGTAGATTCCTCTTCTGGGCTGTCCTCCACCAGCGTCTCAAACACAGACTCCACCTGAAGACAGGGATCCGAGGTGAAGAAATGCACACGCTAAGCCACCTTTTCCCCACAAACACCCTGCCTGGCGGGTGGCTGCTAGGCGCGTCCAGGTGACTTCCAGGTGTGCCAGCCTGTTCTCTCAGCTGCCTCCTTCTACGGGCTCTTGGATGGAGTCACCGCCAGCCCTGCTGATTATGAGCCCTTTCAGCAGGGGACCGTAGCTGCTCCTCCGCCCACCCTCACACTTCTCCACTCAACCAAATGGGCCGTTACTGCCCCAGTATGTTCTAAAAGATATTAACCCCCAGAACCGTCCTTTAAAGACAGGTTTCTCAACCATGCTACAGATCCTGAAACTTATAACATCCACGAGCATTTACAGGCTCTGAGACGGCCCATACCAGGTCCCTTGGTTAGCTTTGTTTAACCTAAGGTTTACCCAACTCCAGAACCCGTTTATCACGTTCTAATACCATGAGGAACTGCTCTGGAAAAGGCTGCTGGGGCCTGGGCCCCCGCCCTGCACACGGGGTCTCCTGCTCTCACCCTATCTAGGCTGAGCACGCCACTCTCATCCAGGTTGAAATGAGCCTTGATACCCTTCGACTCATAGTCGGGATACTTCTTGAAGCTCTCACCCACACCTTTTAGCTTCACCGTGGTCAGATTCTGGGAGCCAAATACCCTGGGTGGGGAGGAGAGAGCCGTTAAGGGAAGCCCCCCCCCCAGCTCTAGCCTACACAGCCTCCCAGCACGAGATGCGGGGCCCTCCCTGAGGACACCCTCAGGATGGAAGCTCCTCCCGGAGGAGAAGCTCAGCCCAACCCCAAGCCCACAGCCTGCTTCCCCTGTGTCCCCCTCAGACCCCAAGCCCTCCCTCCCTGGAGCCCTCCCCCTGCCCCACCCCCTCACCGAAGATCCTCAGGCCCCAGGAAGCCCAGGTCACCATAGTTGATGTGGAAGCTGAAGTCATGGTTGTAGCGGTTGAAGGTGATGACTTTGCGTTGAGGGTAGGGCCCCATCCGACAGAAGAGGACGCGCTTATTGTGCTTCAGGCTGCGAACTCCAGGCTCCTCCTCCACTTCCCTCGTGAACTCCACCTACGCGGCAGGCAGAGGGGAGGTACGCTGGAGGAGCAGAGGAGGGTCTCGGGGAAGAAGGGCGGGGAACACCAGTGGCAGGAAGACAGACGGACAGTCTAGAGTAGACAGGGGAGACGGCCCTGAGAGAGGTAAAGGGAGCCTGTCACCCCATCAGACAGGCTTACTCACCAGGATGGGGTAGATGGCCGCGTCTCGGACAACAAACGGCTTCACCTTGAAGGCTTTGCTGAGCGCCGCTGCCTGGTACACAGCGCCCATGGCGGCGGCTTCATCGGCGTTGATGTTCTTGCCCAGCTCCTCCCTGTGAGCATCCCAAGCCTCAGCACCACCCACCTGCAGCTCCCAGCCTGGCCCGCCCCCCCCCAGCCCCCCCCAGCCCTCCAGCCCCCACACTCACTTGCCCACAGCCTTCAGCAGCACCTCCTGAACTTTGGGCACCCGAGTGGCCCCCCCCACTAGGATGACCTGCTCAATCTCATCCTGCAGGGGGAGAGAGAACGGGAGGTGGATGGGTCAGCCCGAGTTAACCCTCCTCCTCAGCACCGACTCCTCCCTGATGTTCCCGCTCCCTCCTTCTTGCCACCTCATCACTTTCTATCCCACCTGCCTCCCCGCCATGCCCTCCTGGACGACCCCCTCACCAGCTTCATCTCGGCACTCTGCAGGGCCTGCTGCACGGGCCCAGGCACCCGCTCAAACAGGTCTGCACACAGCTCTTCAAACTCTGCCCGAGTCACCTTCGCCTTGAAATCCACGTCATCCATCAGGCCCTCGATCTGCGGGAGGATGAGGAGGGTCAGAGTTCTCACCCAGGTCCTGCTCTCTGAGTGAGCAGGTCAGACACCAAGGGAACAGGACTTTGGGAGGATGGAAGGAAGCACAGGAAGAAGGGATGGGCCACACCAGGCACAAGGAGTCTAGCTTGGGGTGGCGCGATCCTCCACCCTCTGGGTGGGGAGTATTTGCCCTCAAGCAGCACATGTGAGCACCTGGGCCATGTGATCGGCATTGGCGCTCAGGATGGTCTTCAGTCGATTGGCCTCACGCAGCAGCTTGGCCATAGCGCGGGGGTTCTCCCGCACGTCCTTCGCTCTCTGGCCCTTGCGCTGCTCGTTGAAAATCCCAGCCAGGTGCTCACGCAGCCGGAGCTCCATCTCCAGGCCCCCCAGGGTGCGGTCAAACCTGTGCAGGAAAGGGAACAGGGAAAAGCATGAGGAACACACAGGGCTCCTTCATCTGCACAGAACCTGGCCTTCACCCACACGGCTGACACCTCACAGCGACAGGCATCTGCCCATTCATTCAACTGTACCTACTGGGCATCAAACTATGTATTTGTCTCTGGAGATGCAACTGTGAGAAGAAAAAGACAAGACAAGCCCCCTGTTGTCAAAGAGTTTATAATCCAGCAACCAGATAATCATATAAATGTGAAATTTTAACCAACCTATGTGTTATAACAGAGAGACAAACAACACCACTAAACACATATATGGAATATTTAAGCTATTTAGGGAAGTCAGGAAAAGTTCTGTGAATAAGTGATGCTTGAGCTGAAACCTGAAGGATGAGTTGAGATTAACTAGGTGAAGAGGAAAGAACATTCTAGACAGAGGGAAAAGCATGCATAAAAACTGTGAGGTGAGAGAGAGTGCGGTGTGTAAGTTCCATGGAGCGCAAGGATGGCTGGAGCTCAAAGAGCAAGAGGTTCAGGGTCAGAGCCAAGCAGGAGGAGCCCGGGAGCACACAGGCACAGCCTCATAGGCCAAGGCAAAGGTTTGAAGCCACTGTAGGGTTTTTAAAGAAACGAGATACAGTCAGGTTGGCATTTTGAAAAGAACCCTCTGGCTGAGATGCGGAGAAAAGAACTGGAGGGAGGCCACACTGGCAGCGGGGAGATCTTCAATTCTGCAGGTAAGAGGCGATGGTGGTTTGGACTAGCATAGAAGCAGTAAAGATGGACAGGAAAGAATGGGTTCGTGAAATAAGATAATGCCAGTGATAAGTAAACTGGGAATAACAAGAACAAAAAAATAATTGAATCTGACACTCCACATATGGCCTATGGCCTTGTGGGTTTCCTCAGAAGCAGCTTGGGACGTTCCCTGCCCTTCAATCTTTCCAAACTGTCCTCCCCCAATTTCCATCTACCCCTTGCTCTTTGGGAGAGGTACCCTACGATGACTGATGCTTTAACCAGGAGAGCTTTCCTGCAGGGAGCAGGAAAGTGAGGCAGCTGCCCCTCTGAGAAGAAACCCCTGACCCGAGGGTATCTCAGCAAGCAGCCCTCGTCCCAGCACCCACTTACCCCACTCCCCGGATCTGCAGCTGTGGCTGCATCCCTGCGTCCTTAGTCTTCACCGTCTGGTAGGTCACGATGGTGCACACAGTGCTGCCTGCGCCCATGTCATAGAACATGATATTCTGTAGAGACATCAAGGCCACTGTCACAGGAACCTTATTTAACTCCAGGGTGCCTGCCTCCCTGCCTGCAAGGGGCTGTACCAACTCTCAAGTGAAAGCCAAACAGCTCCAGAAGGGGCTGAGGGCTGTTGCCTCATTTTGTCAAGGGCCAGCCACGGAAACAGATGCAAAATGAGCCAAATGGCCTCCATCATCAGACTCGGCCACCCTGCAAGTCTGGTCAGCAGTTCCTCCCTGGCTCACCTGGGCAGTGCTGTTGATATCTTTCCGGCGGAAGACACCATAGCTGAGGGCAGTGGCAGTGTTGTCGTTGATGAGCTGCAGCACTTTGAGGCCAGCCATGCGCGCAGCCTGCAGCACAGCTCGGCGCTCAGCCTGATTGAAGAAGGCTGGCACGGTGATCACTGCATCCTTGATGGGCTGCTCTACAGGGGACAACAGAACAGAGTTCCCACCAGCTTCAGACCTTAGAGGAGGGTTTCCCAGTCTCAGCACAATTGATGTTTTGGGCCAGATAATTCTCTCTCTTTTTTTCTTGGTGGCACTGTGCGGCATGCAGGACCTTAGTTCCCCCGCCAGGGATCAAACCCGTGCCCCCTGCAGTAGAAGCATGGAGTCTTAACGACTGGACTGCCAGGGAAGTCTCTGGGCCAGATAATTCTTTGGTTTGGGGGGCGGGCCTGTGCAGTCTAGGATGTCTGGCAGCACCCCTGGCTTCTACTTGGTAGATGCCAGTAGCAGTAGCTCCCCAGTTGTGACAACCAAAAATGTCATCAGACGTTGCCAAATATTCCCTGGGAGGCAAAACTACCTCTATTTGAGTCCCTAGGGAACCTGGCTACCACTGGCCCCATCTTGGCCGCTCACCTGCAAAATCTTCAGCCAGAGAACGGGAGTAATTGAGAAGCATGCTGAGGACCTCCTCAGGTGAGAACTGCAGCTGCCTGGGGGAAGGAAGCAGTTAGAGGCAAGGAAAGCCAGGCATCGAGGCAAGGACAATGGTGAGCACATGCCAATGGGGACCCCATCAGGCCCGCTGAGCCCACCCTGCCCAGCAGGGCACTCACGGGCTGATTTGGAAGTACACAGTCTGCCTCTGTGGGTCGAAGCCCAGCTCATGCTCGGGGAAACGAGCTCTGTAAAGGGCCACGTGGGGGTTATTCTCCTGCTTCCCCAGGAGGTTCTGGAAGTATCGCAGCGTAGCCTTTGGATTCTTGATGGCCTGAGAGGAGGTAAAGGAGAAGCAGAGTATTAGGCTCCCAAGCTAGCCATCACCTACCTCCTACCTCAGAGATCGATCAGGGAACAGACTCTGGGGTCTGTTACCTCCTCTCCTCTGCCCACTGCTTCTGGGAAGGGGGCAGGCTACTAGCTCACCATGCTTGCTGCACTGTCTCCAAAGAATCTTTCATTTTCTTTCAGGGTCACAGTCACTGGGGTTTTCCTCCGGGATTCCCTGTGGAAAAGAGACAATGGGACCAGGTGTCTATGGCAGGGTGTGTTCTCAGGAGCCTCAACACCGCACATACAATCAATCGTGCAGACACCAAAGTCTGCCGAGGGCACTACGAAGAACACACTGTGGCTTGGGGCGCAGACTCCCTTTCCCCACCCGACCCTGCGGCCGCCCTCACTTGTTCAAGACAATCTCCATGGGCACTCCAGGCTTGACAATGGCCACCTTCATTGACTCACTGCCCAGGTCCACAGACATCACTGCCAGCGTGTCTGAAGGGGAAACAGATTGTCAATTAGCCCCTCTTCCCCCACTTCCTGAGGCCCCGCTAATCAAAGCACACTGCTTTCCATGGAGAAAGTAAGACAGCAATGGACAAAGAAAAAGGTCTGGGTCTGGCAACCTAAGAGTCCAGAGTTTCCCACCACCAGCTTCTTTCTGCCTTCCCACCACGTATCATCCAACATTCACTCATTTATATTTCTTTCGATGCCTCTTTTGGGGTACACACCACTCAGTGCCAACAGGTCTGCCAAGAGCACTGCCATCAAGGCCCAACAGGCTAGCCTCCTCGGCCTCTGCCTCCTGACGGTGGCTGCCATTGTGTCTCTGGGGGAGGAGAAAAACAACACTTGTAACTGGATGCCCTGAGTGAAGGAGGCAGAACCTCATCCAGAACAGAGAAGCTTTAAGATTCATACCTACTCGCTCCTCACCCAGGGCAGAGCAGTCTACATCCCCTCCCCTCCCTCCCAATGAGAACCAAGCACTCTCAGCATCCTCAGAAGTGCCCACACAAAGGCCCAGGTGAAACAGCAGAGATCCTGGCCGCCAGTCACCACATCCCTAAATAAACGTAACAGGACAGGAGAAAGGAGACCAGGGCCTTCCGTCCACAGCATAGGCAGCAACTGGCGCACCCCAGCACTGCCCCTGCTGTCAGACACCTGGGGTGCGGCCAGGGATCCCCGCCCAGGACTCAACTACCTTCCTACACCTGGAGCTCCCCTGCTGGCGGAGAAAGCCGGGCCGGACCTGGACGGGAACTGAGAGATGGTGACGTTGGGCGAGTCTGGGGTGGAAGAAGGGCCTGTCTCATCGTCAGCATCCCTTCGGGTTGTCCCGCCCGCTCCCCTTCTCCATCCCATACCAGGCCCCGCTGCCTACTCAGACGCTGTGCCTGGAACAGTAAGGTTCCGCACCGTTGGGTACAGAGTACCCCGAGTTCACCTAAGCCTCACCAGCCGAAGACGGCGGCTCTCACTCCCGGAAATGGGTTCCGGCCCACCCCTAAGACGTGGGGGCGCCCCGGGGACCGAGATGCAGGGCCAAGCGCATCGGCGTTCTTGCGGCCCTCACTCCCACTACCGACCCGCCCCCGGAGCTAGCACGCTGCCTCCTCCAGGAGGGGTGGCCGGTCCCCATCGCCATCCCCACCCTCGCTACCTCTTGCCTCCGCTCCTGTGGTCCCAGCTCTGGGACAAACGCGGCGGCCGATGGACCCACGAGGCCAGCAGCGCGCCCCTCAAGCCCGCGCCCTTCACAACTCCCCTCGGTTTGCAAACTGTTACATTAGCCACCAACCTCCCGGCGGCGTCTAGCGAACCAGCCGGCCCCGGACGCGGCGTGCGCTCATTGGAGCCTCCGGCGCCCGGCCCTGCGCCGTGGGCCCGGCCCCGCCCCCAGCCGCCGCGGCGCGCGTTCCCATTGGGCCACGTCCTAGGCCCGCCCCCCTCCTCTGTCTCCAGCCGCTCCCGGGGAGGCAGCAGAGGGGCCAGTCAACCAGTTGGAGGAAAACCGCCGACGCTGGCCGTGGATTGGACCACGTCACGCGGCCCAGCGTCAGTCCCGGTGCGCTCGCGGGACTTTTCCGGCCGCGGCGCTGGATGTTTGACTCCCCGGGTCGGGAGTGACCGGTCCCTAGAGCGAGTCGGCGCACGGGCGGTCTCGCGCTCGGCCCTATTCTTCTGGTCATCTGGGAGCTCCGGCCGAGAAGCAGGAAAGATCGGCATCCCCTCCGCAGCCACGCGGAAGAGGCGCTTGCTTGTTGGTCGGTATTCGCTTTGGCTGGAAATCAGAGAATGCGCTTCTGGCTCAGTCCATCTCAACCCCCCTTTGTTTCTTTGAGGAAACTAAAGCCACTAAAGGAGAGATATTCGCTGATGGGTCGGAGATAACGCTTGTGTTCGTGGCAGAAGTTGGCCTGGACTCTTTAATTTGTATGAGAAGGAATATTCCAAACTGCAAATCGCTACACACAAGAGACGCTTTTAATATTTGTGAAGCTGTAATTGGTTAAGCACAGATGCACCACCTCCTGTTTGTCCTCCATTAAAGCTTGTGCACTTTACTTTTTTTCTGAATTAAAGAACCTCGGGCAGGTATTGGCGCTCCTCACTTTCCCCTCTGTACTTAGCAGTCCCATAGAAATATGCACGGTCCTTAAAGCACTTTCTTTTCCCAGTTTTACTGAGATGAGCGCACTTTTCTTAAACGTGGTATCAGTCGCCTTTCTCACGAAATCGACGCCTGGCCTTGCTTCACAGAAGGTTCTCGTGAAGGCCTTGGCTATGACAGCCAGGGCTTGGTTAAGGAACTCTTATCTGTTCCTTTACCTACATTTTTTTTTTTTTTTTTGCGGTACGTGGGCCTCTCACTGCTGTGGCCTCTCCCGTTGCGGAGCACAGGCTCCGGATGCGCAGGCTCAGCGGCCATGGCTCACGGGCCCAGCCGCTCCGCGGCATGTGGGATCTTCCCGGACGGGGCACGAACCCGTCTCCCCTGCATCGGCAGGCGGACTCTCAACCACTGCACCACCAGGGAAGCCCTCCCTACATTTTTTATGAGGCTTAGGGAGAGTCTGGTGTCTATGCTTAGAAGATAAACCTACTGACAGTACCAGGGAAAGGTCTATTTTCCTTCCCTTTAACAGTTCAGTGTTCAGGTAGCAGAGAAATTGGTAGAAATAGAAATTTGCTTAAAACGGTTTAATTACACAAATAATACACAAATGTAATTTTTTTTTTTTAAGGCAACGCTGTGTAGCATGCAGGATTTTAGTTCCCCAACCAGGGACAGAACCCGCGCCCCCTGTATTGGGAGCACAAAGTCTTAACCATTGGAGCACCATACACAAATGTAATCTTGAAAAAAGTTCCAATATTCTAGATAAAGCTAAATCCCTTTGATAATATCCACAACCTTACTCTGTCTGAGGTATTTGCTGTTATCAGATGTGTAATATTCCAGGCCTTTTCCTCTGTATTTACATATATGTGTTTTGAAACATGTAGCTGTTGTCTTTTTCTAAATGATAAAATGTTACACAATTAGATTGTTTGCAACTTGCTCTCTTGTTTTTCTTTTTGGTAACTAACAATAAATCATGGAGCATTTTCCATACCAGTACATAAAGATTCACCTTGTTTACTGCTATAGAACATTCCATAGCATGGGGGTTGTTTAGCCATACTGATGAACATAGAAGTTGTCATTTCAGTTCCACAGAGAAAGATTTTGTTTCTCAATAACTGACTCTACTTTTCACCAGCTATCCAGTAGGGTAGATTCTTTCCATCCCTTTCAGAGTATGCATTTTAACATTTATTGGCCCTCTGTCATCTGAAAGCATTGTGCTAGGTGCTGGGGGTCCAGAGATGGGGACGACCTTGTCCTTTCCTTCAGAGAAGTCAGTCTGTTGGGAAACAAGTATGTTCATGGTTTCATGCCCTTGGTAAAAACCTGTTGAATGACTTAATTGGAAGAGTAAGAAAGTCAGTCTCCCCTACTCCTAAGTGAGCTCCCACTCCCAGAATACCCTTGGTGAGAGCACAGTTTGCTGCAGCTACGCTTCTCGACTTGGGTGTCTGTCCCCCTGGGATGTGCAGCAGGTGCAAGTGCTCTGGGAAGTCACCTGTTTTGTTCTCTGACCAGAGAGGAGAATAGCATTTCACAAGGGCAAGGTGTAAAACAATGGGAAATTTTTAATGTAAAACACCTGATTTAGATGAACTAAGACAGCTGAATCCACTAGTTCTCCAGAATAACCTGTAATAACATTTGAGGACTACACCCCTTCCCCCACACTGTGTAGAAACCCAAGGGAAGAAAGTTGCCGTCTTGCAGAACATGTGCCAAACTGACAGAAGACTAAAATGAACACATCAGCCAGAGCACATTCATACATTATAAACCATGCACGTTATGTTATGGGCTGAGGGCAATGTTGATTATGGCGAACATAATCCAGGAGAATTTAAAAAATTTGTTGTCACCCAGTAACCCCATTCTTAGGTGTATATCTAACAAATTTAGAGACTGTTTATAATAGCTTAATTCATAAGGGCCCAAAATTGAATACTGCCCGAATGCCCATCAATAGTTGGATAGATAAATAAATAGTGGTAGATTCACACCATGGAATTCTGTACAGCAATGAAAACAAATGGTCTACTATTACACTCAACAACTTAAATGAATCCCACAAACAATATTGAGTGAAAGAAGCCAGAAGCCAAAGAGCACACAGTTGATGACTTCACTTGTATAAAGTTTAAAATCAGGCAAAATTAAGTTACAGTGATAAAGTTGGGATGGTGCTTACCCTTTCAGGGTAGGAAGAGGGCGTAGGGCAGGCTTTGGGGGATGCTGGTTGCAGTGGCTTTGGGAAAATTCAATGGATTGTAGTATGTACATTTTTCTGTTTACATGTTATACTTCAATAAAAAATTTAAAAATTATTTTGTATGTGTCACACAAAGGACTAGAGGGCTTGATTTTACTGTAACCTTAGGCAGGAGAAGCACCAGGATAAGTTTTTTTTTCTATTTTTATAAAAATGTTTTTAGAATTACAAAAGAAATGTCTGGTTATTGAAGAAAACTGCAGGAACACAGGAAAAACAAAGAATAAAAACCACTCGAGATAGCCTCATTCACCAGAGGGCAGACAGCAGAAGCAAGAACTACAATTCTGCAGCCTGTGGAAGGAAAACCACATTCACAGAAAGACAGACAAAATGAAAATGCAGAGGACTTTGTACCAGATGAAGGAACAGGATAAAACCCCAGAAAAACAACTAAATGAAGTGGAGATAGACAACCTTCCATAAAAAGAATTTAGAATAATGATGGTGAAGGTGATCCAGGACCTTGGAAAAAGAATGGAGGCAAAGACTGAGAAGATGCAAGAAATGTTTAACAAAGACCTAGAAGAATTAAAGAACAAACACCCAGAAGAATTAAAGAACAAACAAACAGAGATGAACAATACAATAACTGAAATGAAAAATACACTAGAAGGAATCAATAGCAGGAAAACTGAGGCAGAAGAATGGATAAGTGACCTGGAAGACAGAATGGTGGAATTCACTGCCATGGAACAGAATAAAGAAAAAAGAATGAAAAGAAATAAGATTGAAAAGAAATGAAGACAGCCTAAAAGACCTCTGGGACAACATTAAACTCAACAACATTCACATTATAGGGGTCCCAGAAGGAGAAGAGAGAGAGAAAGAACCCGAGAAAATATTTGAAGAGATTATAGTCGAAAACTTTCCTAACATGGGAAAGAAAATAGCCACCCAAGTCCAGGAAGTGCAGAGAGTCCCAGGCAGGATAAACCCAAGGAGAAACATGCTGAGACACATAGTAATCAAGTTGACAAAAATTAAAGACAAAGAAAAATTATTGAAAGCAACAAGGGAAAAATGACAACATACAAGGGAACTCCCATAAGGTTAACAGCTGATTTCTTCAGCAGAAACTCTACAAGCCACAATTACATTCAACAACTTAAATGAATCATGTAGCTGTTGCCTACAAGGGACTAGCACGATATATTTAAAGTGATGAAAGGGAAGAACCTACAACCAAGGTTACTCTACCCATCGAGGATCTCATTCAGATTCAACAGAGAAAGCAAAAGCTTTACAGATAAGCAAAAGCTAAGAGAATTCAGCATCACCAAACCAGCTGTACAACAAACACTGAAGGAACTTCTCTAAGTGGGAAACACAAGAGAAGAAAAGGACCTACAAAAACAAACCCATAACAATTAAGAAAATGGTAATAGGAACACACATATCAATAATTACCTTAAACGTGAACGGATTAAATGCTCCAACCAAAAGACCCAGGCTCACTGAATGGATACAAAAACAAAACAGCATATATAAGCTGTCTACAAGAGACACACTTCAGACCTAGGGACACTACAGACTGAAAGTGAGGGGATGGAAAAAGATACTCCATGCAAATGGAAATCGAAAGGAAGCTGGAGTAGCAATACTCATAACAAATAAAATAGACTTTAAAATAAAGAATGTTACAAGAGATAAGGAAGGACACTACATAATGATCAAGGGATCAATCCAAGAAGAAGATATAACAATTATATATGCACCCAACACAGGAGCACCTCAATACATAAGGCAACTGCTAACAGCTATAAAAGAGGAAATCGACAGTAACACAATAATAGTGGGGGACTTTAACAGCTCACTTACACCAAGGGACAGATCATCCAGGCAGAAAATTAATAAGGAAACACAAGCTTTAAATGACACAATAGACCAGACAGATTTAATTGATATTTATAGGACATTCCATCCTAAAACAGCAGATTACACTTTCTTCTCAAGTGCACATGGAACATTCTCCAGGATTGATCACATCTTGGGTCACAAATCAAGCCTCAGTAAACTTAAGAAAACTGAAATTGTATCAAGCATCTTTTCTGACCACAATGCTATGAGATTAGAAATCAGTTACAGGGAAAAAAACGTAAAAAACTCAAACACATGGAGGCCAAACAATACGTTACTAAATAACCAAGAGATCACTGAAGAATTCAAAGAGGAAATCAAAAAATTACCTAGAGACAAATGACAATGAAAACACAACAATCCAAAACCTATGGGATGCAGCAAAAGCAGTTCTAAGAGGGTAGTTCATAGCAATACAAACCTACCTCAAGAAACAAGAAAAATCTCAAATAAACAATCTAAACTTACACCTAAAGGAACAAGAGAAAAAAGAACAAACAAAACCCAAAGTTAGTAGAAGGAAAGAAATCATAAAGATCAAAGCAGAAGTAAATGAAATAGAAATGAAGAAAACAATAGCAAAGACCAATAAAACTAAAAGCTGTTTCTTTGAGAAGATAAACAAAATTGATAAACCATTAGCCAGACTCATCAAGAAAAAGAGGGAGAGGACTCAAATCAGTAAAATTAGAAATGAAAAAGGAGAAGTTACAACAGACACCGCAGATATACAAAGCATCCTAAGAGACTACTACAGGCACCTCTATGCCAATAAAATGGACAACCTGGAAGAAATGGAAAAATTCGTAGGAAAGTATAACCTTCCAAGACTGAACCAGGAAGAAATAGAAAATATGAACAGACCAATCACAAGGAATGAAATTGAAACTGTGATTAAAAATCTTCCAACAGGGCTTCCCTGGTGGCGCAGTGGTTGAGAGTCCGCTTGCCGATGCAGAGGACACAGCTTCACGCCCCGGTCCGGGAAGATCCCACATGCCGGTGGAGCGGCTGTGCCCGTGAGCCATGGCCGCTGAGCCTGTGCGTCTGGAGCCTGTGCTCTGCAACGGGAGAGACCACAACAGTGAGAGGCCCACGTACCGCAAAAAAAAAAAAAAAAAAATCTTCCAACAAACAAAAGTCCAGGACCAGATGTCTTCACAGGTGAATTCTATCAAACATTTAGAGAAGCGCTAACACCCATCCTTCTCAAACTCTTCCAAAAAATGGCAGAGGAAGGAACACTCCCAAACTCATTCTATGAGGCCACCATCACCCTGATACCAAAACCAGACAAAGATGTCACAAAAAAAGAAAACTACAGGCCAATATCACTGATGAACACAGAAGCAAAAATCCTCAACAAAATACTAGCAAACAGAATCCAACAACACATTAAAAGGATCATACACCATGATCAAATGGGATTTATCCCAGGGATGCAAGGATTCTTCAATATACGTAAATCAATCAATGTGATACACCATATTAACAAGGTGAAGGAGAAAAACCATATGATCATCTCAACAGATGCAGAAAAAGCTTTTGACAAAATTCAACACCAATTTATGATAAAAACTCTCCAGAAAGTGGGCATAGAGGGAACCTACCTCAGTATAATAAAGGCCATATATGACAAACCCACAGCAAACATCATTCTTAATGGTGAAAAACTGAAAGCATTTCCTCTAAGATCAGGAACAAGACAAGGATGTCCACTCTCACCACCATTATTCAACACAGTTTTGGAAGTCCTAGCCAGGGCAATCAGAGAAGCAAAAGAAATAAAAGGAACACAAATTGGAAAAGAAGAAGTAAAACTGTCACTGTTTGCAGATGACATGATACTATACATACAGAATCCTAAAAATGCCACCAGAAAACTACTAGAGCTAATCAATGAATTTGGTAAAGTTGCAGGATACAAAATTAATGCACAGAAATCTCTTGCATTCTTATACACTAACAACAAAAGATCCGAAAGAGAAATTAAAGAAACAATCCCATTCACCATTTCAACAAACAAAATAAAATACCTAGGAATAAACCCACCTAAGGAGGTAAAAGACCTGTACTCAGAAAACAATAAGACACTGATGAAAGAAATCAAAGATGACACAAACAGATGGAGAGATATACCACGCTCTTGGATTGGAAGAAGCAATATCGTGAAAATGACTCTACTACCCAAAGCAATCTACGATTCAATGAAATCCCTATCAAATTACCAGTGGCATTTTTCACAGAACTAGAACAAAAAATCTTAAAATTTGTCTGGAGACACAAATCTACAAACAACAAGTGCTGGAGAGGGTGTGGAGAAAAGGGAACCCTCTTGCACTGTTGGTGGGAATGTAAATTGATACAGCCACTATGGAGAACAGTATGGAGGTTCCTTAAAAAACTAAAAATAGAATTACCATATGGCCCAGCAATCCCACTACTGGGCATATACACAGAGAAAACCATAATTCAGAAAGACACATGCACCCCAATGTTCATTGCAGCACTATTTACAATAGCCAGGTCATGGAAGCAACGTAAATGCCCATCGACAGACGAATGGATAAAAAAGATGTGGTACATATATACGATGGAATATTACTCCGCCATAAAAAGGAACGAAATTGGGTCATTTGTTGAGACGTGGATGGATCTAGAGACTGTCATACAGAGTGAAGTAAGTCAGAAAGAGAAAAAAAAACATCGTATATTAACGCATATATGTGGAACCTAGAAAAACGGTACAGATGAACCGGTTTGCAGGGCAGAAATAGAGACACAGATGTAGAGAACAAACGTATGGACACCAAGGGGGGGAAAGTGGTGGTGGGGGGAGGGGGTTGTGGTGGGATGAACTGGTAGATTGGGAATGACATGTATACACTGATATGTATAAAATAGATAACTAATAAGAACCTGCTGTACAAAAAATAAATAAAATTCAAAAAAAATAAATAACCACTCACAATTCCATTTTCTAGATTAAATCACTTATAGTATTATAATGTATATCAATCGATACACACTCTTTTACCACGTTCCTATGTCATATTTTTTCTGTCCAGAATTTTCAGTAGCTATATTTATGGAATTATAGCATAGAGAAATACAATATTTAATTACCAAGGACTTCCCTGGTGGCACAGTGGTCAAGAATCCGCCTGCCAATGCAGGGTACATGGGTTCGATCCCTGGTCCGGGAAGATCCCACATGCCACGGAGCAACTAAGCCTGTGCGCCACAACTACTGAGCCTGAGCTCTAGAGGCCACGAGCCACAACTACTGAGCCTGCATGCCACAACTACTGAAGCCCACGCACCTGGAGCCCGTGCTCTGCAACAAGAGAAGTCACTGCAATGAGAAGCCCGTGCACCACAATGAAGAGTAGCACCTGCTCGCAAAAACTAGAGAAAGCCTGTGCGCAGCAACGAAGACCCAACGCAGCCAAAAATAATAAATAAATAAATAAAATTTTAAAATTACCAAAATTACTATTTGACAATTAAGATGTTCTTTGTGCTGTTATAAAATTGCAATGGACACATTTATTGATAAATTTTTATGTAACTCTATGCCTTATAATCTACCTAGGATAAATTTCTAAAAGTGGAGGGCTTCCTGGTGGCACAGTGGTTGAGAATCCGCCTGCCAATGCAGGGGACATGGGTGCGAGCCCTGGCCCAGGAAGATCCCACATGCCACGGAGCAAGAAAGCCCGTGAGCCACAACTACTGAGACTGTGCTCTAGAGCCTGCAAGCCACAACTACTGAAGCCCGCGTGCCTACAGACCATGCTCCGCAACGAGAAGCCATGGCTATGAGAAGCCCGTGCAGCGCAATGAAGAGTAGCCCCTGCTCACCGCAACTAGAGAACACAACTAGAGAAAGCCCACACACAGCAACAAAGACCCAACGCAGCCAAAAATAAATAAATAAATAAATTTATAAAAGTGGAAATGTGGCCTTAAATTCTGGTTTTTAGGCATTTGATACATATTGCCAAATTGCCCTCCAGAAAGGTTTACCAACATGCACTCCCCAACAGCAGTGGATGACAGCCCCTGTATCCTTACTAACATTAGAATATTAATTCATTTTTAAAGTCTTGGTGGGAATTCCCTGGTGGTCCAGCAGTTAGGACTCTGCGCTTACTAAGATCCCACAAGCTGTGTGGCATGGTCAAAAGGAAAAAAAAATAAAGTCTTGGCATAATGAGTTTTTTTTAACATTTATTAATTTATTTATTTTGGCTGCATTGGTTCTTAGTTGTGGTGCACGGGCTCTTCTTTGCAGCGTGCGGGCTCCGTGGCATGCAGGCTCTGCAGTTGTGGCACACGGGCTCTGTAGTTGCGGCGCATGGGCTCAGTAGTTGCGGTGGCATGGGGCTTCTCTCTAGTTGCAGCGCGTGGGCTCCAGAGCGCACGGGCTCAGTAGTTGTGGTGCGTGGGCTCAGTAGTTACAGCGTGCAGGCTTAGGTGCTCTGTGGCACATGGGATCTTAGTTCCCCAACCAGGGATTGAACCCGTGTCCTCTGCATTGGGAGGCAGATTCTTAACCACTGGATCACCAGGGAAGTCCCGGCATTATGGGTTTTAATAAGATGAGGGGGCGGGGGTGATGAGGAGACAAAGGCTTAGGAACATTTCTCAGCTTGCACTGAGATGGGGATTATTATGTGTCAAGGAGAGAAAGCAAGACTTTTGGGGTTCTTGAATTCTATGACTTCATGATCACATAGAAAAATGACTCAGACTTATGAACAAATTTATGGACTTGAGTGCTCTTTAAAAAATAACTGATCAGGGCTTCCCTGGTGGCGCAGTGGTTGGGAGTCCACCTGCCGATGCAGGGGACACGGGTTCGTGCCCCGGTCCGGGAGGATCCCACGTGCCGCAGAGCGGCTGGGCCCGTGAGCCATGGCCGCTGAGCCTGTGCGTCCAGAACCTGTGCTCCGCAACGGGAGAGGCCACAACGGTGAGAGGCCCGCGTACTGCAAAACAAACAAACAAACAAAAAAACTGATCCCATAGAATACAGGGCTTTGGAGTCTGCAGACCTAGATTTGTCTGTGAACCCCACTACTTCCTACCTGTGTGATTCTAGGCAAGTTGTTTAGCTCTCCTGAGCCTCAGTTTCGACATCATTTAAAGAGGCATGCTGGTATGTGCCTCACAGGGTTGGTGTCAAAATTAAAGAAGGTGGTAGGGACTTCCCTGGTGGCACAGTGGATAAGACTCCACGCTCCCAATGCAGGGGGCCCAGGTTCAATCCCTGGTCAGGGAACTAGAGCCCACATGCATGCTGCAACTAAGAGTTCGTGTGCCACAACTAAGGAGTCTGTGTGCCGCAACTATGAGTGGGTGAGTTGCAACTAAGGAGCCCTGGAGCTGCAACTAAGGAGCCTGCCCGCTGCAACTAAGGCCCGGTGCAAATAAATAAATAAATTAATTAATTAAAAAGAGCCTGTTTAGTGGTTCCTCTAACTTTAAAAAAAAAGAAGGTAGTAAAGTGCTTTACACAGGGCTTGGGACATCTTAAGCACCAAATATACATTAGTTAACTTTTTTTATTGTTTTTGTTTTTTGTCTAGAGAAATAAAACTAAAAGATGTGCACTATTGCAGTGTTAAAAGCTAGGTTAAGTGCTTTGCCAAGTTCATGGGGAATTTCTCTTTTTGTAGTCTAGATTTTCACAATCAATAATCAGTTAATTGCTTCTTTCTCCTGTTTCATGGTAGCCTTGGAGCCCTGGACTCTCTTATACTGTAAGACCTCTGAGTTTATTTTAGGTTGACCTTCTTGTTCCTAAAGTGGAAACTGCTGCTGGCCTTTTTAGGGGCTAAGAGAAAAAAACCAGACTTTCCAGTAGTCTAAAAAATGGTTTCTTCCCAGAGAGCTAGATGAGGGGGGAAATGATAGAAAATAAAAGCTTGCAGCTAGAACAAGTAGTGTTCCTGTTTTGCTCTAGTGGAAATGACTGCATGGGCTGCAGTTGGCTGAAGGGCAAAAGAAAGGGCATTGCTAGGCAATTCTTGATTCTGAGTTGTGATCTCTTTAATTTCAAGCTAAAGACTTGAGTTGCTTCTTCATGTTTAGTCTCCTCAGAACTCCAGTTCTCAGTATGCAGAACTGTAAGTGAATTTGTACACTCGATCATTTTCTGTGTAGTCAGCCTTCTTATCTTCCTCACTATACTGAAATTCCTGGATTCAGATAAGCATAACTAAAAGTTAAACCCCGGTGTGTGTTCTGACAAGTGTGGCCTAGCTTTACACCCCAGCAAACCATTTAATTAAAGGTTAGGGAACTGAAGAACTCTTGTTTTATTTCCAAAGGACTTTGATGTTTTTTGCCCGGAGAGAATCACCTGAACCTCTTTGAGACTCTGTTTCTCATCAGAGATAATGATACTTCTGCAGATGGTTGCTATGAAGAATCCATGAAAAGTGAAAGCACTTTGTTATGTATCATTCACTACATGAAATTAAGGACTGGTATCCAGAAAATATGAAAACTCTAATTCAAAAAGATACGTGCACCCCAATGTTTGTAGCAGCACTATTTACAATAGCCAAGACACGGAAGCAAACTAAATGTCCATCGTCAGGGACTTCCCTGGTGGCCCAGTGGTTAAGAATCGCCTTCCAATGCAGGGGACCTGGGTTCGATCCCTGGTCGGGAAACTAAGATCCCACATGCTGCGGGGCAACTAAGCCCAAGCGCCGCAACTACTGAGCCCACGCACTCTAGAGCCTGCAAGCCACAACTAGAGAGAAGCCTGTGCGCTGCAACGCAAGACCGCACCTGCCACGACTAAGACCTGACACAGCCAAATAAATAAATATTAAAAAACAATGTCCATTGGCATACACACACACACACACACACACACACACACACACACAGGAATATTACTCAGCCATAAAAAAGAATGAAATCATGCCATTTGCAGCAACATGGATGGACCTAGATTATCATACTAAGTGAAGTAAATCAGAGAAAGATAAATATCATATGATATCATTTATATGTGGAATCTAAAAAAAGATACAAATGAACTTATTTACAAAACAGAAATAGACTCACAGACATAGAAAAAAAACATGGTTACCAAAGGGGAAAAGGGGGGAGGGATAAATTGGGAATTTGGAGCTAATAGATACACACTACTATATATAAAATAGATAAACAGCAAGGACCTACTGTATAGCACGGGGAACTATATTCAATAACTATAATGGAAAAGAATCTGAAAAAGATATATGTATATGCTGAATCACCTTGCCATACACCTGAAACACTGTAAATCAACTATACTCCAATTATAAAAAAGAAATTAAGGGCTGGATACTGTCAGTCCTGTTTGTCCCCTATGGTGGTGGTCAAACTCCCTGAAGAGCAAGAACCATGTCTTTTTCATGTATATATTCTGGGTATTTAGTACAATGCCAGGAACAGTTAGTAGTGAACACGAGTTGGTCAAAAAGAGGAAAGGAAGGAAGGCAGCAAGTCTGAAGAGGTGCCATGGGTCCTGTGGGGGGCCAGTTATCTGCCTGCGTACCCCCATCAACAAGAAGATCCAGCGCGCATGGTCCTTACCAGGTTCAGACATCAAAGGAAGATGCTGAGCCTCTACCATTGGACAGTAGGGGGAGCACGCACATCAGCAACAAAGATGCCAGTCTGCTGTTCACATCTCTGCTTCCTTTAACATGTTATCCATAGTCTTAACAACTGACATAACATACGATCTAAAAATTCTAATGAATAGTACAGAATACGCTCAGCAGGTGAAAGCTGGTCCCATCTACTCCCCATTTGTGCTTCTGCCCGCGGATTGAGATCCTGAACTAGTTCCAATACCTGTGTGACAAGGAAGAAAGAGATCTGGGCTGGAAATCAGGCAATCTGTGTGCCTTCCCCTCATTTATTTCTTTAGACAAATGGACACTACCTTTCCCGTCAACACGACCAAGGAGAGGAGGTGATAAGAGGAAAATCATCCACATTCATTGCTTCAACCGAACATGGAGTATCTACCAGGCTCTGTTAGACCTGGTTCCTGATAACCAAGATACAGGCCCTACTCTTTGGGAACTCCGGGGAAGGAATAAAGAGTAAAGTGTTCTGAAAACAAAAAGCTGTGGGGCGCAAGGCTGCAAAAATGAACTTCACAAATACTAACCACATGGCCACTTTTTCATATGCATACTATCTCAAATGACTCTGTGTCCCTCCTGTTTGTAGATTCCTGTGGCACACAAACAGTACACCTGCAGTTTTCCACGTGGACAGTTGGTTTAGCCCGAGTTGGGACTGGTGGGTACCATGAAGCGTCTTAGACACCACTCGTTAAATCACTCAGTGCTCAGAGCTGCGGCTTCAAGGCTCTTTGCTGTGCTCTGCTTACGTGCCATACCCTGCCACTGTGGCAATGAGAGAAAACCCAGGTTCTTGGAATTCCTGCCCCATCAGTATTTCCCAGCTTCCTTAAGAAACATGTTTTAGGTGCCCATTACATGCCATGCGCTCAGACAGAGGGACACAACAACGAATATAAGACACTGACTATAGTTCACAATCCGTATCTGGTGGCAGACACACACCTCTAACTTTAATTCTCTTCTTCTATTGCCGAAAAACCAGTTTCACATACACGGGTTCATTTAGGCCTCAAAACAATCCTATGACGGCAGAAGGTAATTCACCTAGGCACAGCGGGTTACAATTCACAAACCGCGTGACACTTGATCCTCATCTTGATCCCTCATTGCCTGCGAATTTAATAAAGGAGGAAACTGATGCTCAAAGAGGTGAAGGTCTAGCTCTTAACAAGCATTTCAGCCAGTGCACTTACAGAGCCGGCAAAGCCGCAAAACGCGGAGCGAGCGGCGGGCTGCGGACACTGCCTCAAGCGGCGGCGCGCACTCTCCCTGCAGGGGGAAGCTGTCAAGGAGACTGGAGAGCGCCTGTGCACCCAGGCTCCAGGAAGCGGCCGGGTCACGTGATCCGCCGGCCCCTCTCACGTGACCTCTCTACCGGAGGCGGGGGCCTTCGGCCAAGATGGCGGCCTACCTGCAGTGGCGGCGCTTCGTTTTCTTCGACAAGGAGCTGGTGAAGGAGCCACTGGGCAATGATGGGGCTGCTCCCGGGGCTGCGCCTGCTTCTGGACCCTCTGCTTCCAAGTTCCTTTGCCTCCCTCCTGGCATCACTGTCTGCGACTCAGGCCGAGGGAGCCTAGTCTTTGGAGATATCCTTCCTCTGGAGCTGCCTCTTCCCTCCCCGAATCCCTGAAGAGATACAGCTGGGATGAAATCTGTCCGTCAGAGGGGTTCGTGTTACGTGCCACTTTCCTTTAGATGGGCGCCCAGTGCTCCTTCTGTGGTCCGAGGGAAGAAAGGAGGAAGTCCGTTCTCTAACTTGTTGCCAACTGAGCGAACAATCCTGGGCGAGTCATTTAACCTCTCTGGGCTTCAATTTCCTTATCTGCAAAAGGGGCGTAAAATAACAATTCGGCAAGGTTTTTTTTTATTGTTTTTGTTTACTTTTAAGATCGATGAAAAGAACGGATGCAAGTTGGCTTTAAAAGATGAATATGTGAGGTGTCATCTCCCCAGCCCAGTATTGTGGGGGAGGAGTTAAATGAGACCATGAGTTTGCTGCTTTGTTTTTCATAATGCTGCCACTAAACTCGGGCCTTTCTTTTCTAATCTTTTTAAGATGGGGAGTTCCCAGAAGATAATCTGTGGAAAAACCCTTGAAAAATATAAAGAGTTGTATGTATGTTAGTTGTTATTTGGGTTCTGCCCTAGATATAAGTATCTCTCCTTGGAAAGGAGGCTCCTTGACTACTCTGCACACATGGAAGGCCAGATATGGTTCTTGCCCCGCTCCCTACAGCTTACCGGGTTCCAGGCTTACAAACTACGGGTGACACACCTGTACCAGTTGAAGCAGCACAACATTCTGGCATCTGTTGGTGAGGATGAAGAGGGGATCAACCCCCTGGTGAGTCCTATAAAGGAAATGGGAAAGACCCAGTAGCCTGAGAGTGGCTGTTTGTTGGCGCGTGACTAGCATTCACACATCTGAGGTATGTCCACAGGTAAAGATCTGGAACCTGGAGAAGAGAGATGGTGGCAATCCACTCTGCACTCGAATCTTCCCTGCCATCCCAGGGGCAGAGCCGACTGTTGTATCTTGTTTGACTGTCCATGAAAATCTCAACTTTATGGCCATCGGTAAGCAGAAAGAAGGCAAAGCTAACACCCCATGATTCTTTATAGATTTTCTTCAGAGTTGCTTCTGCAGTTCATCTTCACTGTTTTCATGAGACCATTTTGTACTGAACTGATGCACTTGAGATTTTAAAGTTTTGGATGGGAAAGCATTTAGTTTTGTTCTTTGAAAATGAGTCACTGAGTCCTGATCTTCATGGTAACCACTGGAGAAGTTGGGTAGCAGGAGAAAGAGTGTCACTTCTGACAAGTGACTCAAGTGGTCTTTTCCCCCTTCTGTTCTTCCTGATCTATTCAGCCTCAATAAAATGCTATTTCTTGCTCTCTTGCAGGTTTCACAGATGGCAGTGTTACACTGAACAAAGGGGACATCACTCGGGACCGGCATAGCAAGACCCAGATTTTGCACAAGGGCAACTATCCTGTTACCGGACTGGCCTTTCGCCAAGCAGGAAAGACCACTCACTTGTTTGTTGTGACAACTGAGAATGTTCAGGTATGACCAGGGCCTCCACTGTTACGGGCAGGCAGGAAAGGCTTTAACGTTGCTCAGAGGGCTAAGGTAGGGAACTGACAGGTAGAATTCCTGCAGTTTTCATCATACAACCTTGAATCATTTGCCCAGCTTAATATTTTATTTCCTCCCTTAGGAGACTGGGAAGAGTTAGAGCTAGGAACTCTTGATCTTGTAGTAAAAGACCTAAGTTTTTCTTCTAATTAACTTAAGAGACACTGGACAAGTTGCTTTACTTCTCTGGTTTCTGTGCTCCTAATTTATAACAGCTTAGTCTCAGGAATAGTTTTGTTTCAGCAATGGTTTTTGCATAAAGCGGTAAAATTCTCTTACTTGCTAAATACCTGTAGTAAGTAGTGATAGTAAATACAGAGGAAAGAAATGTACTCTCTGCTTATATATTTAATAGATGGGTGGTGGTTAATGGAGATGGCAAGCAGCCAGGGAAAGTCTTAGGGTGCTAAGAATTAAGAAGAGAGAGCCAGTGTGGAGGTGGAGATACCTTTGGGAAGGCTTAGATGCCTCCTCCTCAAAGGGAGCCTGTTAACCCCTCTCTTACTTCCTGCAGTCCTACATAGTTTCTGGAAAGGACTACCCTCGTGTGGAGTTGGACACCCACGGTTGTGGCCTGCGCTGCTCAGCCCTAAGCGACCCTTCTCAGGACCTGCAGTTCATAGTGGCAGGGGATGAATGTGTCTACTTATACCAGCCTGATGAACGGGGGCCCTGCTTCGCCTTTGAGGGCCATAAACTCATTGCTCACTGGTTTAGAGGCTACCTTGTCATTGTCTCCCGTGACCGGAAGGTTTCTCCCAAGTAAGGACTCCACGGAGAAGCAAAAGGGAGAGGGCTGAACTTGTTCCCCAGAATTAACCTGATTTTAAACTCCTAATGCCTGGATCCCATCAATCTCCTATTTGGTTTTAGGTAGATTGTGCTTACACCTAGATCGGTTATAATGTTTTTTTTTTTTTTTTTTTTTTTTTTGCTGAAAAGTGTGATTTTGCTGCAGACATTTGCTGAGCAGCCCTGATGCGCTAGAATGCTCCAGGGAATTTGGGACCCGGTATTGGGATTTTTACTCCTTGGTCAAAATGAATTGGGTAGAGGAACAAGGGACTGAGTAGTGGAGAAATTGGAAAGTTCTGGCAGATGCAAGACAGGGCGTTTTTCTCTCTGAGCCACCAGAAAGGGCGATGGGGTCTTCAGCGTGATGCAAGTGATCCTTGTCAGATGTTAGTTTTCATTCAGTACTAAGCTCAGTGGCCTACATACACCAGGCACTAATTATTTGTTAAATAATGGATGTTGGACTGGATGTAGTTAATTTTTCAATCTGTTGCCTGTATTAATTATAGGATCCTAAAGGGTAAGACCAGGTCTATATGTTCTCTTCCTACAACTGCTAGCACCATGCTAAATGTTACAGGATGAGCTGCTAGAGGGGCCAAAGCGGTGTCTTGTTCTGGGTGGAATGGGCAGCACCAAAGTTGTATTGGAAAGGAAATCGAGAGGAGCTGAGACAGAGGTGGTACAAATATCTGGGTCTTTTTCTTTCCCACACAGGTCAGAGTTTACCAGCAGGGACTCCCAGAGCTCCGACAAGCAGATTCTCAACATCTATGACCTGTGCAACAAGTTCATAGCCTATAGCACCGTCTTTGAGGATGTAGTAGATGTGCTTGCTGAGTGGGGCTCCCTGTACGTGCTGACGCGGGATGGGCGGGTCCACGCACTGCAGGAGAAGGACACACAGACCAAACTGGAGGCAAGGCCACCAGATTCCCAGAGCAGGCCGTGGGCACCCAGATGCAGCTCTAGGAACAGGCTCCCCAAGTCCCTTGGCCAGGGTGTTTCCTTCCCTTTGGGTCACTTACTCAGCTCCCTTAGGGTAGGATTACAAGGCCAGTGGCCTGGGATGAGGCCTTAGAGGGAAGTAGTGGCTGGGAGCCTGAGCCCACTCTCAGGGTCCACTCTTCCTGCCTGTAGAGAACCTTGTGAGGCGAGCTGATGTTGGTCTTGGGGGTATCTGAGAGGTCTCACCCTGTCTAAGACCTAGGCTGATCGGGGCTTCACAACTGTCTGCCTTGTGTGTTGTGGGTGCATTCTGGGAAGGTGTCTTCTCAGGACTGCTTCTTCCAGTTTTCTAATCTCTCTTCCCTTCCAGATGCTGTTTAAGAAGAACCTATTCGAGATGGCGATTAATCTGGCCAAGAGCCAGCATCTGGACAGCGATGGGTTGGCCCAGATCTTCATGCAGTATGGGGACCATCTCTACAGCAAGGGCAACCATGATGGGGCTGTCCAGCAGTATATCAGGTCAGTCTGGAGGCGCTTTAGGATATAGCTGTGAATGCAGGGACAGGCAGCCAGATAGGCTAAAACCTGCACTTGGGGAAGGAGGGTGGACTCCACTGTGAACCGTCTTTTTTTCCTCCAGAAACTGTGATGCCTCAAGTGAGAAGACAGTATACCTTATTGGAAAGGGAATGTTTTGGGTCAAATATTACATGACCAGCATGCAGTTGAGCTGATGAGTATCTGTTATTTTAGATGTTGACTTGACCTTCGTTAATACTCATTTTGATAAGATTCTTTAAAGGGAAAAGGCTATTCATCTCTTGCTTCCACACTTTCTTCCCTCAATACTAATTCTTAAATTAATAAGGGGTCTTAAGAACCTGTCTAGCCTCTTTCCCAACCTCTCTCGAATTCCTGTTTTCACCCAAGTTTAAGAAACAGTGCTCTGGAGCCTTGCTACTCATGTGGTCCATGGTCTAGTAGAATCGACATTGCCTGGGATTTTGTTAGAATTGCAGAATCTCAGGCCTTACTCCAGACGTGCTGAAACAGAATTTGCATTTTAAGAAGATCTTCAAGTGATTCCTATGCACATGAAAGTTTGAGAAGTACACTGACCCCAATGCTATTTGATGCATATGTCTCCCTAGAACCATTGGAAAGTTGGAGCCATCGTATGTGATCCGCAAGTTCCTGGACGCCCAGCGCATCCACAACCTGACGGCTTACCTGCAGACCCTGCACCGGCAGTCCCTGGCCAATGCCGACCACACCACCCTACTGCTCAACTGCTACACAAAGCTCAAGGACAGCTCGAAGCTGGAGGAATTCATCAAGGTGCAGGGTGGTGTTGGCGGGGGATTCCGTGAGGGCCCCACTGAGCATGAGGGGCTCCACCAGGGCTGCAGAGACAGGGAAGAGCTGACCTTATTTGGGGACCAGAGTCCTCTGGTCTATAAACTAGGAAGAGGAATAGCCTTTTTTGCGAGTTTTCTCCTGTTTTCGCTCTTGGTTTTTTTTTTTTTCTTTTCGGCTGTGCTGCGTGGCTTGCCAGATCTCAGTTCCCCCACCAGGGATCAAACCCGGACCCTCAGCAGTGGAAGCGCAGAGTCCTAACTACTGGACCGCCAGGGAATTCCCACCCCTCTTGTTTTTTGATGCCAGAACTTCTCATGGTATCTAAGCCCAGGGAAGCCCTGTGTTCCCAGACGAGTCCCTCTAATAGTAGAGGCAGAGGAAGACTTTTGGAGAGGCAGGATAACAGTGCTTTAAAAGCATCAACTTTAGGACTTCTCTGGTGGTCCAGTGGTTAAGACTCCACGCTTCCACTGCAGGGGGCACAGGTTCGATCCCTGGTTGGGGAACTAAGATTCTGCATGCCGCTCAGCGCTGCCAAAAAAAAAAAAAAAAAAAAAGCATCAACTTTTTTATTGCCTTAAGAATCTGGTCTTAGAATCAGATGCATATTTCCTTTCCGTTCCCCAACCACAACCTCTCTATGACTGGTTTTGTCTAATGTCTCCCCGGCAGACAAAGAGTGAGAGTGAAGTCCACTTTGATGTGGAGACAGCCATCAAGGTCCTCCGGCAGGCTGGCTACTACTCCCATGCCCTCTATTTGGCTGAGAACCACGCACATCACGAGTGGTACTTGAAGATCCAGCTAGAGGACATCAAGGTAGGTGAGCCTCTTGACACGGCCAGGACCCTGTTCTTTTTCTAGGACATCCCTGGGATGCTGAAAGTGCTTCCTGGTGGGTGAGGCAGGAGCACGTGCTTATTCTGCCCTTTCCCTCTCCACAGAATTATCAGGAGGCCCTTCGATACATCGGCAAGCTTCCTTTTGAGCAGGCAGAGAGCAACATGAAACGCTACGGCAAGATCCTCATGCACCACATACCAGAGCAGACGACCGAGTTGCTGAAGGGACTTTGTACCGACTATCGGCCCAGCCTTGAAGGCCGAGGCGATAGGGAGGCTCCAGGCTGCAGGGTGAGGCCTCAGAGAGAATGGCTTTTGGACAGCAGGGATCCCCTTAGCAGCCCAAGTACCGAGCCCGCTCACTCGGCCACCTCTCCTCCCTTGCCGTCCTAGGCCAACTCAGAGGAGTTCATCCCCATCTTTGCCAACAACCCGCGGGAGCTGAAAGCTTTCCTAGAGCACATGAGTGAGGTGCAGCCTGACTCCCCGCAGGGCATCTATGACACGCTCCTTGAGCTGCGACTCCAGAACTGGGCTCACGAGGAGGAGCCGCAGGTGAGACCTGGCAAAGTGGCCAGAGGCGCTGGAGAGAAACTGCTTCTATTTCTTCCCTGGTTGCCTCTTGCTGCTTTCTTTAGACCAATAACACCTCACCCTTGGGCGCTAAATGGTCCCCCGTGAAGAGGAGATGGGACTGAGGGGAAGAGATAGTTGACTTGCCTGGTCCTGAGAGGCCTTGTCGTTTTTCCCTGATGCCCAGCAGCTCTACCCTCCTCTTTTAGGTCAAAGAGAAGCTTCACGCAGAGGCCATCTCCCTACTGAAGAGTGGCCGCTTCTGTGACGTCTTTGACAAAGCCCTGGTCCTCTGCCAGATGCACGACTTCCAGGATGGAGTCCTTTACCTCTATGAGCAGGGGAAACTGTAAGAGTCTGGGGAATCTCAGGGAAGGGGAACGCAGCCGAGCCACTTGTGGGGGACAGCTGCTGATGTGCACCTTGCCCGGCCGCAGGTTCCAGCAGATCATGCACTATCACATGCAGCACGAGCAGTACCGGCAGGTGCTCGCCGTGTGCGAGCGCCACGGGGAGCAGGAGCCCTCCCTGTGGGAACAGGCGCTCAGCTACTTCGCCCGCAAGGAGGAGGACTGCAAGCAGTACGTGGCGGCCGTGCTTAAGCACATCGAGGGCAAGAACCTCATGCCGCCTCTCCTAGGTACTCCGGAGGACAGGGCGGGCGGCTGGGTGCAGGCTGCCAGCAGTCGGGCTCTGGGGCAGGGGCCCTTCCGTTCTATCCAGAGGGCTGCTTCGTTCATGGTCTTGTTTCCTCCCGGACCCCCATCTCAGTGGTGCAGACCCTGGCCCACAACTCCACGGCCACCCTGTCTGTCATCCGGGACTACCTAGTCCAAAAACTGCAGAAGCAGAGCCAGCAGATTGCGCAGGATGAGCTCCGGGTGCGGCGCTACCGAGAGGAGACCACCCGTATCCGCCAGGAGATCCAGGAGCTGAAGGCGAGGTACTTGGCATCCAGAACTGTGGAGGCGTCCGGGGATAACACTGTTCTTCACAGGGTGTCATTTTTCAAAGACAGGATTGTATGGAGTGTGTTTGAGCATTTCATTCTTGAAGATCTGTTTTGATGGAGGAATTCCAAAGAATGACTTACTACGTAGAACGTGATTTATTGGGCTTTGGAGGATATTGTCTTGTAGCAGGTACTTATCTTGGGTTGGATGGACCTGCTGGGAGGGTGCTGAGACTCCCTGCAGGCCCAGCGTGGGGTCCTCCTGTGACCCGCTTTAGGTGGTAAGAAGAGCAGGGCCTCGTAGTTCTTAACGGGGACCTCTCTCTCCTCATTGCCTCCAACTGCCTTCTCTCTCCACATGGTTCCTGGCCCTGCCCTCACTTTCTGCTGCTCTTTTCTGGTCTCCCTTGCCTGTAGTCCGAAGATTTTCCAGAAGACCAAGTGCAGCATCTGTAACAGTGCCTTGGAGTTGCCCTCAGTCCACTTTCTCTGCGGCCACTCCTTCCACCAGCACTGCTTTGAGAGTTACTCAGAAAGTGATGCCGACTGCCCCACCTGCCTCCCTGAAAACCGCAAGGTCATGGATATGATTCGGGCCCAGGAACAGAAGCGAGATCTCCATGATCAGTTCCAGCACCAGGTGGGGATGACGTGACTCCCCCGCCCACAGGGAGGTGGTGAGCGCTGGGGACTGGTGTTCTTTTCTCCTCCTCCTGTGGTTTTTTTTTTTAAACATTTTTTATTTCTTTAATGTATCTATTTTATTTATTTATTTTTGGCTGCATCGGGTCTTCGTTGCTGTGCGCAGGCTTTCTCTAGTTGCGGCGAGCGGGGGCTACTCTGTTGCGGTGCGCAGGCTTCTCATTGCAGTGGCTTCTCTTATTTTTTTAAAGAGATGGAATGAGGTGTTCTGTTTTATTTTGATTGATTGATTGATTTTTGGCTGTGTTAGGTCTTCGTTGCTGTGCGCGGGCTTTTTATCTAAGTTGCGTTGAGCAGAGGCTACTCTTCGTTGAGGTGTGCGGGCTTCTCATTGTCGTGGCTTCTCTTGTTGTGGAGCACGAGCTCTAGGCGCGCAGGCTTCAGTAGTTGTGGCTCGCGGGCTCTAGAGCGCAGGCTCAGTAGTTGTGGCCCATGGGCTTAGTTGCTCTGAGGCATGTGGGATCTTCCCAGACCAGGGCTCGAACCTGTGTCCCCTGCATTGGCAGGCGGATTCTTAACTGCTGTGCCACCAGGGAAGCCTGTCCTGTGGGTTTTTTTTTTTTTTTTTTTTTTTCCTGGTACGCGGGCCTCTCACTGTTGTGGCCTCTCCCGTTGCGGAGCACAGGCTCTGGACGCGCAGGCTCAGCGGCCATGGCTCACGGGCCTAGCCGCTCCGCGGCATGTGGGATCTTCCCAGACCGGGGTACGAACCCGTGTCCCCTGCATCGGCAGGCAGACTCTCAACCACTGCGCCACCAGGGAAGCCCTGTCCTGTGGGTTTTTGACTCGCAACTCTTCTCTTTCCCTGCAGCTCAAGTGCTCCAACGACAGCTTCTCTGTGATTGCTGACTACTTTGGCCGAGGTGTTTTCAACAAATTGACTCTGCTGACCGACCCGCCCACAGCCCGACTGACTGCGAGCCTGGAGGCTGGGCTGCAGAGGGACTTGCTCATACACGCCAGGAGGGGCACTTAAGCGGCTAGTGGGAGGGGTGTGATGGTGGAGGCCCAGCAGCAGGGACACAGGGGGACAGAGACAGGGCTATTGCACAGGAGTTAGGCAAACATGCCCAGGACTCTGCTCTCATCTGATGCCATAGCCCTCAGGACTTAAGGGGACTTTCTTTTCCTGCCTCCTTCTTCGGCCAACCTGCCATTTGTCCTGTTGACTTTTTGAGCAGTGTAGATCATTCCAGACCAGAGGGGGAGGGCACCTCAGCAACCTCAGAGTCTGGACAATAGCGGCTTTATTCTCTATCCAAGAGCACCAGGCTGTGCTTGGGTCCTGGCTCCCAGAGTCTATAAATAAAAGCATATAATGATTTCGGGGTTGAAGGATTTATTCTGGGGACTTCCTGGTGATTCTTAACTGTGCAAAATGTACTACTTTCCCTCTGCTCTCCTAGAGCTCACCTTCCCTTCCTACAGAGTTCCTTAAAGATGATGTTGACGAGACTTCATTCCAGTAATGAGTGGGGCCTATGGCATCTAGTAGAGTTCAGTTGAAGAACCTCTGCAAAGGCCTGAGGCCTGAGCCCCAAGAGCAGCCCGGACTAAGGACTCTGCTCTATAGTGTGGCTGGTCTCTGTGGCTCTTGTATGGACAGAGTATTCAAGCTGGAGGCAGATTATGGTGGGGAGCCTTGGGCTTTAAAGCCTGCCATCATAATGGGTGGGTTGGTGTCTCTCTGTATTCAGTACCAGATGATAAACAGGATAAAAGGGGCTTTATTGAAACATTTTGTTCCCTCTTCCAAAGTTGTCAATTGAAGTTTGTGTTGCTAAGTGCGTGTAATTGGGGTTACACTGCCCGTTGGAAAATTGCTCCTATGGGGTTGTTTAATTAAAAGAAGTAACTTAAGACATTGTGGTTTAGGTAGTATTTAGAAGAGACGGATAGAGTACATTACATTGGTAGCAGCTAAGAATACAGACTTTGGATCAGCTGCCCTGAGCTTGATTCTTAGTTTCACTTAGGGCAACTCTGAACCTTCTCTGAACCTCAGTTTCTTCGTCTGAACATGAGGAATTAACAACATCTTTCTAGTACGGCTGTTATGATGAAGGTCAAAGGAGCCAATCAATGGATGTGTTACTGGTCCCCAAGAGGTCAGTGACCCCTCAGTGGGTCCTTTGCCTGGAGTTGCAAATTCCGGTCAAACAACACCGTGTTCGGTATAGCAGAGCAGAAACTATTCATTGATCAAGGAATGGAGAAGGGAGAGCACATGCTCTAAAGACACCTTCTCCCCCAAGGGAGGGCAGTAAGAGAATTTAAGGGATAGGAGGCAGACATGTCATCAGGGCTCTAGGAAAGGGGCAGAGATTTTGGGGTGGGGGGCGGAGCTGGGGCATCACAGCCTTCCACGTGGCAGGGATTTGCGCCTAGCAGAGTACAAATATCCCCCTTGGGCGGGGATCTTGGCATGGTAATGAAGCAAAGGTAGCTTTAGGACACTACCAGGTCCTGTGGTCAAGTCAGAGCTAGTTCGGGGCTGTTGACCACTGCATATCTCTTAAAGCTCAGTTGCAAAACATCTCTGTCAAATACCAGGTGCTTTTGAAACACAGAGATAAGTCACGGCTGGAATCTTGTAGCCCTCAGGCTGGTATGGATGACAGGTGTCCAGTTATTTGAAAGTGGTTAATACGTGGTTATTAGTACCGTTAATGGATAAAGCACTTGTACTCACAAGCCCTTTTCCCACTAACACTAATAATGTGTTGTCACTCCCATTTCAGTTACTTGTCTTTAGTTGCCTACTTCAGGGTTGTAGCAGAAGCAGCACCACATAAGCTTCACTAATTGCTTGTGCCACAGCTAAGGAGATAAAGCTGTGGAATTCTGGGTGACTAGCTTTCAGAAGCAGGCCTCTTTCATTTGTAGACGTTGAATGCAGCCTGGGGGCATGGTAAGTTGCTCAAGTAGCCTTTAATTTCCGACGCCACATTGTAGGGTTAATCTTTTCCTCTCGGCACGCCTACTTTTGGTTTATTGACGTTCCCTTGGGTGGCGGTAGGAGGGACTGAAAAGAACGAACTTTGTGGATAAATCTGGGAAGCATATCTTGGCCACTGACCGTCGGTATTCCTGGCTAGGTAAAAGTAAAAATGAACAGTTGGTGGGCCTGGGTCTCAAACGGGGAAGACCAGGGCCAGCCTGGGGGAGTAGGGGCGGTAACGCAAGGTAAGATCTTCTCTGTTGCAATCGTTCTAATTCCCGCCCAGGGGAGGTCTAGCCCCTCTGGGGCGGGGCCGGAAGTGACGCAGGCCCTTAGCGGAGCCGGGAGTGTGTGGCTGCCGGAGGATTGCGAGTTCCGCGTGCGCCCAGTGCCCGGCCGGCCGGAGCCTTCGGCTTGCCCGACTCCGGAGGACACGGGCAGCAGCCTCCGGCCTACTTCCCGCGCACAGCCATGTCTGGTAACGGCGACGCGGCCGCAACGGCGGTGAGTCCTGAGCCGGTGACCCTCGCAGCTTCGGTCTTCTGCACTAGCAGTGCCACGATTGGCCCCAAGTTGCCACTCTCCGTCGTCAATTGGTCGGGACGGTTATCTGTCTGGTTTTTTTTTTTTTTTTTTTGGTTCTAACAGTTTTTAAAGGGCCAGTAGTTGGGTTGCCCTTAGGGGAATCAGAGAGCGGTGGGGGCGGACTTAAGAGCAGATCGATTGTCTCGAACGGAACCCCGTTCCTGCGGGGATCTGGATGGGATTCCATGAGGCATGGCTTCCGCGGCTCTAGATATAGTGACCCAACATAGGAAAATTCGTCTGCACGAGACAGGGTGCTATTCCCCGGGATCCCTTCACACGAGACAGGTCCTATTCGAGATTCAGCCACTTTGGGGAAGTGTTCCATTTTGGATCCAGAGAGGAGAGTGTACCTCGAATTCTCCGAACTGCACACAAACGTCTTGGAAGTGCACCTTCTCTGCTTTTTTTCTTTTTAATGGACACCCAGCCCCAGCCTACACTCAAAACTGCCCCAGCCTACACTCAAAACTCCTCAACTGAGACACATCATTGGGTTACTACCATGGACGGGGGACGCCCTTGGGCCTTCCTATTCCTAGCCTGGGGTCCCAGTTCTGGGCTTGTGCAGATGCAGACTGCAGAGCCCATGAGGCCAACGTCAGCCTGAGATAAGAAAGGAGTGGGGCAGCTGCCCTATCTCTCCCTGACCTATGTGCTGGTAAGGAGTGGGATTCTGTGCCATTGCTGACATTCCTGAGTGCTGGACTAGGAGTAAGAAGATTTGGATTCCAGCTCTCTACCCATGATTAACCCTGTGGCCCTGGGCAAGTCACTTTGCTCCTCAGAGCCAGACTTTGCTTCTGTAACGTAGTTCCAGAGATGCCTGCCCTGTCTACCTGATAGGTTGTTATGAAGATTAAAAGCAATAGCTCTAGGATATACATGCTCAATAAGGAATTTTTTACTGGAACAATTTGACTTGAATATGCTGTGCAGAATCAATGAAATTAAGGGATTGTTTGAACATAGCAGTTTCTGGGACCTTAGATTCCTTTCTGTGGGCTGCCTGTGGCCCAGAATTTTAGTTGCCATGTTTAGCATTTCCAACCTAGCCTAATTTGCTTAGGGTCCCCCAGGGTTTATTTATTGGAGAAGAGATAGCTGTGGAGTAGACTAGAGTCCAAGAGCCGCCAGCTGTCACCTCCTCCAGCAACAGAGGCCCCAGATACCTGACTGCAGAAGAACTCTGTAGGATGAAGATCCCAGAGCAGGGGAAGTTGATAGTATCTATAGTGATCACTGTCTGATCTGGGAAGAAATAGGACCTCAGACTGGAGAACCCAGTTCTGCCTGCTTGGCACTGAATACCTTTGTCCAAGGTGCCCTGGCAAGAGGAAGAGGCATGGCCCTTTGAGTTCTTGGCTTGGTCTCTGACGTCCTAATATTTCCTTTGTGGTGAAACCAGAGGCTGCACTCTAGGTGAATGGACATTAGACAGCTCACCCTCTTAGTCTTACAGAATATCAAAAGCAGAAGATACTTGAGTGCAAACTTCTTCATTTTATAGATGAACAAACAGGTTTATAGATGAACAAATAAGATGATGTGTTCAAGTTCGCCCAGCCAAGAGGCTGAGCAGGACTGTACGTCAGATCTGTCGATCCCAGTCGTGCATTCGTCCAGATTACGGGATCCATAGTGCAGCAGCTGTGGGGTAGCTCTTATGGCATCTAGGTGGCACTGAAGCTTTCTCAAGTGCCGCTCCGTTGTGGATGCTGAACTTGTCCTCAGTGACTCAGCTCATGGTCCCCTGTGTGGCCCCAGCTGTCCTGCCCCTGCCTGCTGCAGGCCCCACCCTCCCTGGGGCCAGACTGATAGACCTTATCTCTTTACCCGCCTGGCTGAGTGCAGCATTCCTACTGCCTTAGCTTGGATGGGCTTCAGGGCTTAGTGTCCTGCTCATTACAGCAACAGCAGGTCCTACTGTCACTTCTGTCTGGTCTCTGCTTCTCTGGATCCCTGAGGAGCCAGAAGGTATTGTTGGGGAAGGTAAAGGGACCAGTCTTGGGGAGGGGAGTGTTTCCCCACTCGAAGGCTCAGCTGGCCACAGACCAGGGGCTGAGGTTCCTTTCTTCCAAGCCAGTGATTCTGGTTCTTGGACAAGGTGTTGAGGAACACAAAGAGCAGCAGGGACTGTGACCTGGGGACTTTTTCTGCAGGAAGAAAACAGCTCAAAGATGAGAGTGATTCGCGTGGGTACCCGCAAGAGCCAGGTGAGTGTAAGTACCGGGGTGGAGGAGGTTTGTCAGAAGACTTCTGTGTTCACAGTATTATAAGTTGGGGGGCCCAGAGCGTTCTCAGCAGCTCGGGGATGGAAGAAATGGGGTGACTGAGTATCAAATCCCATGCAGGATGACAGATTGCATTCTGTAAAGAGATAGTCCCTGGGCTGGGAAGTTGGGGTACAAAGGACTCCCAGGCCAGACCCCCCCCTTCCTAGGTGGGCATTCAATCCCCTCTCTGAATTCCAATCCTTTCAGGATCTCCCTGACCCTGTGAGGGTCTGACCTTAGGGTGGTGGCCAGAGGACAGGACTAACCTGAATTTCTACCCCCAGCTGGCCCGCATACAGACGGACAGTGTGGTGGCAACGCTGAAAGCCTTATACCCAGGCCTGCAGTTTGAAATCAGTGAGTTTTCTGGAAAGGAATGGAAGCTAATGGGAAGCCTTTAACCCCTGGAGGGGAGAACACAGTGTTTCTGGCTTTGTCTTGCACCAAAGCTTGGTTCTGTTGCCTCTGAGAATTCTTCTTGGCTGTCCCCGGTTTGGAGGGCCCTTTCCATCTCTGAACACCTCCAGCTCTGACTACCTGGGCTAGCCTGGCATTTATCATCTGCTTTGGGTCTTTTTGTGATTACGTCTGGTCTTCCTCCTAGATTGTACATTCCCAGAGGGTAGGGACTGGGGCTTATGTGCCTCTGTATCCACCAACAATCTTAGCACAAGTGCTCAGCTCAGTAGGGGCTCAATAAATGCTGATCACTGAACGTCTGGTTTGTTGATTCTCTCCTCAGTTGCTATGTCCACCACAGGAGACAAGATTCTTGATACTGCTCTCTCTAAGGTAACATTTTCCATCCAACGCTTTTCCCCCTCCTCTTTCCTTCCCCCAAAAGATTCACCCTGAGGCTCTTTCTTGCCTGGCAGATTGGAGAGAAGAGCCTGTTTACCAAGGAGCTGGAACACGCGCTGGAGAGGAATGAGTAAGTGATAGCAGGGAGCATGGCGCCCTCCCAGGCTCTCGCTAGGACCCCAGTGCACATCAGACCTGGGTATCAGCTAGACTGTTGGGCTTAAACGCTTGGATAGGCTAGAGAGGGGCTCATATGTGAGTTTTTCAGGCCTCAGAAAAGGAGAGTGTCCTGGTTCTGAGCCATCTGGCTGCCTGGGGGTGCAGGACTGGCTGGGGGAGGGGGATGAAAGGGAGTGTAGGAGGGGAGCAGGTCTCTGGGACCCAAGGTCTCAGAAAGGCCTGCTTCCTGAACCGCTCTAGGCTCTGCCAGTGATGTACAGGCAGGAGTGGGTGGAGAAGGGCTGGGGACGTGCTGCTCAAACCCCTTCTCCTTCTCTCTCTGCCATCTCTCTAGAGTGGACCTGGTTGTTCACTCCCTGAAGGACCTGCCCACGGTGCTTCCTCCTGGCTTCACCATTGGAGCCATCTGCAAGTAAGAGTCCGGCCAGTCAGGGGGCCTCGGCATGGGGTAGACATCATATTAACCTTGACTTTTCCCTTTGGGACTTGGCCCTCTGCCTCTAGGCTGTCTCCCCTGCCCTGAGGAGTGTCAAGCATGGCAGAAAACTCAGAAAATGCCAGTTAGTTGACTATTGAGAGAGCCTGGAAGTGACCTGAACCGAGATATCTCCCTTATTCTATGACTTTCCCTCCATCCCCAGGCGGGAGAGCCCCTATGATGCTGTGGTCTTTCACCCAAAATTTGTTGGGAAGACCCTAGAAACCTTGCCAGAGAAGAGGTGAGTGGGGCCTGGATAGGCATCTTGGTGGGATGTGCACAGAAGATGGAGGGGTGGGAGGAGGAGGAAGGGAACAGTGCCTGCCTAGTTAAATCTCATGCGACTTAAATCTCATTTTAAACCATCTCTCTGAGCAGCGTGGTGGGAACTAGCTCCCTGCGGAGAGCGGCCCAGCTGCAGAGAAAGTTCCCACATCTGGAGTTCAAGAGTATTGTATCCTTATAGCGGAGGGAGGAGGCAGCAGCCAAGGAGGAAGACCAGGTCCAGAGGGCCCTGGGAGTTGTGAGAGTGGAAGGGGCTTCCAGAGGAAGTGGACCATGGATGCAGTGGACTGCCTGCCCTCCCATTCATCCACCCATCCATCCACCCATCCATCCATCCATCCATTCATTCATAATCCTTTCATGTTTTCTTAGCCCCAGGCAAGTGCCTGGCACTGGGGATATGATGAGCAAGATCAACATTGTCCCTGCTTACACGGAGTTTACATTTTAGTGCTGGAGACAGACAACCAGGCATTGATAATACAGAGTGATACTGAATAATGATTACATCGAGGGAGGGGGGTTGGGGGGGTGCTTCCATTTAAATTTAAATAATTAAAAATTGGTTTTATTATAGTTGATTTACAACGTTGTGTTAGTTTCTGGTGTATAGCAAGTGATTGTTGTACATATATATACATATTCCTTTTCATATTCTTTTCCATTGTAGTTTATTGCAAGATATTGAATATAGTTCCCTGTGCTATATAATAGGACCTTGTTGTTTATTTTGTATATAGTAGTTTGCATCTGCTAATCCCAAACTCCTAATTTATCTCCCCCCATCCCCTTTCCCCTTTGGTAACCATAACTCCATTTTTATTTTATATTCCACTATATCGTTTTGATCTTTACAATGTTATATGTTTGTAAAACTGATTTTCAAAATAGTATTCGCTAAGTGCTCCAGTGCACAAAGTAGGGAATTCTCTGGAAGCTTCTAGCTGGAACATCTAAACACAGAGTTGAGAGTCAAGGAAGGCTTCTCGGAAGTCTTGTAACCTTGGGCAAGTTATTAAATAAATTAAAACCTCTCTATCATTTTTCTCATCTGTAAAATGGAGATGATAATACTACCTACGTCATAGGGTTGTGAAAATTAAATGAATTGACATATCTAAAGCGTCTGGCATGTAGTAAGTATGAGGTAAGTGTTAGCTGTTGTCATTAGGCTGAGAACTCAAAGGTGAGATGTTAGCAGATTGAGAGACTCAGGCAAAGGGAACAGCATAAGGCTCCAGACTGCCCAAAGCTTGTGGTCCTTAGCGCCTCTCCACAGCGGGGAAACCTCAACACACGGCTTCGGAAGCTGGATGAGCTGCAGGAGTTCAGTGCCATCATCCTGGCCGCAGCTGGCCTGCAGCGCATGGGCTGGCAGAACCGGGTGGGGCAGGTAGGGCCTGCCACTCTTCACGCCCCGGTTGATCTTCATCTCCTTCCTGCCTGTGTTCTCTTTTTGAATCCCACCTCTAACAGTGCAAGCTGGAAATGAGTCCCAGGTTGGGAAGACTGGGGATCAGAGGCCAAACTCCCACTCTTGCCTCTCCAGCCCTTTTGTATGCTAGAAAAGCCCCATCTCACTGCTGTGTGCTTTTAGGCACTCCCACCTCCACCCTTCTGACTGCCTCTTCTGCCCCCACAGATCCTGCACCCTGAGGAGTGCATGTATGCTGTGGGTCAGGTATGCTTGACCAGGGAAGCCGTGTATTGATGTGTCCCTTTCTTTTGTTTTCAACCAAGAACACTCCCAGAGAGGGGCAAGCCTTGGGAGGCTACTGGCCCAAAAGGACCTGGCAAACAGGTGGAAGTAGGCTGGTTCCCATCCTTAGCTCCATTGGTTGGGGAAAGATTGGCCCTGATATCTTAGGCTATTTTTCCATCAGGGGGCTCTGGGAGTGGAAGTTCGAGCCAAGGACCAGGACATCTTGGATCTGGTGGGTGTGTTGCATGATCCTGAGACTTTGCTTCGCTGCATTGCTGAACGGGCCTTCCTGAGGCACCTGGTAGGGCCTGTGCTCTTGTGGAGGGGTGGGTACCTGGAGAGCTGGGAAGGGTAGTGGGGAGATTTCTCAAATTATTGCTCTGTATTTAGTGGTAACTCATCCTTCAAAGTATGGACAGGACCCAGGTCTGGGCTGCTACCTCATTTTCAGTTATGTCCTTAGAGGGGTCTGTTATCTCTGAGGACTCTGGTTACAGGGTG